>NC_042628.1:27133391-27441203 GCF_901001135.1 Rhinatrema bivittatum
GGATCAGCAGACGCTGTGGTCTGGTCCTATAACCAGTGACTGGGGATCGCTCCTAAATGGGGGGAGGGGAGGATGGGGAGAGTGCTAGGACACTTTCTTGTTTCTGCAGTGGGCACAGCATTTATTTTAGAATGAAATAAAAAACAAACATTGTTAGTTTCACCCTTCAAAGTTTTCTCCGACTCCATCTGCTGGAAGGGGGACATAACTCGCTGTCTGGTCTGATCCGGGTATGTACAGGGAAAAGTGGTTAGAAATAATGATTAACAAAATAAATTATATATATATATATGTATACACACACACACATACACACACACACACACACACATACATACATGCATACATGGTGATGTCTTTTTTATTGGATGAATCTAATACATTTCAGGGCTGATATTTAAAAAAAAAAAAAAAAAAAAAAGCTTGGCTCCTATATTTAGGCCTCTAAATTAAGTACTTAAATTAGGCACCTATTTTCAGCTGAACCTAGGTCCCTAAGTTTTCAGCTGAAAATTCACATAAATTTAGGTTCCTAAAAGTTAATGTAGGAGCCTAATGAAACTAGGAGCCTAAATTTAGACACTTAGCCATAGTAAATTTTCAAAAAGGACAATTTAGGAGCCTAACTCCGAAAGTTTGGAGGCTAAACCCTTTAAAAATTGGTCCCATCTTGATTACCTTTTGGGAACTATACTCCATCAGGTAAAAACAAAAAAGACCAAAAAGGGAGTATAGCTCCCAAAGGTGGTCAGGAAATGTGTTTAGTTAGTTGAATAAAAGGGTTTCACCTAATATTTCCACGCATTCAAGTGGAACCACACTGCTTTATGTAAATGGTTCAGCTTGCTGTCATCTTAAAATTGCATCCGATAAATCTAGGAAAGATTATGTACACTTTCAGTGGCTCGGTCTGGTCTGACAGATTCAGTCCGGCCTCTTCTCGCGGCAGGGCAGCCCCGCTTGCGAGGAAGGGACGGCCACGTGCTCGAGGTACTTACGGCATCTGGCCTGAACTCCTCCTTGTGGAAGAATCCTCCGGTCATCATCTTCTTACTGAACGTTATGATGTCCGCTGGGTCCTCCATGGCCCAGTGCTCGTGGGCCCAGAATTTCCCCGTAGCACCACAGCCTGTCTGCACTTCATCCACCAAAAATGCACAGCCATGCTGTCCGGAGGCAGAGGGATGTTTGGGAATTCAAAAATTTGAAGAAGAAAAAAAAATATGACTATGTTTATCTTCTTGCACCAGAAGTTAATAGATTTTATTTGTACACAGAGGAAAATGCAAGCTAGATATACTACGCTTCACTACTTTTATGGGAGGACTTCGTTTTCCCTGTTTAAGGAAGCATGCATACGGTGCAGTTTATTTTTTATTAAATCGCTTTTGTAACAGCAATTATCCCAATCACCTAATATTCTGTTACCAACATGCAGGACTTCAGGACTGCTAGTTATTGCTGGAAGTCGCAGGATCCTGGATGGGGGGGGGGGGGGGGGGGGGGGGAAGAGAATGGCAATCTAGTCATGGGGGAGATCAATTTTCAGCCTGATTGTGGAGCTTGCACATAGCAAGCTCATCTTTAAAAGGAAACTCCCAGTGGAGTTTCCCTTTGAAAATTTCTAGCCCAGTGGGGGATCACGAGTACAAAAGTACCCCGCAGGGTTCCCAGCAGAAAGATTCGCAGGAGGTTATAAACAAACTCCCCGTGCATTCTTTGCTGGAATGGGCCTGGTGCTGCCCCCCCCCCCCCCCCTTTTTTCTCCGGTTCGTGGGAGGGCAGTTTTCAAAGGGGCTGTTTCCGTAGGTGAACACCCGCTTACTTGCAGAGAATCCCTTTGAAAACTGCCCCCATTGGTGAAAAAAAAAGGAGCAGATCCACGACAATAATTCACACTTCACATGGCAAGCCATAAAACCAAGCTAAATATTCTGCGAAGGCTGTATTTCTTCACCTCTGCATTCCCAGGGGACCTGCTCAGTTGAATTCCTTCATGGCTGCCTGCCTTTTGTTATCCTAAGGATTTCTGCCTTACAGTGCTCCAAGTCCTCCTCTATGTCTTCTCCAACTGAATCATTTAACATGGGCTGCAGGGACAACACTTAGGCAACGCCCTGTGAGCCATGTGAACACCTGTCCTCTAGAATGACCTTTCTGGCAATGTTCCTCAGCTTCCTGAAGAAGTCGCTGGAGGCATGGTTGTCCCCTCCCTCCGACTGGATTGGCTCGATAATTATTCCAGCTACCGTCTTCTTCTTTTTCCTGTACTTCACAATCAAATCTTCCACCTAGACAGGAAACCAGAAAAATGACCTTTTTTTTTCTTTCTTTCACAGCTCGTTAGCAAGTATTGAAAGCTATGAAAATTCAACTGCGGCCTGCACAGCCGTTACTGCAGAAATGAGAGGCTGAACCACGCTCAGAGCTTACGGTAGTTTGAAGTTGAAAAAAAGTGGGCTACATAACGAGCCACCGCTAATTACGCTACCATATAAAAACGGCATTTTGTTCTGGATTATGTGGTAAACTATAAAGAGTATTTTGGGGTAATCGGACATTTGATTAACCGGACTCATCAAGTCGTAAAGTCCGAGGCATGGGCTCAAAACCATCGCTGCAAAATAACATTCCCCCTCCGATGGTCAACCAGCCAGTCAGGGAAAAAGCGCGATTACTGGCTTACATTCCCCAGGATTGTTGAACAGGAATTTTGCTCTTGAAAAAAAAAAAAATCAAGGGGGGGTCAAATGAAACGAATCAAATATAGTGACATAGTAAATGACAGCAAACTGGTCCATGCAGTCTGCCCAGTGCTATCTAGGGATGTAAGTGCCACTCTCCACAGGTTACCCGGTGCTTCATTGCCTTCTTCTGTATCCAGGGACAACTTTGTGTTTATACCACTGTTTTTTGAATTCTGATACATTTTTGTCTCCAGCATCTCTTATGGAAGGCCACTGCAGGTGTCCACCCCTCTCTCTCTCCACGAAAAAATACCGGTGTCTGAATCTTTAGATTACCTCTTCCAGGCAACGCGCTTCTTCCTGCTCGTTCTCCTTAACAAAGTCCTCCAAGGGGTACTTAAGGCGTGGAAAAGGGGCAATAGGCCAGTCGAAGGCGGGGATGTCCAGTTTGTGAATTGCTTTAGAATGCGTTGCAGTTAAGCAGCCTAAGACATGAAAACAAAACAAAACAAAAAAATCACATACCTTTGGGAGCTATCGCAAAGAATAAAAAGAAACGAGGCATGAAAGATTTGTAGAGCAAAACATAAAAGCCTTCGTTTTTGTCCTTACCCATGGTTCTCCCGTGGAATCCCCCCATAAAGGATAAAATGCTGTAGTCAGGACAACCTGGGGCCTAAAGACAAAGCAAGAGAGAGAGTTTCCAACTGGTTCCGCATTCACCAGACAGGTCTGATCCAGTCCGGGGCTTATCCCATTGCATGCAGGGACTTGTAGTCTTACTTTTCTTAGAGAATGCAATAGGGAAATCAGAACGTCAAGCCCCTGCATACAATGAGGTAAATCCAGGCCTGGTTCGGCCCTGTCAGGTGAGTCTAGAGCTAGAACAGTAAATCATGGAAATATTCAGGCAGCAGCTGCAGATATGTAGCAGTGTGGTTATAAAAAAAAAGACAGGACACAGCAGATTACCAGAACTAGGAAATATGACAGAGTAACGTATAGATGTGTGACCCTGGGATCCCTAAATTGTCTTTCAAGCCGATGCTATATCATGCACTGGCTGCAGCGCACGATTTAACCTGAGACTGGACGCGCGTCCATATCCTGGACAGGAGGCTCAACCCACGGTCTAGACTGATCCGGGTACGTACAGGGAAATGGGGATTAGTGCGTCCAATTGCGCGCATAGGTAATAACGCTCATCACGTGCAAATGCTTGTTGATGAGGCTATTATTGAATCCCCATCCATGCCAAAAAAAATTATATATATATATATATGTATATGCGCCAGATGCGCACATTTTTACTCTAAAAAATTTAACGCCAGTTCCAGAGAAGGCGTTAAGTCTTGAGGAGCCCAAAAAGTGTACAGAAAAGCAGAAAATACTGCTTTTCTGTACTTCCTCTGACTTAATATCATGGCGATATTAAGTCGGAACTACTAAAAAATGAGAAATGTCCCAAAAAAAAAAAAAAAAAAAAAAGCGTGCTTGCGGTCAGGTTAGGTAAACAGACGCTCTAACACTGAACGCCCTCTCCCGGGTGCCCACTGCCGAGGAGGCGTTAGGGGTTATGCATTTTCCCCCAGTGCCTCCGTTTTACTGCAGCAGCCCATTTGCATTTAGCGTTGGGCACCCCGGAGAGGTGGATCGGTGCATATTAAGGGAGCGGGCGCTCAATCATGAGTGCCCCTTTAATGCACGCAGATATTGCCCCGGGCTCGTTTGTTAGTTCTTCTTTTTAGGATTTTTTTTTTTATACTTTGCAGACCATCCCTGCAGGCTCCGCTCCGTGGAGGTCAGCTGGGATTGGTCAGCAGCGCAGCACGTGGAGTACGGTGATTGTTGCTTTTTTTTTTTTTTTTTTTATGGAGTAAGATTAAGGGAGTAAGAGTGTTCCCCAATTTCAGGCCCCACAGCCTGTTCCAAAAGGGGGGAAAAAAAAAAAAAAAAGTCTTTACACTTGTCCGCCTCCTCATGGAACTGGGAGGGACAGAACTTAGAAGAGAAGTTGAGATTTTGGAGGATTTTACTTTTTTTCTGTGAGCTTTATTCTTGAGATCAGCGCTTACCCAGGAGGGAAGTCATCCCTGGCAAGAAGGGGGTAGGATAAAGGGCTGTGTATCCTTGCTGTGGAGAGGAGCAGTGCTCTGGGTCCTAGACCTGGGCCCCAGCCTCACCTGGCCCCAGCGTCTGGGTCTAGGCATGGTCTGTTTTTCATTTACATTGAAGTCAATAGGGCCTTTTCTCCATGGACTTCACGGAAAAACAAAATAGCTAATTGGACAAGAGAAGGAACTTTTTTTTTTAATTTGTCCCAAAACTAATAAAACGAATGGAGGCACCCACCAAATGAACCAAGCCAAATTTTAAAAGGCTGCACATTCCTATTCATTTTTCCATTTTGACTGCACCCAGGAGGTGGCTGCACCGAGCTCGTCTGTCAGACTGGGGAAGAGTGATTGGGAGTTACCTGGTTAATCATGCAGGTCTCTAGTTCTTCTTTAGTGACGCCACTGTGTCCCCTTTCCTTGTTCTGCAAAACGAATAACCAGACTTGAATTAGACATGTCTGCTCAACAGCAAAAAAGGTTTCAATTTGCCTTGCAACCTAGATTTTTGTCCTTCTAATTCTAAAAGGTTGAGGAACAGAATTAAATAGTACAATAAACGTGGCAAGAACATTTAGGGTGGAAATTGAAATCCAGAACCTCCAGGACTGGATTCTCAGAAACACTCCCTGTTCCACGTGCAAGACCCCGAGGCCGGCTGAGCTCCAGGGTCTCAACGCACGGATGAGAAGCTGGTGCAGAGAAGAGGGTTTAGATTTGGGAAAGGTCAGCCATCCTGACCGGATGGGCTCTACCTTAACCAGGGGTGGAACTCAGCAGCTGGCAAGAACATTTAGACAAGAGAGAGAACAGCCTTTAAACTAGACCATGAGAGAAGCCAACAGTTGCTCAGAAGCACACGGTTCAGAAGGATGTATCGTCTGAGGATACTTGTTAAACAGAATACTTCAGTAGAGAGGTTGCGGTGAAGGCTTAAGTAACCCAGATAATGTAGGGAAAGAGCACACAGATGTGAATGACTCCACCCAGAGATACGAATGACGTTGCATTGCCCTGTATTGCCTGCTAATAAGCAAGCTGTGAATGCAAATAGAAATAAAAATACAAATAAAAAACACATAAATATCTGTATGTGAATGCCAGAAATCTGAATAGTAAGGTAGGAGACTTGGAACGTACGACATTATAGGAGTATATAGGCATTTCAGAGACGTGGTCGCAGGGACATCGGTACTAGGATATACATTTTATCTATGTGACAGAGCAGATCGAATTGGTGGAGGGGTGTTTTATATATAAAGGAAGCAGAGTTACGCATGACAAAAATCCAGCAGGAAATAAAATACTATGGCATCCTTATGGATAGAAATCCCTTGTGTGATGGTATACCACCATCAACTGGGCCAAGATGAAGAAATAAGACTCTGAAATGCTAGCAGAAATTAGAAAGGTAAATAAATATGGCAACACAGTAATAATGGGAGATTTCAATTACCCCAGTAGTGATTGGGTCACTGTCTCAACAGGACATGCTAGAGAAGTTAAGTTTTTAGAGGCCATAAATAACTTTCTTGGATCAGTTGGTCGTAGAACTGACAAGAGGGGCAGCTACTTTAGATCTGGTCCTCCATGAAATGCATGACCTGGTGCAAGGGTTACACTGGTGGGGCTACTCAACAATTGTGATCATAATGCAAACAAATCTGACATCACTGGAGAGAGGACATCAAGTGCTGCAGTAGCATATAAAAAGGGAGATTATCATTGAGTGAGGATTTTAGAAAAAAACACCGAGAGGAGCAGCTGCAAAAGTTAAAAGATTCCATGAAGCATGGACAATGTTTAAAAATATCACCACAGAGGCCCAGATAAAATGTATTCCATGCATTAAAAGTGGTCACAGAAAGGCCAATCAACTGCCAGCATGGATTAATAGTAAGATAAAAGAGGCAATTAGCTAAAAAGGCAAGTAGAAAGCAAACCCAAATGTATAAACTAGGCAAAAGCATTAGCACTGGCAAGTTAGATGTAACAGAGTAGTAAGATAGGCCAAGAGAGAATATGAGAAGCTTTGGACAAGTGTGGACAAAGTTCTATAGGAAAAGTCCATAAAACATGAACCAAGTAGACTAAAGAGAGCTATTGTTATCCATGGGAGTGAGTAACACAGGTACTTGCGGCCAGACTGGCAACTTAGAGACAGGATGGTGGGCTCAAATGGACCTTAGTATGACCATGTATGGCATTTCTTATGTTATTAGGCTCCTTTGACCTAACAAATTAAAGGCAGGAAAAATATGCAGGACTATATTTTCCAATAAAAAGTTTGAAAAGCCTTAATCTGTAACTCACAGGAAATTGAGCTGCAAGTTGCACAGGGTTTCCTCCAGGTGCCAAAGGGTTAAAGTCACTGCAGCATTTGAGCATAAACTGCACTTCCATAGACAGACAGCCTATTATATACTACTATTTATTTTTCCCTCCACGAAAGTGCATCGCCCCACAAAACAGATCCTCCCACATTCCCAGACCCAGGCAGCACTGGAAACCCTTGCTGGGCCCAACAGCTGGCGGGACATCACTTTTCAGAAGGTCCCTCCGTGCAATCGCAGGGACGGTGACTTTTAAACTGGCGCGCAGATGCCCTTTGGCGCGCGTGAGTATATGCACGCGTGTTATAAAACAGCCTGTCCACGCGCACGTATGTGCCCAGTTTTAAGTGGGCGCACACCCATGCGCGTAAATCCAACTTCTACCGCGTAAGTTGGGGAATTTTAAAAGGGGCACGTGTCCGTGTCATTGCCAAGTTTCACCAGTTCGTCCACCAGTACAACCAGTTAACAGATAGGTCCTCCGCCCCCCCCCCCCCCCCCAGGTTGAATAGCTTATACTCCCCCTAGTTACCCAGACCCAAGTAAAACCCCTCAGGCATGGCTAGCTTTTTATTTTTTTAAATTTACACTTCATTCCTAGCAGAAGCAAACTTACGCGGCAGGGGATCTGTCTTGTCTTAGGGGTGCGCATTTGCGAAGCATTCGTTTGTTTTGTATGCTTCGGGTCACGACTATTAACAACGTGGCGGAGTCTACAGATATGCGTGCTAACCGGGCCTAGAGTTTAATCTGCTGAAAACGGATGCGGCAACTTTGGCTGGACGCCTCTGAAGCGAAGCACGGCGCGATGTCGGGCTGGGCTCTTCGCTTCATAACATGCGTCAATGTGAACACGTCCCACTTAAAATAATTAATGTGCACAGGGAAGGAAGCAACCTTTTTTTTTTTTTTAATCCCTTTGCTTTTATCTGCAATTCTTCTAAAAGTTTAAAAAATGTAATGAGCACAGAGAGGCAAGACCTAATGATTATAAGTGACCCAAAGCATATAAAGCAAACGAATAGTTAGCCAATGCACGGGTGTTATGAATCGTTCTGCCACAGATATAATAATTTTTTTCTAGCTGAAGTCTGCCTGCAGGAGACATTTAAGAAAATTATAAAACATATAGGGGAAGACCATTTAATAGAGCCATATATATTAAAGCTTTCTTTAGTCAACCACTAACTTGAGGCAATAGGAATTTGATTTCTAAACCCTCTTTACAACCATAAGCAAGATAAAAAAAATATTTGTTATGCTACAAGCTTAAGTATATACTCACCCTATACCACATGAAGATTACTTTAAAGGCATTTTCATTGGCGCAAGAGCCACAGGCCATAGTAATAATCTGATTCAGGTTCTTGGGTGCCACCTGTACAAAACAAGAAAATACCCAGTATTAAATTCACATGGAAACAATGTCACATTGTTGGCGACATCAGTTTTTTTTTTTTTTAATCTCTGCTTTGATTTTCACACATTCCAGCAAGGCCATCACCAGCACACAACACTGTTCCCTCTCTGTCCTGATATAGGATACCCTTTCAGTTTTTCTCTGTCTCCATCTGCTGGACAGGAGGCTCAACCCCACTGTCTGGACTGATCCGGGTACGTACAGAGAATGAGCTCTATAGATGTTTGGGTTTTTTAAAATTAGGGAATAGCTCCATGAATATCCTAAAAAGGTAATCTGCAGTCATCACAAGATAATTCTTTACAAGTTCTTTCACCTAAAGAAGGGAATCCAGTCAAGACATGGAAGGCGGCTTTTTCATTCTGTGGCCCAGTTATGTAGAATTCAGTGTCTAGAGAAATTCGTTCAATAACAGAGTATCCAGGTTTTCACAAGCATGGTAAAGCATGGTTCTTTGCATAGCTTCTGAACAATGGAACATGAGAAGGTTAGTGGGTTCTTTGGTAAATATGGAGCAATTCTGTAATTTTATTCTTTTTATCCTTTTATTGTCTGAATTTTATATTTGTTGATTGTAGATTTTAACTTTATATTGCTGTTTTTTGTATATTTTTAAGTTTTTGCTAAACTGTACATTTTATTATGTTGTATATTATGTGTGTATGTGGGTTTTTTAAACCTGCCCGAAGCCTCTTTTGTTTTTAATTTGGATGGGTGGCATATAGGTCAAAACATTAAAAATAATAAAATAAACCAGTCAGACAAATAACTAGAAAATAGAGCAGGAGTGTTCTTAACACAAGGTCCAAATGTAGAGTGAAAACCAGGACTGTATGTAGCTCGTCTTATACAGCTTGCTCATACTGTATTTCTGTTTCTTATCCTGCCATTTCAGGCACAAGGATTGCTCAAAGCGGCTAACAAATCCAAGTTATATTATATGATATCTATAAGATATCATATCAAATATATATTTAAATAATTACAGCAGAAATCCATTCAATATAAAATTAATCTAAAATTCCATGAATAAAAATGTCCTAGCACCACCCTATCAGTGACCCAGACTGTACGCATGTGAACCTGGATCACTGTACTGGTACTGTATCTGGCACAGCTTTCAGTAAATCTGAATCAGACACAAAGCAATGCAGCATGAGGATTACATAGACACGATCACGTTTGCATTAAGCGCTCTGGACCACAAAACTCATGCTGCTATAGTGCTTCTTGGCAAGTTCAATCAGCGTGTTTCAAGGCTGACCAAACTAAACGAAGTTCATGTTTTTTTAATCCTCATCTTTCAAGACTGGAAATCACCAGGCCAGCTCGCAGGCCCAGAAGCAGCGCAGTGTGCTGTGGTGCAGAAAACCCGGGTTTGATTACGTGGCTTGGCTTTTGCTCCCTGGGCCAGCCGGGGCTGGTATTGCTGCAAAGGCAATGTTCACAGCTCCTGGGGATAACCCCCCCCCCCCAGAGCTGCAGCCATTGCTTAACAGGGACGTCTGCTGGCTGGCTTTTATTTATTTATTTATTTTTAATTTTTATATACCGATGTTCCTGTAAAGAATACATATCGCACCGGTTTACAAGGAACTGAACAGACGCCTCCAGGGCGGAAATACATTAAAACAGTCGCCTCAAGGCAGAATACATTAACACAAGTATACAGGAAAACTATTAAAAGAGAAATGATGTAGGGAAAGGTAATTTTAGGCTTTTAGGCTTTTAGGGTGCATGCAAAGCAGATTCCAGAGGCAGTTGCAATTTGCCAAGGACTGTCACTCACCTTTCCAAATATGAACTTGAGGTGAGTCATCAACAGGTAGAGTACACATTTCTCTGTCCCAGAGGGCTTACAATCGTGCAGGGCTGGATTTATATTTCTAGTGCTCATAGACAGCATGGGGGGGTGAGAGGGGAATGGCAGCACTTACCCCCTCCCCCAAGATGCACAGTGAGGAGTCTACTCCCAGCCCATCTGCTCCCAGCTTCTTACCTAAACTGGTAGTGTCCCCATCCCACGGCAGCAGCCTGCAGCTGCCCCTCACACTAAAGAACCTGCGGTGACCCTGGCCCCTGTTCCCACACGGGCTTAACTGTGCAGGGACTTGAGGAGTGTATCAGGCGGCTGCAGGCCCTGCGCTAATTTGCCGTTTCAAGTTGCTGCTGCCGCAGCATGGGGACACAGCCACTTTAGGTAAGTGCCTGGGAGGCAGGCTCCCCTGGATCCGAGGCATAGCGGCAGTGCTCCAGCGCTGGAGGCAGTTGCCTCTGCCTCCATATCCGAGCCGATTTGTACCTTAAGCGGTGGACGGTGAAGTGACTTGCCCAATGTCACAAGGAATGTGAGTGCAGCGGGACCTGAACCCTGACTTCCTTGGTTCTCTAACCATGAGGCCACTCCTCCAATTGGATGGCCTAGGCGGTGGATTGTACGGTAGGAGAAAAACACCAAGTAGTTGCAACTGAAGCCAAAGCACATTTGGGCTGGTTCAATTGAGCTGGAAATGCAAGAGGCGCAGGAGGATATTGCCAGGACAAAAAAAAAAACCCCAACCGACTAGAAATAATCAATTAGAAAGCTATCAAGTGCCCATACTAATGGTCCCTGAATAAAGTACATACGGCAGCAGCAACAAGTCACATGACCTGTGCAACCTCCAACAGTGGCTCTGTGTGCAGGAAGCCCCATCCTTCTCTCCTGGAAGAGGAATTGCTCCGATATGTACCCATCTGAGAATGAGACTATGCAGGTGTTACATACTGGCGTCCCTCACTTACCGACAGCAAAGACTCCTCCAGTTTCTCTATGAAGTTCTCAGGAGGCATAATTCCTAGAGCTGGTCTGTTGATAAATGCACTCTGAAAAGCACAATCGGATGGCGGGAGATCATCGGTTTTCAATCGCAATGCACCACTTTTGCAAACACTCGTGACGTCATTTGTAAAATATACAGAAATGGTCAATGTGCATAAAATAAAAATCCCTCCCTCCAAATGTCATTTAAACTGCCTCCTGAACTCTCAGGCAAACTTAAAAAAAAAAAAAAAAGTATTCTACCAACCCAAATTTAATAGCCTTGAAGTTTTGCTTTTCCTGCACTGCTGAACTGACTAGTAAAGACGTATACGCATAACAGGTGCTCTATTATTATCACTGCCCCCAGATTCCTGCGATTCCAGAGCAAGGGCTGC
Source organism: Rhinatrema bivittatum (assembly GCF_901001135.1). Lineage (NCBI taxonomy): Eukaryota > Metazoa > Chordata > Amphibia > Gymnophiona > Rhinatrematidae > Rhinatrema > Rhinatrema bivittatum. The sequence continues at coordinate 27,145,144 of NC_042628.1, forward strand.
AAAATCAGGTCCTTGCCACAAAATCTGCAATTTCCCCATAAAAAATGTGGGAAACTAGTGGATTGACAAACAGGAGGCGTGAAAAGGCACCCAAGCTGGGGATGCACCTGCAGGAGGTGCTCTCTTCCTCCCGGTCCTCCTGCTGTACGGATCTTACCCTTCTCCCTCCCTCTCACTGGCAGAAGCATGGCACTGCCTCAGGGCTGCCTCCCGGCCCGGAGCGAAGATTTGAAGCGCAACCACCTTATGAGATCCCGGGAGCCACCATGCGGTTCAAACCAAGAGTCTGAGCTGGGTGGCGCGAGGCAGCTGGGACTCGAGGCTTGGCCACCCTCCTCTTCCTGCCGGTGAGAGGGAGGCCCAGCATTAAATAAGGACAAAAACTGGCCAGAGTGGGATCTTCTGGTTAGGAGTACCAACTGGCGCTCTTTTTTTTTTCAGGACAGGTTGTTGTACCTCATCGTGTGCACAGATTTGTAGTTCTGATTTCCCTTGAAAAAAGCAGGGCATCAACCTGCCTTAAAAACAGAGCCAGGTGGCTGTAGAGATATGCATTCGTTTTATCTGTTCCAGTGTTATGCATATAAAGTGTATAGTATGTGAGGGAGTCTTCTTCTGTAACTTCTCTCTCTTCTGATTTTAAATCCTCTTCTTTTTTTTTTTTTAAACCAACCAAATCACTACAATTCCTGACTAACTAACCGCTACCCAGGATCCCAGAGACTGTGGGTGAACCTGCCCCATCTGCTGGAGACAGAGAAAGACTGAGGGACTGTGGGTGGCGCCTTACTATATGTAGGGAGCCCTAGAGGTCTTGCTCTGTCTCCATCTGCTGGTGCGGAGTCACAACCCAGGTGTCTGGACTGATCTGGGTACACACAGGGAACTTGTTATTAAAATTACACAAATACCATCGATTTTTACCTGCGTGCTATAAAGTTGGCGAGGTACGTGCGACCCGCTGAAACAAAGGAAACGAAGGCACATCCCTAGTTGGCAGCCCTGCTTCTGGGATATGGCGTCACGACACATACACAGTTGCATAAAAAAATAACCACGGGGGCTCTACAATATTTCCTTTAGCGCAAACAACTTCATGTAATTGCTCCCTGTGCCTTGTTTGAACAACTTACCAAATTTTGTGGCTGCTGTAACAGTTTTATCAGAGCTGGATGGTTATATCCTAAAATAAGAAAAGGAAAAGGTGATTTTTCATTTCGTTAACCTCCTTTATTTACCCTCCTAGGAAAGTGATGAGACAGGAAGGCCTGCAATACTTTGAAAGTACCGTTAAAGGTATTCTCCGTGGATAAACGGAGACACGCAGACGTGGGATCTCTAATAACTGCCTCCCTTCCCCCTCTGCAGGGGCGGTGCTGCACGGTATATGCAGAGTTTATTTTTTTCCTATACGTACTTCATGAGGGGAGTTTGTACCTGCAACCTCTGTGGGTACTTTTTTTTTGGGGGGGGGGGGGGGGGTGGTCGTGATTTATTTATTTATTTTAATGGAAACTCCACGGGGAGTTCTCTTTGAAAATCAGCTTGCAGATCCATGAGCACAAAGCACCCAGGGACCTGCACGCACTGCCGAATCACCGAAAGATTACCCGTGCAAGTGTTTCCCATTTCAACAGTATTCTTGAACTACAATTCTGTACAACAATTTGAAGTTTGTCGACATTTGATTACTTTTATTTATTTATTTATTTTCATTTAAACAGTCTTAAAGCCAAAAAAAAAAAAATGCATTAAAACTGGCAAGTTAGTTGGAAGCCTCTAGGGACTTAAACTGTCAAAGTTCTTATCATATTAAACTATAATGTCCATCAATATTCTCGCTCCAAAACGTTCAGCGTTTTTAAGCTGTGTGATGTGGGCTCATAAGAACTGCAAGTCCAATGCCCCAGTGCCACCCTTGGTTATCTGTCCACATGCATGTGTGCCCAGTAAGGGGCAGATCATCAAGTTCTTGCCCTTGTCAATGCTCAGATGATGGCTGCTCTCACTCGCTGTCTGTGGAAAGGTGCCAAGATTCAAACACTCACACAACAACATATCCCCCTCCTAGGGATTCAAGCAGACATTCTAGTTGGACTCTTTAAATATCAGCCTTCTTGTTTATTGCTTCTTCTTTCGGTCTTACAGAAAAATTAATTCTGTTACCACCATTTTAATGTTTGACAGACAAAAGGTCACTCAAATTTAATTTATCTCCGTGTTGACCTTTATTTCGACTCTGTCTTTCCTGATAAATGTGCTCTAGTTAATAGGTCTGCCCTTAGATTACTCTGGGTTATGTAATCCGGCCGAGAAATTCAGATATTTATGGAAGTCACTTTCTGAGAGATAAGTAGAAAAGGTTAGTATACCTGAGCTACAAAGAACTTAGAAAACCTCCGTCTTCTCTTACAATGGACCATGTGCCTGAATTGGTCTGCTTGCTCTCATGTTCTAGATAGGGGCGAGCAACTCTGGTTCACAAAGCATTCGGATTTTCAGGATATCCCTAAAATGCACAGGCAGGAGAGAGACTTGCATGCACACTGCCTCAACTGGTTGCAAATTCAGCAGAGTTATCCTGACCGGCTTCGGCCTGCAGGTGCCGGCTCTTGCATATAGTAAGAGTGAGAGGAACAAAGACAGAATGGAAAGAGATGTTTTGCTTTCTGGTCTGACTGGAAACCTGCCTTACAGAGGACAGCATTTCTCAGCTGTGTGGGTTTACACGTCACATTTCTTCTCTCTCTTCCGCCTCTCCATTTCTGTCTCGCTGGGAACAGTACATTCCAGCTGCCTATCAGTCCCCAGGGCTTTCTTTATCAAACAGCAATGTAGTGGCTGTGCCTGGTTTGATTGAGTTGCAATTACGGCAGCTAAGAACAGGAAGAAAATGATTGTTAAAAATTGTAAAAAAACTGCAGCTATTAGAGCGAGCGGTGCTAGCATCAGCTGCAGGGTAGCCTGTTCTTTTTTTTTTTTTTTTTTTTAAGATGTCAAGTGGAAGCAAGACAAACCTGAATTACTGAGGTATAAAAAATGATTTTCATCATATTGTTTCCTGCAGTAAAGAAGAAAGAAAAAAAAAGATAGGTGCGGTACCTTTAATACAGCAGGAATTACTGTGCCACACAATTCACACTTTGAGCAAGCAGAATGCTAAGGGAAGAGGCCATTTTCTCCGTTAATGGAGCTACAGTACCAGAACCGAGTGGGCCGGTTCAGTTATTTCTAATTCTTCTCAGCCAATCCTGTTTGGGTGGTTGGAAGCCAAGCCACCAGCTGATAAGCTTCTGAGGAGGCTGCTTGGATTTGGACAAGTCATCGATAGGAAGCAGAGGGGGAGTTGCTGGACCCTGCTGCCCAGCAATTTCAGAGTTCATTTTATTGTGTAATTGGAGTACCATTTCTTGATTGTTCATGTTCATTTTGCAACAATCAACTGTGGAAAATGTCACTATTCCCTCTGCCTCCTCAACCTCCTACTCACTGCAGTTTCAGCCTGATAAAAAAAAAAAGAAAAAAGTCAAGATTTCAGAGTGTTTTTAAGGGTTTTAAGTGCCGGCGCAGCAGCCACTCCATCTCTGAACATTAGGGAAGCCAGTGCACCTCTCTGCATCAGGAAGTACTACTTAATGCCCTCGTTTGCATGGGATTTCCATGCGAAGGCACAAAGCAGTACTCACATTTTGGAACACATGTCTTCTGCATGCAAATCTCCTTGCTATGTCGGCAATAAATTCTGTGCAAAGAAAATGTGCATTCCAGAGCAGGTAAAGCTGTGTGTTGTTCAGCTAAACGCACCTTTCCTCATCGGCCTAGATCTGCAGGAAGAGCATGCCAAAGGCGAGACCAGAGCTCGAGTCTCTGCCGAGAGTATCAGACATAAAGATGGAAGTTCCAGCAAATTATTGCCAGAGGATCTTAGAAAGCCGGAGCGGAGCGGGGGTCCTGCAGATTTTTAACAGCTAAAGTAATTGAAGTGTCTTTGCTTAATTAACTCTCCATATATGAAGGTCAGTATCGTAAAATGGATTCTCCCTTGCACAGCGAGCTAGTGTAATGAAACAAACAAACAAACCAGGGGAGATACGGTCCTTCATCTTGGCACCAACAAATATCCAGGCCACAGCCCTGCGAATGGCTTGCAAGGCCCAAATAAACCCAATTACAGTAGTCTAAGCTGGTTAAAACCTGTAACACTGTCCAGAAGCTTTTTTCATGAAGGCAAGGCTTCAAGTTTCACAATAAACGTAGCTTAAAGAAAGGAGTTCTTCATGACTGCTTTAACCTGCAATTGCAGATCTGCTGTGAAAGGTAAGTGGGTACGCAGCGAGGGTAGATAATACCGGGCAGATTGAATTTTTCTAAAACCTCGTTCCTTTATTTGCTGATTTGTAAGGACTCAATAGTGCTTGAGTGGGGGAAGAGCAGATTTCAATTCAGTGTTGAACTCTTTTTTTAGATGAATCAGGAAGATTTGGTAGTATAGACAAAAAGATGAAGGATAAGTTAAACTGTCACATGAACAGCCTTGGACTGCCAGATGGCTGGAGGCCTTTGTTCATATAAGCAATTGAATATTCCAATTTCTCTTCACATCATGAAACAGATTCTCAGCTAATTCTTATTAGTTCAGAATCTGGGGGGGGGGGGTAACTTAGGAAAAGCTGAACACAGCACCGTTTCCTGGTCCGATCACATTCCACTTACGCTTGAATCTGCCAATGGACCTAAGGGTAGTGCTGCACATAAGTGCATTATACATTAAAAACTGCTTAAAGACCCCGCAGCAGCTGAGGAAGTTAGACTAATGACTGCCAAACATTAAGGAAAACGATATTGGAGGAGTAGACAGATATCCTCTGGAATGCTTTTAAAGCTATCCTTAGGGATTAATGTCTAAAATATTTCCTCTTTTCAGAAAAGGCCTGGGAAACCTTGATAAGGAATTCAAGCATATGAGGGCCAGTTCCCAAAGAATATGCAAGGGATTGATTTCTGGATGCGCCATGCCAAAAAGACTTCAAATTCTCCAGGGCCAGTTGGAAATACCTGGAGATACTTAAACATTTGAGACGTTATTTAACCAGTTCTGAAGGAGATTCCTTCTTTTGAGTCTTCATGAGAGTTGCGGTCATTTCAAAAGAGGGAAGAGAATTTCTATTGTTGAAGATATGAAGCGGCTTCCCTGCTCAGTGTCGATGTGAAGATAGTTGCAAAGACTGTGGTAGCAAGGTTGTTCTCCTTAATTAATAGGAACCAAACAGGATTTCTGAGGAAGCGACAATTGTATGCTTGGATTTAAGTAATTGCCTTTCCAAACCCAAGCCCAGGTACTGCTCTGCCCCAGAAGAGACTAACTTTCAAACCTATTCGCAGTACAGCATTTGCGTTGCATAAGTGGACACGTAGAGATCTATCCTAGTATTTTATAGTGGGAGCCCAGTTCTCCTTTGAAAATAAGCACATATGTTTCAGTGGGCCAGATTTTCAAAAGGTTACGCACGCCGGGCCTATTTTCCAAAGGCCCGGTGACACGCGTAAAGCCCTGGGACGTGTGTAAGTCCCGAGGCTTGCAAAAAGGAGCGGGGTGATCCGGGGCAGGGTCAGAGGCTGAAGTAAGTTTTAAAAACAAAAAAAAAAAAGAAAAAGGTAGAGGGGGAAGGGCGGGGGAAGTAGAGGAAGGAAAGGTGGGGTGGGAGGGTAGGGAAGTTCCCTCCGAGGCCACTCCGATTTCAGAGCGGCCTGGGAGGGAATGGGGGACGGCAGCATGGCTCGGCGCACGCAAGGTGCACAATTGTGAACCCCCTTGCGCGTGCCGACCCCCAATTTTATAACATGCGTGCGCCTGCTCATGTTATAAAATCGGGCGTACATGTGTGCGCACCAGGTAGCGCGCGTACCTCTGAAAATCTAGCCTAGAGTGCACAGATATTTCCAATGCAAGAAAACACTTTTTCTACTTATTTTATAAACTACATGTCTATGAATAATAAACCCGATTTATACGAAAAGGCGGGCATTTCATAAACTATGTGCGTGAATTATTTTGAAGAGAAATACTTTCGCATATACTCGAAAGCAACCAGTTGGCTTTCTCTGGCCATTTCAGTCACCAGTCCATCTCCAGTTACCTCTATCATTTCACTGTGAGCCTCCAAGTCGTCACCTGGAACTCGCACCCAAACGTTGCAGACAAGTCTGATTTAATTGTGCCAGTTAGCAGGTTGTAAAAATGTACACATAAGTTTGGTAATGTATATGTGTGTGCGCTTTACACAAAACAATTACCATACCAAGGAATGCCACTAGCCTGCCTCTTGTTCCACCGGTAAAGTGTGTGTGTGAAATGGATAATATTCTTGACATTGAGTATGTTTATTTATTGGTTGTTTATATACCACCACTACCAAAGTCCAGAACAGTTTACAATAAAAAATCCATAAAAGAAATAAGTAAAATTGTATTAGAACCAAGAAAAATGTAAAAAAACCAAAACATTAAATAATGATCAGTACATACATAAAAACCGTCGTCAAGACCACCTCACATAAATCTCTCATCTGGAGTCTGTGTACATAACTACATGTTACTTACATGTATATATGTATGCTTATGTGAGAAAATTCTTTGAAGAGTTATTCCTAAATTTGTATCTGAGGCAACAGAGGGTGAAGTGGGATTTGAATCCTAATCTCCCTAGTTCTCAGCCTGCTGCTGCAACCTCTAGGCCACTCCTCCTGATAGTGTCTGAAAGCCTTATCTAAAATAAAGGCCATGCTAATATTGTTGGATGCTGAACATATATTTTGCAGGGTTAATTGGAATTACATAAAACCTGTCCTTTGAAAATGTGAGTTTAAGCCTTATTGTTGTCATTTGATTTCAGCTTTGTATATGAATCTGATAGAAGTTTGGGTAAAACGAAGATGTGGTGAAACAAGGGGTTTGCACGGTTTGGGGTTTGTTGTTCTGCCCTGTGACTGTTTTCCTCAGAGAGCTCATTTCCTCTGTGTTGGCCTGCAGGTGGTTTCTGACCTCTGCACTGTAGTTCACACAGAGGCCTGGGATGCTGGCTTGGCTCTGAATGAAGCTTGAACAGCATACATATCCCAGCATCCCTAAAGAAGCTAAGGCTGAAACATCCTGCAGGGTCACTGGCTGGAAAACTATTATTAATCAGAAGACCATTGGTCAGGGGGCAATTGTTAGTATTCTATGCACTGATTGGCCCTTCAGACAGACTACTAGCCCTGAAGGAACTCAAAGTCTCTAGTCTCGGCTGGGAGTACAGAGGGAGCAGGTCTCTGTGCTGAGGCCCTGTTCAGCTCATGTGGACAGCCTTTTCCCCTAAACTCCCCAGGCACTAGCGTCTAGTTCATTTTTACTGTTTAATCCTTGTTGTTTTACCTGTTCCTGTTTGCAGATTAAATCTGTTTTTGTTCATTGTTCCTATTTTTTGGTTAAAGATCTTATTTTACCTACCAGCAGATGGATTACTTTGCTCTCTCTGCTCTGGACTGATTAATGATCCTGGTATTATGTGTATTTAGTCTGTGGGTGAATTTCTAGGAAATGTGACCCTTGGGTTATGTGGGATCCCAGTGACCCTAGAAACCACCAGGGGGATAGCTTGCAGGTGGGAAAGTTGCCCAGAGGCAAGCAGGAACTCAATTGGCGGGCGGGAGGTTGCCAGTGTAGGAGCACATGTGTAGGAGGGCCTGAGCAGTGCTTGGCATGACCCCCGAGAGGCCATAGGGTTAACCCATGAGTGGGTGTTAGAGGTAACACCGAGGAGTTATGTGATAGAAGATTATTCTCATCTTCTGCTTTATTAAAAACATGGCAAGGGTATCTTCTCTTAATTTTCATTACCGTTAGGAACCTTTTGCAGAGAGAATTAGAGATAATGTAAATGTAAATACTAATGGGATATGGGGGAGAGAATAAAATAGCTTTTTAACTGATGTGTATTGTTAATGATTTCAAAGCCAATTATTTCTTTGTCTATTTACTCTCTGAATTAGAATGCTTTGGTAAAGGTTTCAGGATTTAAAATTAATTTCAACATTCTTTAAATATCAGCCTCCCACAGAAAATGCTATTCTAATACACGATGACCTTTAAGTTAAATGGGTCCACGTTGAGATTACACATCAAGAGATAAGTTTAGCTCCTACGATGCAAAATTATCCCCATCTATTCAAAACTAAAATACCCACCACCCCCACGATTTATCCATGTCACAAGTAAAAGTTTTCCTCGATTGGAGGGTAGTAGGTATCAAAATAAGTGTCTGGGCTGATTTCTTTTCTTCAGGATCTTCCTGTTAAAAGTTCCCATTGATAAAATTACTGAGATTCAGAACGGCCGCCCTTAACTTTATTCAGCAGAAGAATTTCCAAGAAAGGTGTTAGGCATCGCGGAGGCTTAGGTGTCCCAGATAACAGGAAATATTACGTAGCATCTCACCGGAGGGCTTTAGTTGAGCGAGGGAAAGAGTTTGGAACTGTTTCCTGGGGGAGACACGTTAGGAGAACTAATTTATTTATTTATTTATTTATTTAACACTTTTTTATACCGACCTTCATAGTAAATAAACCATATCGGATCGGTTTACATAAAACAAGGGTATAACAGAAGCAATAAATAAAAGTAATTAACAAGAGAAGAGAATAAGATAAAGTTACATTTAACAAGGAGTAAAAACTTGGAAGCTTAAAAGCTGGAAGGAAGTTAAATGCCAAAAAATAATTAAAGAAGCATAGTCCAAAAGGAATTTGGATTAAAGCAAGATGCTTTAATCAGTAAGTGCCAGAGTTCTTCGTTTGAATGGTTGTCAGACTTTAATCTTCTACGTCCAAGTGTGGATAAAGAAGACTAAGGGTTGTCTGGAGGATCATCGAAGGCTTGGAGGAATAGCCACGTCTTAAGTTTTTTTCTGAATGTAATGAGACAGGGTTCTAGTCGGAGGCTTGAAGGAATGTTGTTCCAAATAGATGGACCTGCTATTGAAAAAGCTCGGTCTTTGGTCGAGGAAAGGCGTGAGGCTTTAGTTGACTACTTAGTCGATGAGTAACCTTAGTGTCACAATAAAACCTACATTAAAATGTACTCTTGATGTATGGGAGTCCCTGAAAGTGAAATAGAGATGAACCCCATTCACCTTATTGTGCATCAATCCCAGTTTTGGCCTGGTCAATTAATTTAGAAATATGGAACGAGGACAGGGCAATTGTACAATAAAGGGTTGGTAGTTTTGATTCAGCATTTTAAAATGTATTTTTTGGGATATTAATCCTTCAAACAAATCTGTCACTTGATTTCCTCTTGTGGGATGAAAAACAGCAACAGCAGAGCACTTGGGAACTAAGAAAAATTATCCTTGTCCAGTAGGTCAACCACAGGCTAAATCTCAAGTGCCATGTAACATTCTGTCAAATGCTGAGCCCAAATTTGACTTTTCCTATATGAGATGTTGGAAGAAAGAATTGTGAATAACTATGTCAGCTGGCATACGGTTGGATATCTGGAAGAGTACAGTCCAGTCCTCCATCGCCACTCTCATAAAAGAATACCATTGAAAAATAACTATATGAAGGTTATGAACCCCAAAACAGGTTATATACAATTTATAACAACCGTTTTCCCAGTATGCTGGAGAAGCTGTGGCGGAAGCGCTACTGTAGCCCACATATAGTGGTTCTATATAATCTCCATTTTGGAAAATAAATCAATAGGAGCTATCACAGGTAAATCGGTACCATTTGATGGACTATATGTATTGCTATTAGGATATGTTGCTAATGCCTTTAAGAAGAGACGATGTTTGGTTTCCCATCTCCTGCTGGCCACTAGACGTGAAAAAGCAAGATGCTGGAAGACTGCTCAAGCCCCAAGTGAGAAAACGTGGCCGAGCAGATCATGTGACACTTTAGTAGTGAAAAAGAAGACCCGGGCTTAGGACTGAGCGGAGGGTTGAGGAGTGGCTTGGGCTTGCACTCACACTGTTGAATTTTCAAAATTATGCACATAAAATCTTCTCGGTGAAATTCTGCTGAATTTTCAGCTGGCGCAACTGCGTGCGGATATATTTGATGGGATAATTTTCAAAGCGGATTTATGCGCGCTTTTATAAAATGACCCCCACATTGCCTAGCCTAAGAAATGAAATGCAACAAAACAAACAGGCAGCATTTAAAGATTCTATGAACTGGCAATGATTTTCCATCTACTATTCAGTCTTTTACTTTGGATTCCCACCCAGCTGCATTTATTTTACTCATCATAGTTATGTAATTCTAGCCAGCTTTGCATATGATGCTCGCCTTCTGTAAGCGGGAAGGGACCAAGTGCACAAAAACCCTGAAAATCTAATTCCAAACCATACGTGGGACCATCGATTCCTTTTAAAATTACTGCTCTGTCCTTGACCTTCAATCCACAAAATGCCCCGACAGCTTATTAGAGATTTCTGACAATAATTTATAGGTCTTACTCTGCCTCTATTCAGATGGACACAATATCAGCAAACCTTTTTCTCTCCCCCAGGTCAATGTTCCTTGTAATTACTTCCCTGAAAAGCCACCAGAATAAATTGCATTCTGTGCTTATTCTATTTAGGTGTCACTAATAATTGATTATGCTTATCTTCTGAATCTCATTTTATAAACTGTGTTGTCTTCAGTCCTTCAGAAAGGCTATTTGGGAGCTGTATTTCTTTTAGTACATATTAGGCATTCAATTAGCCATTAGCTTTTTTTAATGTAATGTTACAGCAAGGCAGCTGGAAGAGTGCATACACACACACACACACACACGATGACCCATTCTTACTAAAAATGGAGGTGCAACTCATTGAAATGCAAGCCTTTGTTTTGCCACATTCAGCAAAATCTACAACTAAGTGCTTTCAGTTTTTGGCCTATGCAGGACTACAGATGTGCGTTGGGGTGAAGCAGAAGCCCATTGGCCCGGAGCAACAGTTTCAAAACTTGGCAGTCCACAACAGGTTACTTGTGACCCCCCCCAATTCAAAGGGGTGAATTTTCAAAGACTCCATGGGGTTTGTGCACATAAAATATTCACTTATATAAAAGTATCATATTTCAAGCAATTTTCAAAAGCCCTTTTAGGCACTTAAAGTTCATTTATGCACCTAAAATCTACTGACAATTCAATAGCATATATGTCTTAGCAATTTTCAAAAACCCATTTACATTCATAAAACTCAGTTTTAAGCAGTTAAATCCTTTTGAAAATTACCCCCATACTTTTTGAAAGCATGGGCGTAAATTCTCTCGGCAAAACTGAGTGCCCCAAACAGCAGCTGTACATGTGCATGCGTAGTTTTGCCGGGATAAATGTTCAAACTGAAAGTATTTATATACTCTGGCTGTGAAAATTCTTGTAAAGTTTGCAAGTAAAAAAAATGACCTGCAGACTTTTTATTGGCTGAAAGTTACACCCTATGAGGCAATTTTCAAAAAGGCATTTACCTGGCCAAAACGGCCAGACAGAAAACCGAATGGCTAGAAGGACACGCCGGTTCCATGGCGTGCATACATTTTAGCTATGGGGGGAAAAAGGGCATTCCAGGTGGCAAGTTTAGGTCAGGGGGATGAAAACAGCACACATGCTTTTGATTTCCAAAATCCCTCCCTCTCCCCCCCCCCGCCACATACTGTATATAATAGGAGCAAAGTATGTGGCTGCTGATTTTCAAAGAGGAGCACAGATTGTTTCTTTGAAAATGGGGTGCAGTGCATGCATTAAAACCACCAGCATCTTTTGCACCCGTTTGAAAATGGCCCCATACCCATCATTTCTTTAGCTAAATGAGGGAAAACCACAAATATGGCCTACTGTATTTAACAAAGGGTGGCAAACACTAGAATATAGCCAGAGACCTTAGTTTTCAGGTATTTTATTTTTTTTCCAGGACCGTATAAGTGTTTACTATAGCACACAAAAATAGGAGAAAACAAGTTCCCCCAAGTGGTGGCGGGGAAAGAAGCCCTTTTACAGTTGATTTTTCAACTGTTTTTGTTTCTTATAATAAAACACCGATAAATTCCAGGATGAAAAATAAAATAAAATCTGAAAACAAAATCCCCAGTTACAGCTGAACTGTCCCAGTTACAATTCATAGTGAAGACTCCCCTATAAGCATCCAATTACTACTTGATATGCATGACTTCCTTCCCTGAGTTATATCCCTCTTTCACCCCCAAGTACTCCTTTTGTACTGACAGGATACAGCAGCCTTGCCATGCGCCAGTGCCTGCAATTTCATGATCTAATCAATCCCGGTGTCTCCTGAGACGTCAGAACATTCAGAAGCACTTGCTAGAAACAGGAGAAACTAGGACAGGAGCAGGAAAATCCGGGCCCGAAGAGCCACACACAGGCCTGCCTCCACTGCAGGCAAATCCATCTCATGCAGATTCCCTGTGGATATCCTGAAAACCAGGGCCGTTCGTGGCTCTGAGGATCAGAATTTGGCCAACCCTTCAAGTAGAAACACCCAGCGCTTACCTATCGGAATGGAAGAGATCTGAGAATAAAGATCCAACATGCGATTGCCGTCCACATCCACCAAGTAGTTCCCTCGGCTCTCTTCATAATTGCAGAAAAAGCTTACGGCATCGGCATTCTGCATAAAAGAAGGTGATTAAAACTTTGTCCTGTCTCCTGTCGTTCATTGAACATTTAGCTTCCTCTGGCTGCAAAATACAAACTATTCTAAAAGTCTGATTTAACATATCCAGAGAAGATGCAGCTTCTTTGACCACAGAGGCAAGCTCTCATGGGGTGAGCATGTTCTCATGTTATGAGCGACACCATTTCCTGGGCGGATCCCATAGAGGAGGTACATACTTGTCCAACGATGCCGCATCTAACGCTTCACCTGAAGGTTCTGTAACCTGCTAGGAGCAGAAAGCTACAGAACAGCAGCATAGACCCTGCATGCAAATTCCTCTTTTTATACAGCTGAACAGACTTGATGCTTTACTTCCTGAAGCTCGACCTTTGCAGGGTCTACAACCTTTTCAGTACACACTCATTTCTTTACCATCCGGGTTATACCCACCTCATCTGTAACAACTGTAAAAGGTGCGTGACCTTGCCCTTGCCTCGATGAAGCTCATTCTCCGTCTCCTTGCACGGGCTGTACATTTTTCACGCTGCCATCACCAATGGACTTAACAACTTACTTTTGCAACTTCAGCAGAGACAGCAAAATTACTTTCTAAGTTATTCAGAACCACTGTAAATAGTAATGGGACCCAGTACTATTGCTTCATAACAGAATATAGCTATTATCTATATTACTGGAAATTCCAGTACAACTTTGATAGCAAATTAAATTTTCTTGGCCAAACATACTCTTATGCACAGATCACACTAGACAAAGTCTTGTTTATTTGGTTTTAATTCTGAAAGCTTTGATGAACTCAATGGCTTACCTGAATTTCATTCAACTGTTTCATTAGATTCTGGAAAGAAAGCAAAATTCAGCCATGTCAGCATCCTGCTCTTAAAATTGCCTATTGCATATTAAGGTTTAAGGTTTATTATTATTTATATACCATTGTCTCAGCATAGCCTTCACAGCGGTTTACATTTCAAATAAATATACAATAAAAATACAATCAATTATAAGGATAAAACAATAAATATACAATCAAATTACAATCAGTTATAAAGATAAAACAACAAAATTAAAAGTAAAGTAACTAAAACCTATTAGCTATTAAAATATATAAAATATATCTATAAATATTAAACCAATAAAATACTAAAAACATAACTTTACGTTTCCAGCATTAATTAAAGGTTTAAAATGAAGCCTCCTATAGATGTTAAATTTATACGCATGCCTGTTTCTCGTTTTCAGTATAGGCCGTATTAAACAGCCATGTTTTTAGTTCTGCTTTAAATTTACTTTTTTCTTGCTGCATCCTTAGTTGAGCTGGAAGTGTATTCCACAATTTTGCTCCTGCTATTGACAATGCTCTCTCTCTGACCTGACCTGATTGAGATGTGCGGATTTAACATTGGCGTGGACGCGGAATACTGCTATCGCAGCCACAGATAAAACGTATCACAGTAACGAATGTTTCAAGGTACAGACTTTCAGGACTATGAAGGCTACCACATCAGCTAATGCGTACAGGCACACTACTAATTGTGTTTACTCTAATCTATTAGCATGATTACAGATCCCGGGAAAACGGCGTTTATCCAACAGTTCACTAAGCCACAGGCGTACATTCTGTGTGCAGTTATTAGGGACATTAAATTAAATCAAATACAGAAGTTGCTAGGGCCCAGCCTGTCTGGTTGTGGTCGATAACTCCCTTCCCTACAGCAGCAAAGCACCAACAGAGAAAAGTCTGTGAACAAGCCCTTACTATACATTATAGATACGGCATGGGATAGTGATTCTCAAACTTACATACATTCTGTTGATCATTTGTAATTCTCACTCATTTAATGGGGACAGATGCTTAATAGGAACATTTCTTTTTCTAAGGCGATTTCATTCAGTGCAATTAACTAGTCAAGTCACTCAAAGAACTCGTTCCTTGTATTTTACTCATAGGGGACAGATGTAGTACAGAAGGCAACCATAAGGTGCTATAAAAAAAAACCCAAAAAAAAAACCAAACCACCTTCTTGAATGTTGGCTTATCCCGGGGGTGCAGATCAACTCATGGAGACTGTGATTTAAAAAAAAAAAAATAAAAAATGCGAAAGTGACTTTACAGAATGCTGAAAGGGCAATAAACCAGTTTTTCAGATCCTGGCCAAGGATGATCCCAAGGAGGACAAGCATGTTTGAACTTGAGATGCAGGTAGAATTAATTTCCTTTTGGAGGGACGGTCAGTCAATAGGTGCTCCAATTAAGCTGCTGTTGGGCTTCTGTACTTGGCAGACCGAGCCGCGATCCTCCACCTCCTGAGCATTATTTGTGCCCGTTCCGGAGAGGCTTCTCTACCGCCATGACTCAATCAATGGCAGGGGTGTGGGTGGAGGGAGGCCGTTAACGTTCCCTATCAATAAAAAGCCGAAACGTTAAGAGCTCCTGAGGCTTCCATCAAATAGGTGAGAGGATGGGTTCCACAATGATACAACTACTGAAAGGTATCTGGGGCCTGTCTGAGAAAGGTAAAAAGACTAAAAGTATCTTTGATTTTCATTTGCCTTGGAGTTTGTCCCCGTCCAAAATGTCCACTTTATATTTTAAAATAAAGTTGGCAAAAAAAAAAAAAAAAAATATATATATATATATATCTTTAAATATATATTTTTATATCCCTCCAAGTCTACTGCAAATATCAAATTATTCAAGCCCTATTACTTTTAGAAAAGAAAAATAATAATACCACAACACAAACAGATCCTCAGCTCCAGTTATGAGTTTCAGTGGACGCTGTTAAAGCAGTAAGATCCCCTTAGGAAAGGCAGCTTATGGGCTGGCCTAATGGCAATGCTGCCATGCGGAAAATTTCCATGTTAGCTGGAGCTGGGGATGACACAGAGGCAGCACTCACAGCCCCTGGAGGTGGGATGGGGAGGGAGTCATGGTCATCATTAAGGGTGAACCCTAGTGGCCACATTTAGAGCTCATGAGTCAGCGATCAGGAAGGAGCTCATGACTCTCGGCCTCAGGAACGGGGCTGAAATGACCAGGCAAGAACAGTGGAGACTACTGAAATAGGAGGAAACTCCAAGGTGGTTACAAATGAAGGCTCAAGGTGCCAGAATCCTACCGCTGGTTCTGACTGAGCTGGGGGAAAAAAAAGGAGACAGGAAAAATTGCCGGAAAAAAGAAAATTAGACATTCTGTTCTCAAATGTGCGTTAAAGGAGCAGCATTCTGGTTAACTTGATCCTCTGTTTCAAGCTTCATCTGAAGTTATTGGTGGGGGTGGGGGTGGGGGGTGGGGGGGAAGAGAAGCCCCTGAACGGCTCCATTTGTGGCTTAAGGCAAGATGCACTGTAATCGTTTGCAAAGAGCAGCAAAACAAGGTGGCCCTGGTCCTGAACCTAACCTACATTCCAAAGTAACGTCACCTCTTCGGTGTCTACCCTTCAGTGAAAAACAATGCCCTGATCATAACCACATCTTGTTGAAACCACGAACTTACCCTGGATCTTGGCCCAGGGACTTCTGTCTTCATTAAAGGTCCGTCATAATCAAAGTCTACAGCTGTTTTGGCTGCAGCCTGACTGACATATCTGCACCCTGGAATTAAAAAAAAAGAAGAAATCATTAAAAAAAAAAAGCTAAAAAAAACCCCCAAACATTCACTAACTTATCACTATAAAAAGGAACTGCATATGAAAATCATTGGGTAAATTCAGGCCAACGTATACCTATTTTGACTTCATATCCGAGCAGCTGATACAAACTCATTATAAACATTTACAGGCTAATTTTAAAACGAGCGCGTCCGCGCCCATACACGCGTGTACTGGCACGCAAGAGGAGACGTGCTGGAGATTTAAATCCTGCACGCACTTACGCGCGTATGATGTAAAATACATCTAGCGTGCGTAAGAATGCTCTTAATGTAATAAGACGTTACTCGAGCAAACCTCCTCTGCGCATCTTCCGTAGGACTTTGCCGGCTTTAATGCAGGTGGGTGAACAGATTTTAAAGATGTGCTCGCGCCAGGGACATTCCCAGTTCTTCCAATTAGTCCACCAGTTTGCCCAGTCAATCCTGAGGTCATTCAGAACCCTCTGGTTCTTCATCCTGCTCGCCCTCCCCCCCCCCCCCCCGGTTGACCCGGACCCCTCTCCCTGTCGTGTAAGCCCTAAAACACGAGATCTCCAGACTTGCTCCCATCAGGAGCAGCAGTAAAGTTATGCAGATAACAGGCCGCTGCGTGCTGCAACCTCCGGTTTTAACATACAGAGTTCCGGATGTAAGTTTCTCCCCCGCCCCTTTTATTTTTGGCATGCACACGGGTACATCTACGTATCAATCGCGGCTTTTAAAATCTGAGTTGCTCGCGCCCGGCCCACGTACATTGCCATATGTGGGCCTTTTTGCCTGAGCAACACGTAAAATCGACCCCCCCCCTATGTTGCCGCACAGATAAAACTCCCTTTGATGTCAGGTAGTAAGCTAATCCTTGGGTGCCGATGTCGACTGTTTGTGACAACATCAGCTAGAGAGTGACCACATCCTGAGCTCTAGAGCAGGGGTGGGCAAATCGAGGGCCGCAAACCAGTCGGGTTTTCAGGATACCCCTAATGAATATGCATGAAATAGATTTGCATACAACCGAGGCAGTGTGTATGCAGGTCTCTCTCATGCATATTCATTAAGGATATCCTGAAAACCCGACTGGTTTGCGGCCCTCGAGGACCGGAATTGCCCACCCCTGCTCTAGAGTCCACTTTTGATTGTGGGGAACAGAGCTCTTTTCAGTTTAAGTGCCAAGCAGAAACCTCTTTGATAAAATGGGCCCCCGAGGTTGTTAAGATGCTTCAGGGGACACAAAACAAGGTCGGCTTAGAGGTAGTATCTAAATGTACCAAGTTAGTTGTCTGGGCATTTTTCCTTAACTCTTCCCAGGGTCATTTTCAGAGGGACTTCCGAGGATAAAGGAGGTTCTATACCCACAGAAATGGCCCTTTGGTGGTGTCTGGGTAGGGTTGGAACTTGGTGTGCAGAATTTGTTTTAAGCATGCATTCACATTTCTCAGCAGAACTAGGACCAAACAGCAGGTGTAACTGTGTATGCATAGTTTGGGCAGGATTATTTTCAAAGCCGACTCGTGTGCACAGGTCCCCTTTGAAAATTGGTATAACTTATGACATACGCAATAATATAAAATTGCCTCTCACATGCAAGTTCAGTTCTGAAGTTTCACAATTCTTTTGCTTTCTGAAGAGAGTAATCTCTTGGTGCCATGCATCTCTCCAGCTTGTATGGAGCTGCTTTATCTAAGTTTCCTTATTTATTTATTTACAATATTCATTGTCCGCCTATATTGGCCCACACTGCGCTAGCAAATTAGTATAAAGGAGGAAACAGTTTCTGAGCACTCTTTTTACCTATATTCTCTCTCCTTCCCACCTCGTGGCATCCCAGTTATCACTCTGGCCATATCGACTATGGCTCCTTCGGTAGAAGAATGGGTTGAAAGGCAAAACCAGAATTTCGGAGTGCACCAAAAATGTGAGTACCTTAATTTGAAATGAATTATTCCCTTTGTATACGGTTTATCGTAGCCAAAGGGCCAAGAAGGGCTCCGAGTCCCTTCGTGTGTAAGGAGATGTCTGGCTGGGGACCTTCTACGGTGCCATCAGCCTCAGGAACTAAATCACGGTTTGGTGCATAGCAGCCACGGCTATGGGTCAGTCCCACGTATGGCGTCTGCTACCTTTGTAACTCAAAATATCAGCCACACAGAGTCCCTAGGACTCATTTCATTTAAAGATCAAATACGTGCCAAATTTTTATTTGTTTACAGCACATCTTGGCATGAAAGAGGCGCACAATTTACTGTGGTCACCGTCTCGGCTTTTACATCTCCTCTTGTGTCCACTCTTCACTCACTTATAATTGTATGAGGGCGATTCTCGCACAGGGATCTGCTAAGGATCAGCAGGGCAGCAATTCAAGCTACTTAGATCCATAAAGGTGAGCGTGGTTAAAAGCTTTAAATATTGACATCTCCTCGGGAGTGAAATTAGAGTCAAACCAAAATGATTTCAACTGCCAACTAAATTAATTTTTTGCAGTTATTGCTGCTTTTAAAGAGTGAAATAAATTCACCATGTTTAATATTTTATAAAGCTTTCATATCAGACTTCTTTTCTAATGAATTTCATGCTTGTAAAAGTGCCACCCTTACAACACTTGGAGACTGTAACTGAAGTATGGCCAGTGCAATCGTCCCCCAAAGGGTTCGGCCAGCGTGCCTCGGACCTGCTCCAGAGCGGTGCTTCTCAAGGGGACAGGGGAGTGCATAAGACAGCGAGCTCCACAAGGAGGTAACCCATTAACTCCTCTTCCTCGCCTCACAACCACAGCTTAGGGCCATCATAAGAAGCTGCCATATTGAGTCAGACTGAGGGTCCATCAAGCACAGTATTCTGCTTCCAACGATGGTCATTCCAGGATACAAGTACATTAAACAGATCCCATGCTACTAAATGCCAGTAATAAGCAGTGGCTATTCCCTAAGTCAACCTGCCTAATAGTTTATGGATGTCTCTCGTCCAAACTTTTTTTTAAAACCAGCTTAGTTAGTTGTCTTAACCACATCCTCTGGCAACAAATTCCAGAGCTGAATTATGCATTGAATGAAAAAGAATTTTCTTTGATTTGTTTTACATATCGAACTTGCTAATTTCACTGAATACACTCTAGACCTTCTATTATCTGAGCGTAAACAACCAATTCACACTTACCTGTTCTAGTCCTCTCATGATTTTGTAGTCCTCCAACCATCTCTTCTCCAAGCTGAACAGCCCTAACCTCTTTAGCCTTTCCTCATAGGGCAGCCGTTCCATCCCCTTAACCATTTTGGTCGCCCTTCTCTGTACCTTCTCCAGTGCAACTATATCTTTTTTGAGATGCAGCGGCCAGAACTGTACCCAGTACTCAAGGTGTGGTCTCACCATGGAGCGATACAGAGGCGTTTTGACACCCTGTGTTTTATTCACCATTCCCTTCCTAATAAATTCCTAGCATTGTTTGCCTTTTTTGACCGCCGCAGCACACTGAGCCGACAATTTCATCTTCTTCCTCCGAGGACATCTTCCTTCTCCTCCTCAACAGACACAGGAGAGAGGAACCAGGGATGAGTGGAACAGTCCTCCTCCCCTCATCTGCTAAAGCAGACAGTAGGTAGGGTATAAGCAGGTCTACCTACTTCTTTCTAGCCCAATGAAGGAGTGAAGTCAGGGTCAAGCGGTGCCATCTGCATCCAAGCCAACCCATTCACCCCAAACAGAAAGAGAGAGGTCTGCCCAGTCGGGCTTTCTACTACTTGGTCTACCTAAGAAGAACTGAGCCAAAGCTTGGCAGGTCGGTCTGCAGCCACCACCCTCCACCCTGTCGTCTATGAAGGAGCGAGGATCCAGAGAGGTCTGCTGTCTGACCCCACTATCATAAGAACATGCCATATTGGGTCAGACCAAGGGTCCATCAAGCCCAGCATCCTGTTTCCAACAGTGGCCAATCCAGGCCATAAGAACCTGCCAAGTACCCAAAAACTAAGTCTATTCCATGCTAGTAATAGCAGTGGCTATTTTCTAAGTCAACTTAATTAATAGCAGGTAATCAAAGAGAGAGTTTTCTAAATGTGTGCCTATATATTATATATGAGGTATTCCTTTCAGTAGGAAAGAATCGTTAATAATCTCACTCGTAATTACTTAAGTTATTACATTTTGCAAAGCATGGTCGATTCAAAGCCTGAATGGAAGTTATTAATGGGCTTGAAGTGCTAAAGGCAGGGCCCCCGGTCTCCCACAATTTCCTGGCCATGGTAAGGGTCACAAAATTAGGCCCTTGCTGAAGAATTGGCCAAGCCTGGCCAAATTGCCTCGGAGGACCATGGACCTTCTAAAAAAAAAAATCATTGGTGGCAGCGTGAGAGGAACAACTTCCCCCTGTGCACCCCCCGAAATACAAATCACTCACCCACTCACTAAGTTAACTGGAGAAGGAGACGGGCAGCCTTGCAGCACCTCCGGCACCTCCTTCTCCTCCGCTGCTGGGCCCCGGTCGTAGTTCAAAGTGCGATGCAGGGGCCCAGCAGGGGAAGAGACTGGAGGCGCTGCAAGGCCGCCCCACAACTTCTCCATTTTAGCAGAGGGGATCACATGGGGGAGAGGGGAGGCAGGGAATTAATGGAGAGACTCCCATCAACCTACTGGGAATCAGGAAAGGAGGGACTGTGTGAACTGGGAATGGTGGGCATGGAGGGGAGGGCGGGAGTGAGGTGGAGATCGCAACGGGTGGGAGGGAATGAACCAGGATGACTGAGGGGGGGGGAATCAGGTGTAGGAGGAACAGAGGAGAGCGAGGGATAAACGAGGATTTGGAAGGGGGGGGAATAAGGGAAAGAGGGAGTGAGGGCTGTGGCTTCCTTCCTCCACCCCCCCATTCCCTAGTCCTCCCTCCTGCCGGTCTTCCATACTTTTCTTCCTCCTCTATCCTATTCCTGACCCCTCTTCTCGCGTTTCCTTACCCTCCCTGAATCCCCCCCCCCCCGTCCTCTCATCCCTCCCTTATCTAACACTCTTTCTTTATATCCCTCCCTCAGCGATCTCCTCTCTTCCCATTCCCAGATCCCTTCCTCTCCAGCCCCAAATCACTAAAATCCCTTTTTCCTCCATTAAGGGACCAAACAGATTAACTGGACACAGAAATGTCACAAAATGAATATTTTTTATAAAGATTAAAAAAAAACACCACCAGGGGCTGTGCTAAGAACCGAGCACCAATACTCTAGAGAGTCTGCACGCACGGATAAGAGAGTCAATTGGTCTGTTCAATTTTTGGCCTCTTTGCCGAGACCTCCAACTAGGTCCAAACTTTTGAGGGGGGGCTTTTAAGTGATCCTGATGCTGTCTGCTGAAGGGTGGATCGAGACCAGCACACTGCTTTCATAGCTAATGAGTTTCTATCTTTATCATCCACTCTACCCCTCATTCCTGCTCTCTTTCAATATTTTGGTCATCAATACCAGACTCTCAATGTTCACCTAGCAAACAATAAGCAGAGCAGCACCATCTTGCCTCACAAGGAATTATTCTATTTCTCTACCTTATCTTTTGCATATTCCAGAACAATTTGTTCATTGTGGACTCCAATAAAACAAACTCTAGTGAGCGTGGGAAACCATAAGCCTTTGAACATACCCAGCTGGTATACGAAATACGTACATGAGACTTTGACAGAGGATTTGTACTTTTTTTTTTAATGCTGCAGAATTTTTCAAAAGCGAAACCTTATAAAATGCAAAGCATTTTCTAAGCCGAATAGCACCTCACGTTCAATCCTGTCAAATATTAAGGGGTTTTTTCCCTTTGTTTGGAAGCCCAGAGTGACAGCAGCAAAAACGCTCTGGAGTAGCGTTCTACAGCATCCACAACCTTGAGGCAACCTTCAATCGTGTGCTTAATTGCTGGTGTAATGACTTATCCTCTGCAAGCTAGCCTCCTCCGTGAGGGGCTGGGTATCAGCACATATAAACCGAAGAACAGAAACGGATTTCCGGAAGCATCAGCATGCACGTTAAAGCTGCAACACCAGCTCAAGGCAGGCACCACGTTTTACACATTAGTGAATGCACGGGAATGTTTGCTGTGCTCGACTTCGGCGTGCCTGAGAGGCAAAAAATGCAATGTACGACAATGAAGAAAACAGCGAGTGGAGGAGAGAACACCATGCTACTCTGCACGCACCTACTACAGCCTCATTTGCATGTAACCGCTTCGTTTACACGCAAGTACATGCTAATTTTAGCACATTTCCACGAACAGCTTGAAAGGATCGGCTCGACGTGCAAACACACTGTTTTAAGCGCAAGTACAGGGAACCTTTTCCAATATTAGAATCCCGGAGGAAGGGAAGGAGGGGATTACAACGGATCAAGCAAGACCTGCGACACCACAGTAGGCAGGTGCAAATGGGGCCGACCGGGAGGACCAAGTGGTTCTTTTCTACCGACATCCATCTCTGTTTCTGTTTCAACAAGCAGTGCAATATACAGAGCATGACGCCAGTAAACAATTACACTGTGCCACAAAGGCATTAAGTCAACCAAGCGGGCCCCGCTATTCACAGCAAAACGCTCTGTCTTTAGAGCACACTGTGCTTGGATTTCCTTCTAGTCTCATTCATGCTAGACAGCATTTGTCAAAGACTTGGGCTCTAAAGTCATTCGGTTGTTTTCAGGCATTGCACTGCTATTGCGTGAACTGGTGGCATGGAGATGTTCGTTAGTCATGCATGGCGTCAGTCCTATTAGATTTCCTATCAATAGAAGAGAGTGGGTTTGACTCACAAAAAGCCTTAAAAAGTTGCTCATCAAGCAACCTGCCAAAGTTTGAAAGAGCTGTCACTTTATAAAGGGGAACAAAAACCATCAGACGCTAGTGAGCGCTCTACGTAACCTCCATGCAATCATTGCATCAGGATTGTATCCTGTAAAGACTTCAGGAGAGTTGCATCAGCATTCTGCAGCTCATGAGGTATAAATCAGACCAATGCTTCATTTTAAAGAGTAGCTCCAGGAGAAGTTGGGTTTCTTTTAAAGACTTTTGCTAATCACATTCGTGTAATTCCCTGGGCAGGTACAATATTGCGTGAATTTTATGTAAGACTGTTTATTGAAAAACAGAAACATCACATACATCTGACACATGACTCTGAAACATGCCAAATTGAACCAAAATACAGTCACACATGCAATTAAACTATATATATATATATAAACTAACGCTCCTTTCCGAACGGGGTAAAAGCATATTAATTGTTTAACAATAACCTCTTTTATTAAATCCTTGTGAAAGAACATACAACAAGTGTCAGCAAAAGTTACAAACACTCACATAAAATAGCTTAAATTTTACATACTTCCTCAACATTCTATTAACATCAGCACTCATTCATACTCATCCATACCACCCTATTCAACATTCATACTTTGTGCAAAATTAGCTTTTAAATGACTTTTATATCTTCCAAGCACAAAATTACATAGTATCCCTTACAAGATTTTTCCAATGGTTAACAACATACATAATTCATATTACCTTACATTTTCATTATATTCACAATCTTAACGAGACATTACATAGTACCAACAATCATATCTGTGTATTAAATCTATCCCAACCGGGCCCTCGTTTCACCTTGCGGCTTCTTCAGGGGAACTCTAATAATATTGAATAAATGATCTATGTCTCACGACAGTTATAAATTCATTGCCGTTCGTCTTGTTAATCCTTATCTACTTCGATGTACCGCTGTATTAACATCTGCTACTGTGTACTATGCTTAACCATTTTCTGCGTCTTGTTAATCTGTAGCACAACCATGCTACTTAGGTATTTGAGCAGTTAGGCGAGGTCTCCCACTTAAAATCTAAGGCCTATTATGTCCTTTCCAATGTCATTCCCATAAAACAAATCTACTAAAACTAGTCATGGATCTCTACATTTTCTCACTTTAATGCACAGACTATGGCTATAATTGCTATAAAGGCCGAGCAAAGATGGCTGCCCCAGTGAATTACCAATTCATTGCTCTTTACAAGGGGCCCCAAAATACTTACCAGGCACTACTATCCTTGAGTTTTGCTGTAGAGCATACAGCACTTGTCGAGTGAGCAACATGGAGGCCATTTCTCTTTTCGTTTGAGGAAAAAAAATTCACAAAAAAGTCTCTCTAGTTCCTTTATCTGTAGTTGATGGTCTATAATGGAAAAAAACAAAACAAGCACGGTTTTCAGGAATTTTATAATCCTAGCACATCAAATACTTTCAACATTTCTTTATTTCAATCAGATAACTTTGCCCCAAACCACACTAAAGAGCTTCACTATGATGCACTTACATCATTTATCATGACTCAGGCTTGGCCTTCTCACCACTGTTCGTACCACCGTTGGTACTTCCTGACAACTGCTCTAGTCCCCAATATTTCTGATTCCCATGAGCACATTTTAGCCATGAGATGCTAGTCAATCTGCTCTACACAGGGTTCACTCCCTTTTGCATGTATTTTGAGGCAGTCACTAGTGTTCTGCTGTTACTCAAGCTTAACTCAGTACTGTTGATTTATTTTAATCCATAGTGTGCACCTTAATATGGTTGAGCAGCTAATGACCTCCAAAATGTGATGCTGCTATCCAAATATGTTCTCTCCTGATGACTGTATGCTGCTATTCTAATTTACTGTTCCCCACTTTGGGTGGATTTTTTTTTCAGAAAGGCATGTAATAAATTCAGATACAATACTGATTCCTGGCAGGTCTTTGGTGCTATATAACCATAATTTAGAACAGGGCAGTTTTGTTGCAAAGATCCATCACAACACAATGGATAACTATCATTCCTACTTCAAAGCAAACACAAGTGAGCAGTTAACATTGAACATGCTGTTCAGAGGACAGAATTTCCAATACCATTCCTGACAAATACCAGGATATAAACTAAATAGTCATAGATATTAACTATACCTTCCCTACCCTAGCATTTTTAGTAACAATACATTTGATAACATTTATTTTTGTATTGTCATGTTTTACATTCTTATTTAGGTTTATTTTATATTATTCACTTTTGTAAAATTTGATTATTTTAGATATATTTTAATTATTTTTTAAATTTTGCCAACTTAGATATTTTATTTGATTTTACAATAAATTCTTTATGGTGTCATGGTGTTTGTTAATTTTATGAATGTTCAAATTATAAATCGCAATGACCCATGGAGTAGTGGTTGAGAAGTGTTTTATAAATACATTTTGAAACTATCAGGTCCATACAGTAAACTCCGCGGGAGAGCCGGCGCTCCGAGGCGAGCGGCCACTCTCCCAACACGTGCCCAGGCACCTCTCCTGGGCGCGCAATTCAGTATTTAAATTAGGGCCCGCTAATAAGGAGGTGCTAGGACACTAGCGTGTCCCTAGCGCCTCCTTATTAGCGGAAGCGGCGGCTGTCAGCGATCTGACAGCCGACGCTTAATTTTAATCGGCGTCGGTTGTCAAACCCGCTGACAGCCACGGGTTAGGAACATGGACGCTGGCAAAATTAAGCGTCCGTCTTCCAACCCGGGGACCGCGGGCAAATTTTTTTTTTAAGAAGATTTTTTTTTATTTTTGGGGCCTCCGCTATGATATTAAGTCGGAGGGCGTACAGAAAAGCAGTTTTTTCTGCTTTTCTGTACACTTGCCTGGTGCCGTCTGAAATTAACTCCTTTGGCAGGCGTTAATTTCTGAGAGTAAAATGTGTGGCTTGGCCGCACATTTTGCTTTCTGTATTGCGGGTGACTACCTAATAGGCTTATCAACAGGCATTTGCATGTGATGAGCGCTATTAGTTTCGGGGGGGGGGGGGGATTGGCCGTGTGTTTTCCACACACTATTACCCCTTACTGTATAAGGGGTAATAATAGCGCGTCAAAAACTCGCGGCCAAATGGGGGCTAACAGCGCGCTCAGCCGAGCGCACTGTTCTGTATTGGCCTGATTGTTAGCTGTCACTGTTCGATTTTATTTTACATTATCTGAAGACAATGGATTTACAAACAATGAGATTTCCGGCACTCATATTACTTCAATGTAACATAAGTAAACACTTGAATGTAATGCAGTTTAGCAACATGATGAACCATAAACACTTATTACTATAAAAAAAAATACCACCTAGTCTTCCATTTTTTGTTAGTTTACCTACAGGCATCTCATAAAATACATCATTCAATTTACATTCATTCCATTCCATTTACATTCATTCCATATTCACACAGCACTATAACTAAGTAATTCAATTATTTTTGTGCAAAAAAGTGTCCCAAAGCAATTTATCTTCATTAGATGGATTTTGCTTGGCCTAGAACCAAATTTTAAATTTCAAAGGACGCTATAGCTGTTTCTAGCGCTACCTTGGTAATTTCCTTTTGTCCAACCAGCGTTTAAATTATAGTTTTTCATTACCAATAAGGAAATATCAATACATTTATTTTGCTCTTTAGATGTAAGAACCAAAATAAGACCACCTGTCCAATGTCTGAGAAAGGCTCTGCCCAGAATGCTGCCAATTTTGAGCATTTCAGAAATGAGTGAATCAAGGATACCAATGCAACTTTGTACCGGAGGCAGCTGGCCAAGTCCCATAACTTCTCAGAACACTCTATGTAAAACCTTGTATTGCATTTCCATGAGTCATGTTGACCACCAGAGAGCACGGATAGTAAAAATAAATTCCATATTTCCAATGGAGATCTTCTCTCTCAACTCCATTGCCCATTTAAGTTACTAATGTAGGTAAGAGTCATCTACTCTCTCTTCAGTCTTACAGTTTTTCAAGACATGCCAGATCTTTGCAACTCCTAAGCATACCAAAGACTGAATATTTTATTTATTTATTTACTGTTCTACCAACAACTGCTGAGAAATCCACCTTATTATCTAAGGATATCAATGGAGACAGGTTGTATTTCTTGTCTCCTAATCTCCATTTGCTGGCAAACTGTTCTAATTTACAAGTATACTGACAAAAACCAATCCTGTTTCACTTTAAGTCAAAATTACTGGTCATGAAATCGCTCTTCTGCATGAGGACGGGAACTTTCAAAACCATGTCTGCAAGTAAAACAGAACTTTACTGGTGGAAATGGGGCTTTTAAAAACTGTTCACCCTATATGTAGATACAAGGACCTCTATAGGAAAATTTGTTCTTACCTGCTAATTTTAGTTTCTGTAGTACCACAGGTCAGTTCAGACTCCTGGGTTTTGCCTCCCTGCCAGCAGATGGAGACAGAGAAAGTTTTACTGACACTGTCACTTGACCTGGTGTGCCAGCTGCAGTCTGTCTGTATTGACCTGTACCCATATAGGGAAAGGAAAATTGGTTCCTACCTGCTAATTTTCATTTCTGTAGTACCACAGATCAGTCCAGATGCCCTTCCGGGTTTGGAGAGTCCGTTCGATCTGTAGTTTTTTTGTATATAAGCTGAAGGATTTTCAATTGGCTTTTTCTGGCTCAGGTGATGGTTGTACATTCTGACTTATATGTTTATAAAGGTCATTTGGATTTAGTTGTTCCTTCTGCTTGTTCGGCGGGAGATGTTTGATAGGTTAGGTTATGATCATACAAAGAAT
This sequence comes from Rhinatrema bivittatum, assembly GCF_901001135.1. Classification (NCBI taxonomy): domain Eukaryota; kingdom Metazoa; phylum Chordata; class Amphibia; order Gymnophiona; family Rhinatrematidae; genus Rhinatrema; species Rhinatrema bivittatum. Next base: position 27,173,021 of record NC_042628.1, read on the forward strand.
TCACACCGTAGGCCACCACAGCTTTAAGTTTCTTGGCTGGCTTTGCTTCCTCTGGGGATTTTAACTTATCAGATTGCAATTGCTGTACCCAGCGCAATCCGGCCCGGAACATAAAACTGGTACATACAGCAGAGCGAATGCCCAGCACAGACACCTCAAAAATCTTCTTGAGGTATGCCTCCATCTTCCTATCCTGCATATCATCAAGTGCCACTGATCCTGCCACCGGAATTGTCTTCTTCATCACTGTGGAAACTGAAGCATCAACCTTCGGCATCTGCAAAAGATCCAAAGAGTCTTCCGGCAATGGATACAGCTTCTCCATTGCTCTACCGATCTTCAAACCTGTATCTGGAGTCTCCCACTCATGAAAAACTAATTTCTTCACTGACTTATGGAAAGGGAACACCTTCGTTGGCCCCCTCAAGCCCCGCAGGACCGGATCCACTCCCTTGTGGTCCGGATCAGCCTGGGGCTCTTTAATACCCAGCTCATTTAGAACATATGGTATTAAGGGCCACAACTCCTCTCAGCGAAAAAGGCAGGCCACCTTTGGATGATCTCCCTCCACCGAGGGAGCTTGATCCTGAGAGTCCTCAGAGTCCATGCTGCCCAAATGAGGTTCTATCCCAGCCTGCAAGCTCTCTAAGCTATTATCTGTATTCCCGGAAGGCAACTGATGAGCCAGCTCTCTCCAAATTCAGGTCGCCCCACCAGAGTGAGCCGAACGCAGCCTCTTGGCCATAACTGGCTTCTGCAGGTCCACTGGCTTGGGAGGACAACGTCCAGCTGCTCTTTCTGCCAGAAAAGCCTTATGCATAAGCAGAACAAAATCTGGGGAAAGTTCCCCCGATTCATCTGGATCTTGCTCCAAGATGTTTTCTCTTCCTCCTCCCCGGCAGAGGATTCCGGGACCCCCGGGGCTCTGAGGGTCTTCGATCTGCTGGGCGACAGCAGTGGGGGGGGGCAGGGCAGTGTTCTTGCAGGCCCTGTCAATCGCGGCAGCAAAAGAAGATAAAAAATGGCCACCGTTCCTGCCGAAATTGGGAAGGCAACTTTGGGTTGCTCGGCTCCCCCTGCACTGCCCGCGGAGGACTGCTGCCTGGTCCAAGGCTCCCCTTAGTGCTCCCTGTGCTGCCTTTGCCCCCAGAGATGCAGCGGGAGCTAGTAAGAGAAAGGCGCACGCATCTCCCCACACGCTGCGCACTGCACGCCGCGTAGCATGGTTACTTCTGTCCTTTTTTAAACGCCGCAGGAACTCACCCACACCAACGCTGCCAAAAACCAGCCCTGAAGCGTGCCCAAATCGGAACGCTGCTAAGCCCGGCCAAAGCACCCGACCGGCACCGCAAAAAGGCAAAGAAAAAAAAAAAAGTGAGGCTTTTTTTGGGTTTTTTTTTTAACTTTATAGAAAAGACTTCCCTTTTGCGACTGCAGGCTCCGGATGTCCAGCAGTAGGAGGGAGGAAAGGGAACTGACCCCCACCAGCAGATCTCCCCCTCAGCAGATCAAGGATCCGGACAGACCCAGGGGTTTCCAAGCCCTCCCGCTCCTCTACCTGAAAGGATGGCCCCACCAGGACCTACCAACCTTCAGGAAGGGCTAAGTAGAAATCCTAACCCTACTTCTAAAATCTTTTTGGGTTTTTTTTTTTTAATCTTTTTATTCTCCTCAGATTACAGGATTTGCACCACCTTCCATCGACTGGAGACAGAGAAATACTGATGGACTGCAGGTGGCGGTGACAGTAAAACTTTCTCTGTCTCCATCTGCTGGAAGGGAGGCAAAACCCAGGAGTCTGGACCGATCTGGGCACATACAAGGAACTTTGTATTTTTACTCACGGCGCCAAGAGTCATTCCTGGGGAGGGATTTGGAACTCCACGCGTCCTATAGCACTTGCAGAAGCATGCATGCAGGTTTTCTCCCTAACCCTACCCACACAATTTAGTGGGTGGAAATGTGGGTGGGTGGTTTTCCTGGGGACATTTGCAAACAGGAAAGTCCGCGTGTTCTTTCCCTTTGAAAACCGGTGCAAAGCCTGCTGGTAAAAAATTAGCCACGAGCCTCCTCCCCCCCCCCCCCCCCCAATGTGAGCAGTTGCAAAATATCAAAGCTTTTTTTTTTTTTTTTTTATTTGGGTAATTACATTTTTTTTCCCAGTTAGACAACTAGAGTTTATATTCTGTTTTAACCAAAATATGTGCTTTTGGATTTAATTCCTAATCTTTTCCAGCCTGGGCAAGTTACAATTATGGTACAAGTAGGAAGGCCTCTGTCCCTTCTCAATGTAGACAAAAAAAAAATGAAAAAAAAAAAAGAATAACTTGAATGCAGCTTTTAGCATCGCTGACCAAGTAGTCACCAGTGCTGAATTGCTACCCTGTTTGCCTACAGTGCTACACTTCCGTACTATCCATTTTCCCACTTTTTAAAGAAAATCTCTGTGCCGTTTTAGGGGTAATGTGCATTAGGGTGTCCTAACCTTGGCAGGTCTGTCAGTGCCCTCTTTTCCAGGCAGCATCCCAAGAGGATGTTACAAGGACAGAACCAAGAAGCAGCCTTGAAATCACCAACACCATCAAGTAATAGCACCACACACTTCCCCAAGGGTATTTCAACAGAGTCAGCTTTTACAGGAGCTGGATTAAAATGTGACTTTAAAATTACTGAAGATACAAGGCAGGCAGCAAAACGCTTTTGAAAACTGGATTAGCAAAACTGTAATTGAATAAAATACCTATAAATTCTGCAACAGTTTAATTTCATAAGATCCATAAAAAAATACACATTAACCTGAACTGCGAGCAAAGAGCCAAGTTTGCATTGCAAAAGCCTAAGAAAACTAATGATAGGAAACCAAGCTTTTATCTACCGTAAACTGTAAAACATTATTGGCAATCAGCTCTTCTAGCAAGCAGGAAACTTTCTGCGACACATGTGACATCTAATACGGAATACAATTTTGTCTAGTCAGCAGATCTTACTTATTAGCCAAGTCCTTCAGGACTGTTATAACAAAAAAAAAAAATCCTACCCACATACTGAGGCCTAGTAGCAGGAGATGTGAAGTAACTCTCCTGTGCTGCCCATTGTTGGCCTACTGTGACCAAAATGTGGAAAAAAAAGGTAGAAAAATGTCTGGTGAGAGCCACAAAAAAATCACTAACATGTTCCAGGATAAAAAGGATGAAGGAGCAGAGTTTATTTAGCTTGGAAACGAGAACACCCGAGGGGTTGACTTGGCAGGAATTTTCAATTTCATAAAGGGGGTTCCGGTGAGGAACTGGTTGGCTCTCCAGTGAGGACAGGATAAGCGGTTATGCACTTAAATTACAGCGGAGGCGATCAGGATTAGATATTGGGAGGAACATTTGAAAACAAAACAAAAAAGCCGGAGGGTGGATTAGATGAGCTCTTGAGGTCCCTTCCAGCCCTAGCTTTCCCAATGTTATATAAGAGAGACAACCTGCTGTACTTAGGTGAATGTTCGGTGCATTTATCCTGGATCTGTTGGCAAGGAAATAAATTCCTAAACACTGGTACTTGCTTGCACTGTAACCATTAGTACAATGGAAGTTATTATTACATCAAAATGTAAAAAAAATCTCATGTTGCATTCAACCTAAAATTAAATCCAGTCATGACAATCATGTGATACAGAAGTTCTACCACTGTATTAAACATTTAGCTATTTTTGCATTTGGAGTTGCAATAACAACTTTCTATGCAAGGAGCTGTGCGCCTACAATAAATGATTTACTTATCTAGTTTTGTGCATTTGGCTCATGGCAAGTTACATTTGGGTACTGTGGGTTATTTTCCCTGTCCCCGGAGAGATCGCAGTCTAAGGGCCTGATTCACTACGACATTTCTCCCGTTCTGTGGGGCTTTGGGAAAATGCCTTGAGGAATCAGGCCCTAAAAGTTGGTACCCGAGGGAATGAAGGGAGAAGTGACTTCCCCAAGGTCACAAGTGGCGGCAGTGGGACTTTTACTCCGGCTTCCCTGATTCTCAGCCTGCCACTCCCCAGCTACTAGGCTTCTCCTTCAGAGTGGTGCCTCAAGAAGATTCTGGAAGGTAAAACAAAGCTGGGAGTCATTTTCTATTTCAGGATCCTCCCGAGGCAAAAAAAGAAAGATTTCTTAAGGACTTCTCGCTTGGCCGGTAACTTTTAAACAGTCGAGTGGGCGCGTTTGCCAGCTCGCGTCTAGAGATGCGTCCATTTTATAACACTCACACGTATATCTACGCATGTTATAAAATATGCCTGGACGCTTGTACATGTGAGCAAAATTTAAAAAATGGATATGCAGAAGTCAAAATTAGGAGCCTATGTACTAAACATTTTCTCCCATTTTGTGTCTGTGGGGGAAAGTATTCCGTACATAGGGCCCCTTATAAAGAACACACAAAACAATCACATGAAAAATGTACAAAATAGATTGCTGAAAATTTTACTTTTAGATTTTTAAGAGATTATAGTCCAAATTGTAATGTTAAGTACTGAGAAAGGGTTTTCTCTTTATGATACAGACATAGTCACTATTTTATCTAGAAAATGTTTTAAACAGGTTATTTCTCTGCGATTTTCAGCTGTTTTCCTAACTCCATCATTTGTGACTAAGGTCAGTCACTCTGGCCCAGACAACGACCAGCTCACTCAGCCCCGAAAAAAGGCCAGCAAGTCAGGAGGTGGACTTTCCCTGACATTTCAAAAATTTTAAACTAAGCAACATTTAAAAGCTATTTTCATGTCCAAGGACGTGCACAGCGTTATCCTGTAGGCTCCTGAATGAGAGTAAAATGTCACCTAAAGCATCCACGTGTCTCTGGATGGCATTTTACACACTGTCAGTTAACTATTTAGCTTAAATGCTAGCACTAGATGTCTAATCCTTGGTCAGATTGAATAAATCAAGTTGATTAATCACATCTGGCTGTACACAAATAGTCCAAAATGATCTTCTGGAATCGCGGGATCCCTTGTCCAGATTCAGAGCCTGTGCAGCAACACTCGATCACAAAGGAATGTGCAGCATGAGAACATCACTGCAGCCGTAGCCAAGGAAGCTGGCGAAGATGAACGCAGCGGGCTGTTTGACTCCTGGTGTTTTCAGTTAACAGTTCCCACAAGCTTCCCGTGCACTCACACAATCCAGCAGCCTGCTTTACATGCACGGAGCGGTTTCGGCTCAGCTGCCAGAGAACCACATTTCAGACAAACAATGACGTGGATTCAGAGAGCTGCAGCACCAACAAGGTAGGAGTCGCGGAATCAATGCCAGAAGAGGACACCAAAGTTTAAAAAAAAAAAGAAAGAAGTGAGGGGAAAGCCAGAGACTTAACCGGGTCTATGGCACTGGGCCAGGAATTAAGTTGCATGGACCTTACCTGCCGCCATGCGTTTCACATAGGTAAGGCTATGGCGAGGTTGACATTCAAAAGGGTTTGGTCAGGGCAATTCTGGACAAAAACTATTTCCTCCCGCTGTCCAGCTCTAATTTTTTGGGGGAACTCATTACCTGCACAACATTTAGCTGCATAAAGAGAGAGGGGGTGTGGTTACATTTTAGCATGTGAAGACGGCTATTCGGTGCTACCCAGAACTGAAAAATCCCTGTCCTAAAGTTACCCGGGTGACTTTATCCAGGTATGGTCCACTGAGTACCTGGTTAAGGCCGGGCAACTTTACCGCTCATCCAACATTCACTTCCATGTTCCCCAAGCCCTCGCTAATAATTAGTCTCTCTTTAAGACGTCCCAAGCGATTACAGCATTGCAGGAAAGAATGTGGATCTTGTTGTGTGTTTTTCACTTCTCCCCTCCTTGGTCAGGACAAAAGAAGCTTATTGAAATGCTAATTACATTCAGAGTAAAATGCTCTGAAACCTTCTTCTTGCCTTTTACAGCAATACTTCCAGCTGGATTCTTAAAAACAGCAGCCTGTGCACTCTTTTTGGACTCTTACGCCCTCTCGGTGCCCTTCCCAGGTATCCTTTTACCCTTGCACCGCTTAGGTAACCCCCTAATATTTCACACAGAACAATGGGGCGCTCTCCTGGGAGCTGTTGGGCCGTGCCGTCCCCCAGTGGGGCTCCTCGTCAGGGGAAAGCGGTGCCTTCGGGGCCCTTGCGAGGGTTAGAACCTAGGTATCGTCTAGAAACAGCCGTGAATGTTGCAACAGTAAACTACATTTTTATTTGGAAGTCACTCGAAGATGCAGTCGTCCTGGCTGAATCCATGGCCTGCAGAGCCCAAAATGCAAAATGTGACACATGCGAGGGCTTCCCTGGACTTTAGGATTCCCTGCAGACTACTACAGGGGGGGGGGGGGGCATCCTTGACTTTTATTGGACTTCCCTTGCTACCTGAATCTCCTTTGTATCTGGGCTCCTTACGTCTCCTTCCCCAGATACGTCAGACACCAAAATCAGTAGCTGGAGTTAGTTGCTGAAATATCCTCCTGCTTCCAACACCCGCTCTAGGTCCAGTGCTACAGACCGTGGTTGCTTTAGAGGACTCTCCGTGTGCCACGGAAAAAAAAGTCACCACTGCCCGACGCTCGGATCCAGGCTAAGCACCTGCACCTCACAGCCACAACACGCACCGGCCGTGGCCCGTAAACTTGGAGGAGTTCTTTTCTGAACCCCTGCGTAGTAACCCTGCAGGCCTCTTCTTCCTTCCAGCACGAGCCCGTGCAGGGTACGAAGAGCTGGGACGTGCGCTGAACAAGGGGAGGTGTTGTGCGCAAGCCCTTCTAAGCCTCTGTCTCAGCCCCAGGCCGAGTGAGGGGGGGAGGGGAAGGGGGTCTGCCCACTGCCCTATCTGACCAATTCCAACATTTCATGCCATGGGAACGAGCTCTTACACCTCTGATAAGTTTTATTCTTTATTAAAGTGTGTGCACCTTCAATTATAAATCGGTCATGCTGTCCCTCCCAATGCAGCCTCACGTGAAACACGGACCACGTCAGGGAACTTGACTATAGATGACATTTGGACTTCTCTGAAATCTCCATTAAGGGCGTTCTGTATAAACTGAATCCTTTAAGGCACCTATTGCCTTGTTCACCTTTAATTCTGGCTATATAGATAGATAGATTTATATATATATATATATATATATATATAATTTTTTTTTTTTGTTAGATCTCTCCTGTGCTTACTTTTCAGTTCTTCAAGCCACATTCACCTTTTTGTGTGTCGGCATGATGCCTTCCAGGGACTGTAATAAGAAATCGACAACGCTATGCTCTGATTTACTCAAGATTCAAAATGGAGTAGCTCAGTTAGGAAGAGGCTGCAAAACCTGTCCTCGGGAATCCTCAGCTGCTCTGGCTTTCAGGCTATCCACAGTGAACATGCTCGCTGCATCCTAGCAAAGCCTTCGCAACCTGAACCTAACGGACTCTGGCTGGAGACTCACTTTGATGTGTTATTATTAACCTGATAACGTGCTGAAATTTCACTGGCCAACTGGTATTACCGAACACGACGCTTGGGCCAAAATCACTGAACGTCTGAAAGGCATTCGGTTTACGGTTGAAAAAAAAAGCAAACCAAAAAAAAACCCCATAAGTTTTCGAGATGAAGTAATCTGGTTGGATAACAAGTTCGACTGCTGTGGGGACATGCAGTACTGTGTACTAAGGACAGCTCGCACTGCATCATGCTCAGAATACTTTCCTAGACCAGCTTCAATTCAAATGAGATCTGCTACGTTTCTCTTTTCTTTGTGCCTTGGAGCTTTTGTAGTTTTGCATCTAAAAGTTTTGATCAGTTTTAGAAGTGCAATAATGTCCTCTCGCATACTTGTTTGTTAGACAAAAGTCTCAGCAGCCGCAACGACTTCCTAGAAGTGACGCAATCAGGAAATGAAATTTCTCCTACTACATTGTTTCTAGGTTCATGCATTCATGAATACACACACAAAAAAAAAAAAAAAAATTAAAAAAAAAAAAATCACATGCCCAGCTGACGTTCACCCCTGGCAAGCATGTAGCACGCATTCTGCTCACTGTCACCAGGGGAAGAACAGGGAATAATCAGCTGTCCGGCTAGGCAGAAAAGATAAGTTCCCAAGAGCAAGAGAAAGGGGAAGAGGCCATTTCCAGATCTGTGATCTGATTTACAGAGTTAATTAAACAAATGCAATCCACCTCCCCCCCCCATTAAAATTTCCCAATGCTGTATCTCAAAGCTTTGAGTAGCCCAAGTAGTTGAACTGAAATATTTGGTTGGGGGGGGGGGGGGGGAGAGAAGCAAAATAATGAATCAATAATGTGTTTGAAATGTTATCCTGCAAACGTCAGAGCCAGACATTGTCAAATTTGCTTACTATTGCCTCAGCGTCCGTTCACTTCATGAAACAAGGACATTTCGGAAGTGGAAACAAATCTTTCACAGAAACCCCCCCCCCCCCCCCAGAAAACATGAAAATACTTTCTGGAAAATCTCCCACCTCCGTGGACGTTCCTGTAGAGTAATATTAAAACATTGTTTGTGGAATGTTTCTGGCAGCCAACACAATTCTTGCATTCTGCGAATCCTCTTCCTGCAGTGCCGGGATACGTCCTCGACGCCGGCTCTCGCTTCCAGCCGCTTCTACCTGGCAGCAGAGAGCACGCAAATCAGCCTCAGAGCCGGAAAAGCCTTGGCATCCATGCAGTTAAAAATGGGATGAGAACAGCTGCCTATTTTAAGGACCGCAGCTCAAAGAAAATTGCAGAGCTCAATCAAATCCCAGCTGGGGGAAAACAAAACAAAAAAAAGAAAAAAAAACCCCACACACATTCAAGGCAAGCAACTCCGACAGCTCAGAGACCGAACCGTGCTCACCTCCCAGATCCAGAGCCTTGCAATAAAAGGAGTAAACCTGGTCCCAACCATGTCCTCCCGTCACTAAACGAGAAGCCAAATTTTGGAAAACTCGCAAGACCCTCAAAGAAGCAAAAATGGGAGACCTTTGATTCTGTAAAGGGAGCTAAAATAGTCAATAACAGTTAAGACAAACGCCTGAACGATTACTCGAAAATCTGGGTAATCCGGAATGGTTCGGCGGGGGATACACTCGAGAGTAAGAGTAGAAAATCTTTCTTCACAGAGAGGCTGCTGGAGGTGAGGAGGAACCCTCCCGGCGGAAATGGTGACGCCAAAGAGAAAAAGACGCGAGAAGACCTGGGAGAAGCTGGGGTTTTAAGGGTAGGGGTTACCGGGGGCGGGTGGCAAGTCCTATCCCTAAACTGGGCAAACACAGATATGGCGTTGGCACACGTTCCTCGTAAGCTTTCCCCGACTTACCCGCTAGACGCGGGATTTGTGCGCACGTCCATATAAAAAAAAAAACAAAAAAAAAAAACTGTGCACGCGTGTATCTGCGTTCAGCCTGTTTTATAACATACGCGTCTCTGGACGCCAGCCAGCATATGCGCGCCCTTGTGGCGGCTTCAAAGTAGGTAAGTAAATAAATAATAAACCCGCAAAGGTACAGAGAAGGGCAAGAAAAATGAAACAGGTTAGGGCACTTCGGCTTGGAGAAAAGACCACTGAGGGAGGATATGCTAGAGAGGTTTATAAAGCCATGAGTAGGGTAGAACAGGGAAAGAGGAAACCATTATTTACAAACTGGCCTTATAAAATTACTACGCCTGAGTGCGTCCTATAACCTTTGACTTGGTTTATTCAATTTATTTCCTGCCACAGATGACAGCCCCTAGCACCTACGTTCCATGAACCCTCTCTGTACCTGCCACATCCACGACACAGACTCGCTCGTGTGTGTGTGGGGGGGGTCCCTTTCCCATAGGGAACCCCCACAGTTCAACTGAAACCTCAGGGGCTCCACTGAAAGCTGCCCTGCCATTGGTAGACAAACAAGGTAACTGTGCAGCATGCAGCGTCCACGTCTCCTTGTGCGGATTTTCTAAACATCTTAAGTCAGAAACCAAAACTTGTGCCACTAATTAGTTGCCATAGCAACTATAGAGAGGGTAGAAAAAAAAAAAAAAAATAGGGAAGCAATATGCCAGAGAGGATAAGCCATTTTGATTTTAAATCACCATGACAGCTTTTCGCAGGAGCTATTATATGGTTACCATGGTAATCACTGGGAAAAAAAATATCAAGAGGAAACCTATAATTATTATTAGATCAAATGCCCATCAATAGTGACAGGATTTAGCAGTTTAAAACACACCTTAACGGCCTTTGGGTAGGGCTGGACTGTGCTCTTCACTCTCCCTTCCCCCCTGGACTATCGCTGACCCGGTCGCCCACAAAACAACCGTTGATACCATGTCTTGAGCTCAGCTGACCATTCCGCGGCCTAGCAGAGGGAGGCAGCGCCGATGTGACTGTGCGGAAAGGAGGCTCTAGAATGAGGGGTTCATGGGATGAGGGTGGAAAAAGGGGGTAGATTTGGTAGCAATCAAAAGGACATATTTCTTTATGGAGAGAGTAGCGGGCACACGGAACAGCCTTCCCTTACGCATCCAAACATGCTCTCCCAGCTAAGGCCACTACCAGGGCTACCATCCAAGACTTATCACGCCAAAAGATCCTCTCCTGTGCACATGTTCAGACAACTTCAGTCCTCTGTAGCACCAAAATCTGCTGGACATTACAAGCATGAGGAACGTGGAAGAGAATTCAGGTTTAGTTTAATAGTGTTACACTGCCTTTCCAATAAAATCAAAGGGCTGCTGAGTTCCTGAGGGGAAGGCGTTGAGTTGTAACACTAAATAAACTCAGACAGCCACACCAGTGTTCCTCCCAAGAAAGAAGTGTGAACAAGCCTGGGGGGAAGTAAACATGGCCATCAGTTCAGGGAAATTACTCCTAGATTACTTCATCTGAGCAGGTGCTGCCTGCTGGGGCTGCGGCACCTGTTGTAAACCTGCTGCACGATGGCGCTCCTGAAACGACAGACATCCTTGGACCTTAAACCCATCCCTGTCAGCCCCACACTCTGCCGCTCTCCCTTGACATGTATGTAACTCCAGCTTCCTTAACCTCAAGGTCACTTAAGGCTTTCTCCCATTCTCTGATTAGGGGGAAAAATGCTTAGTAAATAGGCCCTAAGCTTCTGCTATTCCACCTTCACACAGATGGTTCCACTCCCAAATTAGTTGGTGCTCCCTCAAGCTTCATCCTGTATTCCTTCCATGCTGTGGTGCTTCCCTGAGATTTTGGGTGTTTCTGTTCAGTTTCATTCTGGCATGGACTATAAAACTCTGAGCCAGCAATGGGGGTTGGTCATACCTGGAATAAACTAATCTGGGTGTGAAAGTCTCTCCAGCGAAGGATGAGATAAATGGAGGGAATTAGTACATAATGGGGGGGGGGGGGGGGATTAGTACATAAACCTGTTCTCTGTTTGCATTTTTGTAGGAATGCAAACGGACAGGGAATACAATGCAGCCCTCCGACCAGAATCAAAAGCGAGTGAGAAAATAGAGCAAGCGTCGGACCCTGCTGGACCATCTTCGCCGAGGAATATCCAGCTACATTGAATGAGTACACAGCAACAATAGTAATACATGATATGAAAATCTTCCCCTCTTCTCATAAAAAGGGAAACAAGTAACAATACAATTACAGAAATATCCTACTGTAAGAGAGACTGTGGCTTTAACATCCCATTTTCTGTTGATTCTTTTAAGGTAATTTTGTGTTCCTTTTACTTTACAGCTCAGTACAATGTTCTCAAAAGGGCTTCTTGATTGATGGTAGTTTAGTCCCTAGGCTTACATGACTCTTTAGAACAGGGGTTGCCAACTCTTGCCCTCCAGAACCACAAACAGGCCAGGGTTTCTGGATATCCACTATGAATATGCATGAGATGGATTTGCAGGCACGGCCTCCACTGTATGGTCATGGTGGGTATCCTGAAATCCAGGCTGGTTTGTTTGTAGCTCTCGAGGACCGCAGCTGGCCACCCTTAAGAGTTAAAAGGCCGCTGTGGCAAGGTATCAAGAATCACTCCTATCACTAACCAAAGGAGAGAGAAATTTGCAATAATCAAAGCATTTCTCAGGTTTGAAGAATAAGGGCCAGAGCGAACAAGCTTTCAACTCAGGGTGGGTTTGGGGAGGGGGGGAGAGGCAGTGTTACATTGGTCTGCCTAGGGCGCAAGGGTCTGTAGACCCTTGGAACACCGCCCTCCCCCAAACCCACCTTGAGTTGAAAGTGCCCCTCTTACAGTGGGAGATATATAGAGTATCAGATTGTCTCTCTCCTCCCCCCTGCCCCCATGGTCACTTGTGCGAGCATGTTATTAAAACATGCACGTAAAGGCTGCATACGTACGCGCAGCAGGGATATTTTAAATGATACGTGTATAGTTGCAAGCTCGATAAAAAAATAAGCGTCTCTCTGCTCGTGCGCCAATTTGCGCATTTGCGGACACGTGCACATTCCTTTTAATATTTACCTGTTGGTGAATCAAGTGCTCAGGTATTTATGATCATTCATTTTTGGCTTCTTTGTGCCAGTTCCTGCACCAAAGCTCTTTCTATGGGTGTGCCAGAGATTACCCGTGACGCATCACAGAAGTTGGTGCTCTTGCAAAATAAGACGGCTCCCAATTTTCTGCAGCATTTTGTTTCCAAGAGAAACAATGGCAAATTGTGTTTTCTCATTATGGTATGACTTGGTGTCCTTGGGCCAAAAGGAGATTATAATGTCACATAAATATGAACCTCTGAACTCTTCGTAACACGTTTATTCATTAGGGCCTGCATCGTAAGAGCAGAAGAAATGCCATGCTTGATCAGAGCAAAGCCAATCAAACCCAGCATCCTGTCTCTGACAGTACCTTGCAGATCCCAAAAAGTAGATCTATTTCCTGTTACTCACTCCCAGGAATAGCCATAATGTGTACTGGCCTTTTGTCCAGAAACTTGTCCAAACCTCTTTTAAATCCCGCTATGCTAGGCGCCTTGATCACGCCCTCAGGCAACATATTCCATACCTTGATATTGAACTGAATGAAAAGTACTTTCTACAATTTGTATTAAATCTGCTGGTTGTCATTTTCATAGAGTGTCCCCTGTTTTATTATTATTATTTGAAAGGATAAACAACGATCCTTTATTTACCCGTTCCACCCCACTCATGATCTTATGAGCTTCTATTATGCCTCCTCTCAGCTGAAGAGCCCTACCTGTGTAACCTTCTCATCACAGGCCAGCTATTCCATCCCATCTGTCATTTTTGTCACCCTCCTCTGCATCTTTTTCTCGTTCCGCTACGTTTCTTGAACTGGGGCGACCAGAACTGTGCACAATCCTCAAGGTGCAGTTGATACAGAGGCAATAAAATATTTTCCGTTTTATTCTCCGTTCCTTTTTGGATCATTCCTAATATTCTATTTGCTTTCTTGACCGTCGCCACACATTGAGATGAGCAATTCAACGCACTGTCCACAAGGACTCCAAGGTCCCAATATCGTATACTTGCAGTTGGGATCACTAAGGCTTTTTTCCCATTATGTGGCTATAGTGAATAAGACTCTGAAAGTAGTGTAGTTTCACTAGTATAGATGCCGAGGCATTCAGAGTTGATTCTTTCCCCTCTACACACAGTTTAAAGAAAGGGTTCATGGCCTGAATATCATAAGCAAAGACTCTTAAAACCTGTTCGATTGCCAAGTTATTTTATAAAACTTTCTCCAATATATTTAAATGTCGACTAGCTTGAAATGTTCTAAATATGATTTTTGTCTCTGCACAGAACACACTAACATGACTAGACTGCCCCATTTGAAGACTGCCTCCATTCACCCTCCTCAAGGCGGCCATTGTGCATACTTTTGCCTACAGCTGGAGGCAGAGAAAGTGAAGTACCTGCCCACTTTCCACCTGCTAGAAATCAGCTGCAGAGTTCAAGGGGTTACTTTTGTTCCTGCAGACCCCACCAATCCCAAAATTTCTAACAGAATTTTTTTCCCTTTGAAAAACAGGTACAAAGAAACCACAGACCTGCAAACTGCCTGGACTTTTCCTACATTGCCCCCATACATTACATTTGCATAAAAAAGGTATAGCTAATGAAAATCTAAGACTATTACATTATGAAGCTACTTAAATAAATGTTTACAATTACAGCGTGCCCAAAAGAGGTAGCAAAAAAAGATGCACCAAATTCTGCATAAAGTCTTCACTTACTTGCACATCAAAATGTTTCAATGCTTTTATCAATGTTAAAAAAACAAACAGTCTCTCTACACAACAAACGAATCTCAAAATGGAAAAGCTGATTACAAGTAGGGAACGAAACAGAGGCTTTGCGGCAGGGGAGTTCAATCGTGCCTGTGGCCAGGCCACTGTTCCGCCGGCACTGCAAATTCAAGTGAAGAGAAGGAAGGTCCCAGTGCAGAGAGAAAACACCCTGAGAAGCAATGCACATCCAAAATGTAAACCGATACGACAGGCTGGCTATGACCTTTGAATTCTGCTTCCTGGAAAGCTGACTTAACAGAAATGTTTCTCCAGGAATGTAGGTCAACAGACAGCCCCAGCCAGCCCAGGGGTCAAGCTGCCATATATACAGAGAATCTAGATTCAACTCTCACTTTATGTATTTTATTCCACAATTTATGGTCTTCTGTTCTAAGCAGATTACAGTAACAAACAATAAAAAAAACAAACACAGAGTCAAATATAAAAGTTATACATCAGATAAAATATTCAAATGAGTGAATTTTTTCAAAAAAAAAGTTTATAATCTTGTAGCTGTCTCGCAGCTGATTCCATAATACTGGAGCTGTTCTAGAAAACGCGCGATTACACATTTCTTTTAGCTACAGAGCCTCAATACCAGGAACAGCCAACAACTGGGTGTTTGATGAGCACAGAGAACGAGAAGGCAGATACCAAATAAACAAAAAACTATCACACAGCATTTGATGGGACTAAATGTTAAGATCTTAAATTGAATTCTCGGTTGTTCCGCAAGCCAATGAATAACTTGTAACACCGGGGAGATAGTCTCTCTCAAAGAGCATCCAGAAACCAACCGCGCCGCCGCATCCAGCAACAACTGCAGAGTTGTCAACTGGCCAGCAGGTAGTCCAATGTATAGGGCTTTGCAATAATCTATTGGCAGCCAGCACAAAAGATTGCACTGCAGTTTGAAAAATCGTCTTCCTCTAACACTTGTTTTAGTTTGTGCAGCTTTCTCAACTTAAAAAACAAACCCTGTCTTTTACCACAGTCTGAGGGCGAAAAGTGAAAGCTGAATCGAACCAAGAAGCCTAGATTTCTCACTTATTTCAGAGAAAGGCACTGTAGACCCCTCAAACAAAACTGCAGAAGGCGGCACCTAAACCGAGGGATGAGAGATCCATAAGGTTTCAGTCTTCGTCACCTCTCATTCATGATTCTGTCATTTGCAGGATGTTAGAAATAAGCAAAAGCCTCATCTATATTTAAACGTACAGGGAATAGTTGCATATCACCTGCATGTACCTTGGAAAAAACCACCAAATCTTGCAGTCTATCCCAAAGAGGGAGTAAGCAAATATTAAAAAGGATTACTGATAGGGTTGAACCTTGTGGTAAACCTCGACGCACAAAAACCCATGAAGAAGTAAATGCACTGAAAAAAAAAAGTGACGTAAACCAATGAATAACTGCCTCCAATCCCTATTTCTTCTAATTGTTGCAACAAATAGAATGAGATAGTCAAATGCTCCGGATACGTCTAATATGGCTTGCAATAAACAGCATGGCCTTGATCCAATTCATTCAGAGCAAAGGCAGCCACAGAGACCACATTTAAAATCTGTTGGTCATTCCAATGCTCTACTAATTGGGTCAACTAATCTTCTCCAAAATCTTAGACAACCAAGGAATAATGTAAAGAGGTCTATAACTAGAGGATTCTAGAAGCAGCAAACCACAGTTCTCTAGAACTGAACATACAATTATTTTTTTTAAACTGAACATGCCTTATACTAATGAGAGGTTTACCAATGATGTAAGAATATCTAGGAAATTATCTTTTAATCTATGTAAAACCCATAAAGGGCAGCTATCTAAAGGGCTGATGGGCTCAATAGCCACACTTAGTAGCCAGACTTAGAGCCTTCATGATTGCAAGGTTCCTAAGGAAGCCCCTGGCTGAGGGCTATTACTGCAACAAGTGGACTACATGACTTAGGAGGGGCCAGTGAAGGTGCCTGGTGCTGTAGCCCCAACTGAGGTCAATTCCTGAAAGCCTGAAGGAGCGGCAGGAAATTGCTGGGCTAAATTCAAATTTAATCAAATTAAAATACCACACTGGCCATCCTCCCAACTCCCAGCTGAAATAAAAGCCTTTAAACTTTAGTTAAACAAGACCTGTTGGGTCTTCTCCCTTGTTGCAGCAAGGGCTATCATGCCAGCTGCTGCTTTAATGTATGTAGCAGAGCCCAGGTCAGAACTAGCTCGCTTTCCATACGATGATGCAAAAACAAATGACGAGTTAAGCACCATTCAAGGGAATAACCTCTGTGCTATGTCCAAGGCACAATATTAATATTAGCAAACAGTGCCACACTGCTGCTGCTGTGGCGGATAAGAGCGGAGGCTCAGCACTAACTTTACACTCAGGTACAGTTATCCAGGGTAGCATTCATCAGTTAACCCCCACCCCCCAAAAAAAAAAAATAAACACTCCTGGGAAACACAAACCGTTCAGCTGCCGTCTTTTCTTACCGTACGCCACGCCACCCCGCGCTTGCGATCGGTTTACGACCGCAGTGACAGCACAGAGCATTTTATCTGAAAAACCCGAGAACTGCCGGCTCAATTGTCTTAAAGTCCAAGCCATATACAAGTTAAATGACCCTGCACACTCTGCACTTTACAATCATTCAGATCAAAGATAAGCGAGTGAGGAAAGACGTTTGCTCCATGGGTAGCACTAAATTAGGCGCATCTCTCCCTCCCCCAGCACTGGCCCTGTTGGGATTCCTTCGGTCTTCTCCAGGACAGGGATATATTGATAATATTAGAGGTGTGGGGGTTTTTTTTTTAGATGCTAAGAAAGTGGAACGGAGGTAAAGGTCGGGGGGGGTTTTCTTGCACGTCTCGGGGTAAGCATGCGCTAGCTCTGTATTATATGGGGGGGGGGGGGCCGGTGCAAGCATATTGGGTGCCCTAGGCAGACCTTCCTCCCCCCCTTACTCGACTACTGGCGGTTGTGGCTTTCACCACAGTACTCTCTTCTTTGATGGTTTTGGCTAATGGTGCCATTTTAATTTACCAGGGTTTATATATTCTGCTCCCTCCGCATTATGTCTGGCAGGATTTTTGGCGCCTTGGGCAACTGCCTAGTTTGCCTGATGGAAGCCCCGGCCCTGTGGGGGACCCCAAGTATCACTTGTTCAAACACTTTCCTTTTTAAGTGGTCAGCCGAGCTTCCAGACAGTTTCTTGGACCCTTCTCCTTCCCTATCGTATTACGGTCTAGAATTACTGAAGATTGCCTTTGCAGTTTCACATTTTTCTCGTGGTTTCATTATTTGGCTTATTTAAGGTAAAAAAAACAAACAAAAAAACATTGAGCACTTACCTGGGCACCTTCTGAGTTTGGCAGAATCAAGTCCTCTTGCGATGCGCTCAGATGCTTGCTACTGAAAAATAAAAAAAAAGCATAAGGTCACCGACAGAGCCGTCCTGCTGTAGTTTGCACGTTTGTGCAAGCTGGCCCGAGTTCTAGGAAGTCAGCCTAAAGCCTATGGACTTTGCCTAGAAAGTTTCTCGCTTCAGCATTTCTAAACCAGATACTTGGCAAAACACACAACACTTTCATACCGGCCGTGTCACGCTAAGGTAACGGTGTGGCTTCTTGGCTTCTTACATGCAGATCAAATCGGAATCATGACCCCCCCCCCCGTGGATTTTTTAGTTCAAGGCTATTAAATGACGGTGAAGAGACTGGCGCCAGCAATAAATAAATAAAATGACGTCACAAACGGATTAGGTTTGTGAAAGTGAGCGTTATACTTTTAGAGATGTGAACGTTTCAAAATTTGCTCTCGCTCTCTCTCCTGGATTATCCCATCTGGCTAAACTGCTGCAAAAAAAAAAAAAAGTCTTAATTTTGAAAATATTAATTAAAAAAAAAAGAGCAAGCTGAACCCCAGTATCTGTAGGACGGACGAGATCCTTGCTTGAGTGCAGAGAGAGCAGTGCCTCCCACAGACACAGCCTAAACCTTTTCCACACCTTGTTTGCTCATCCTGAGAACACCTCCTCTTCCGATGTACATTCTGGCACGGCTGACAGCAGTTCTCGGCTTCCTTCATGGAACTGTGCAGGAAGAGATGTCAAATCCACTTCCCAGGGCCCCCAAACAAATAAGGGTTTCCAGGGTTAAGCAAAATGCATCTTCGTTTCAGATAATCTGAAAATCAGCCCTGCCTGGGGTTCCTAAGAACCACAATGTCTGATGAGGTCTGAGGCTGCCACATATGCTTCTGTGCTTCTGCCAACAGGGATGTGCAATATTCCTCAACTTCTCTCATCATGATTTGTAAAGTACATGTCAGACGTACCCAGCGCTGTACAATAATACATAAGAGTCAGTCCCTGCTCCTTGGAGCTTACAATCTAGTTAACACAGACAAGACAGATGAAACTTAATATGGAGACATGAAAAGTGATGCACATAGGAAAAAACAATCCTAACTATAGATACACGAAGCTGGATTCTGTATCACCCAAGAAAAGGACCTTGGGAGTCATCGTGAACAATACGTTGAAAGCCACAGCTCTGTGTGCAGCAGCGGTCAAAATAAAATAGGTTAGGGAATATTTGGAAAGGAATAGAGACTAAAAATCAGAGAATATCCTGTCTCTGCAGTCGAGTATTATGTGCAGTTCTGGTCACCCCCATCTCAAAAAGATAGTCAAACTAGCAAAAGGTGTAGAAAAGAGCAAGAAAAATGATAAAGGGGTTGAAACATTAAACACATTAAGCCTCTTGGGGCAATGCAAAAAAGTTTATAAAATTATGAGAGGGGTGGAACTGGTAAATAAGCAACACTTTAACCTTTAAATAGTACCAGTGGCCACTTCATGACACTAGCAGGTAGCAGATTTAAAAGAAATTGGATAAAGTATTTTTTTTTCACTCAGCGCATAATTAAGGGACTTTCTGGAGGATGTGGTCAAGGCATCTACCACAGAGGAGTTTAAAATGGATTTGGATGGAGGGAACGTCCACAAATCATTTTTAAAACTGGGTAGACTCGGGGGAAACCC
Source organism: Rhinatrema bivittatum (assembly GCF_901001135.1). NCBI lineage: Eukaryota > Metazoa > Chordata > Amphibia > Gymnophiona > Rhinatrematidae > Rhinatrema > Rhinatrema bivittatum. The sequence continues at coordinate 27,192,273 of NC_042628.1, forward strand.
AACTCTAGTCTCTGGGACTGAGCAACACAGAACTGGATCTACTCTTTGGGACCTGCCGGGTACTCTCTAGTGACCCGGAGCGTGCACGGTCAGAGCCAGGGCTGGCGAGCTCAACGGATCGTTGTGTCTGACCTCGCATGGCCCTTCTGTTCCACGTTTCACACGCAGGAGACCGCATTTCCTTATGTGCTGTCAGAAAATCAGTGAAAACCAATACAGGAAAAGTGCAGGTTAAACTGAAGGAGAAACCCACAGACATCCTTGTGATACAATTGTGAACTGCACTTTTTCCTTCATCCTGTCCATGATATAATGAAGACTGTACTATATATGTGCAGTTCACAAGTGTGTGTGTTATATATATATATATATATATATATATATATAATCTGACTATAAAGGTAACATGTTTTCAGTGCAATATGACTACTTCAAGAATGAAATTCACTAATTAAAATGGCACACAGCTGGAAGACGGCTCAGTGGAACAGCGTTTTTGCAGCCCTGGAATTATCATCCTGATTTGTGTAGTGCCCACCAGATGTAAGCAGTGCTGTACAGACAAACGGAATGGACAGTCTCTACCCCTTGGAGTTTACAATCTAGCTAAGACAGACACATGAGATACAAATGAAAATAATAATAAAAACACTTTGGCTGCAGTGGTGACTTAAGAAGGGGGCTCCCTATTTTATTTTCCACTTGGGATAGCGTCTATTTCTTCGCCCACCGCATGACAGGAATGAACCTCGCACGTAGGCCACTTGGGGAATGATCAATATCCTTCCGATTTTACTGCTAATGCTCTTCTTAGTATTTACATTGCGCTAAGAGAGAGCCTCTTTCTGGAGTCCCCAGGATATAATATGCACACCCCTCTTAAAGAACAAAAAAAAAAAACTCCCCAAAAAGAATATATCCAATTGCTGCTAAGTGCAATAGCTACTTCTGGGGGAATTCTGTGCTACTGTGGCGTGCAAAACTTGCACAAATTCCCCTCCTATGCAAAACTTCAATATTTCCCGCAGAATTTGGCGAGAGACCCAGTGGGCCGCAAGCAAGGCCCATCCCGCTTGCGGCCGAGGAAGGCAGAGGCCTGGCAGGCTGCGAGTGGATGCCATCCTGCTCACGGTCAAAGATTATGCCTGGAGGGAGAGAGAGGCGAGGGGGTCCCAGGATCGCTGCAAGCCAAGCCCATTACCCCTGCATCAGAATGAGAACTGAGGCTACGGAAGACAGAAAGGAAGTGCGCATGCACGAGAGAGAGAGAAAAAGAGAGATAAAGCCTCTGTGTGAGGGTGAGAGAGCCTGTGTGTGGGTAGGTGTGCACCAGAGAGAAGCCTATGTGACGTTGTGTGTGCCAGAGACAGAGGGAGCCTGTGTGAGGAGGTGTGTGTTTGAACGAGAGGGAGCCTGTGTGCCGGAGTGTATGAGTGTATGTGTGAGAGAGGAAGCCTGTATGAGAGTGGGTCAAACTGGGGAGGTGGAAATAGAGTGCAATGGGGGAGAGATAGCGAGGAGAAGAGGCCTGAGAGAGCAGAGTGAAAGAAGACTGGCCAGGGGAGTAGGGAGAGAGGTGAAAGGTGCACTCTTAAGTGTCCTTGTTCTTTTTATTTATTTATTTATTTAAAAGTTTTATATACCGCACAGTGAGGTAGGGATCTATCCGTCTTCTAGGGGAATTCTACTCAAAATATTTCAACTCTGCGTCTTTGGGTAATAACTTTTCTGTGTGACATTTTAAATTAATTACTCAAATCCTGTGATATATATTGTGATATTTTAACCTATAAAAAGTATGCAGAATTTTACATTTTATGCGCAGGATTCTCCCAGGCGCAGACACAGTATTCTTTGGTCAGGAGAATGGGTTGCTCTTTTAATGGAATGCTCTGCATTCACTTTTTGGATAGTTGGAAAAAACTGAAAAGAAAAAAAAATAACTGGCATTAATACTAGAGAAAGACTATGAGGGCTGCACCTTGACTGAATCACAATCAATGTCATTTTTTTTTTTTAATTACTTATTGCCAAAATAAAGAATTGAATAAAAACACTTTGGGGACCTGGCTTTGCCGTGAGCACAGTCAGCTCAACTGTGTCCAAAAGATCTTCTGCCCTTGTCACTTTCTAGGACCAAAACATCCTATAATGGGGCATCCTAAGATAGGGCTACGAATGCTTCCAAAGGAACATACAAGGATATTTTGCTGTATCCAATCAAGTTTTATGTTTAAAAAAACCTCTGCTGAACTGGGGGTGTGGACTAGGGTAAGGATCCCAGTTCTTCTATGCTGTAGGATTTCTCTAGGCTTTTAAATTCCATCATTTTGGCACCCAGTTTGTATAAAATATTCATTTGGAGAGCACTGCTCAAGATTGTTTCACACACACACACACACACACACACACAATGTTTACGAAAGCCTTGCCCAGCAGGTCCTCAAAGTCACTATGTATTCACGAAGGAATTAACGTTCAAAAAGTCAGTTATTATAGAAGTTATGCAATCCCTCAGAAAAGGTCAGGATTTTTGACAATCCTCAGATGTTCCTGCCAGATTCAGAAGAAAGTAAATACAAAGTTATTTGAACACCCTAGTTTCTAATGAAAAGAATACAAGAAAAAAAAAAAACCCTCGCTCCAGGACTGGTAACGTTGACTACTTGATCGTGTCTTTCTTCTTTAGAGGTCATCTGAAGAAAGGAACCCGCTGGCTCCAATATTTCAGGGCAGCCTGATCTCATCCTGGGTTTTACCTCACTACATACATGGATCTGGCTTTCCTAAGGGAAAATCAGAGCCGCATCTCCCTACAAGACTGGAAGATTGGGCATCCAAATGGCAGATGAAATTTAATGTGGACAAGTGCAAGGTGTTGCATATAAGGTAAAATAATCCTTGCTGTAGTTACATGATGTTAGGAGCTACCACCCAGGAAAAAGATCTAGGCATCATAGTGGATAATACTTTAAAATCATCAGCTCAGTGTGCTGCAGCAGTCAAAAAATCAAATAGAATGTTAGGAATTATTAGGAAGGAAATGGTTAATAAAACGGAAAATGTCATAATGCCTCTGTATCGTGCCATGGTGAGACCAACCTTGAATACTATCGCCGCATCTCAAAAAAGATATAGTTGCGATAGAGAAGGTACAGAGAAGGGCAACCAAAATGATAAAGGGGATGGAACAGCTCCCCTATGAGGAAAGGCTGAAGAGGTTAGGGCTGTTCAGCTTGGAGAAGAGACGACTGAGGGGGGATATGATAGAGGTCTTTAAGATCATGAGAGGTCTTGAATGAGTAGATGTGACTCGGTTATTTACATTTTCGAATAATAGAAGGACTAGGGGACATTCCATGAAGTTAGCAAGTAGCACATTTAAGACTAATCGGAGAAAATTCTTTTTCACTCAACGCACAATTAAACTCTGGAATTTGTTGCCAGAGGATGTGGTTAGTGCAGTTAGTGTAGCTGGGTTCAAAAAAGGTTTGGATAAGTTCTTGGAGGAGAAGACCATTAACGGCTAATAATCAAGTTTCGTTAGGGAATAGCCACTGCTATTAATTGCATCATTAGCATGGGATCTTCTTAGTATTTGGATAATTGCCAGGTTCTTGTGGCCTGGTTTGGCCTCTGTTGGAAACAGGATGCTGGGCTTGATGGACCCTTGGTCTGACCCAGCATGGCAATTTCTTATGTTCTTATGGTAGGTTGTGCTTTTTCTAAATGGCCAAAATGTGTACTAAGGTTCGCATTGCCAACGTAAAAGGAGCTTCTCATACTTGCAAAAAAAAAAAAAGTGACCGCATAGGAACGACAAGAAGATTCGGAAGAGGGAAAGCACCTGTTTTATAGATGGAACGAAGAAAATAAAAAAACTTTGCCAAAGTGAGCAAAGGGCCTTCTTGATGAATACTGTTTTAAACTGTATTATCAGTCGCGTGCAGTTTTTGTAAACCCACATTTTGGAGTTCAATGCCTTGTAAGCAGGGTCCTTCAGAAACTGGAACCAAATTATAGGATTTTGGGGATTCATTTCCTACAGAATGTCACAGGAATATCTCCGATGTGGGATTGCGATCAATGTTGCAATCATATCTTGAGCCATCTTTTGATTAACAAACTGACTATTTCTTTCACTGTGCTGCCTGTATTGTAGCCCCTTTTGCTAATAAATGGCAGTCTATTACCAGTATTAATAGTTAAACATTGTAAAATGCTGGCAGATAAAGACTCAAATGGCCCATCCACTCTACCCAGCAGGGATTTGTTCAGTTGGGGTAGACGGGCTTACAAATTCTCACGTGGAAGCCGACATCCACGACCTCTTCCCCCATGAGTCTTTTAGGGTTCCAACTGCCGCTCCGCGCAGGTTACCCCACATGCCTCCCAGGAAGCACAATGCAGCAACATCACTGCTCTTTTAGGCTTGAACTGCCGCTCCATGCAGGTTACCCCAGTGCTTCGTTACCTCTCTTTTTGCCACGAGAGCTCTTCTGGGTTTATTTCATGGTTTTTAAATTCAATTACTGCTTTCATCTCCACCGCATCCTTCAGGAGGGTATTCCAAGCATCCACCACCCTCCTCTGTTAAAAAAACACAACAACAAAAAAAACCTACTGATGTCGTTCTTGAGTCTACTCCCTTGGAGTTCATCTCATGAACCCTAGTTCTACAACTTTCTGATCCTTCAAAAAGCTTCTATTTTTGTGCATGAATAACTTTCAGGTATTTAAATGTTTATCATCATTTCTCCCGCATGCTTCTAGCCTCTTATCTAGAGTACACAGCTCAGCTTACCAGTGAAAAATCTTCTGTTTAGGCCTAGCAAAAATGAATTAGGATTTACAGACATCACTGTCTTCTTACTGTCAGATAGTATCAGCTCTTGCAAGAATTATTCCCCGTTTTGTATTAAACTTGTTCTTCTCTCCCCAAGGACACTTTTTAAGCACCATTTCTGCATACTGCAGCTGGCCAAACAAGATGGCCATATTGGCATAGTCAGCCATATTGTAAACTGCATAAACCGGAGGCCTGAAGACCGTTTGAATTAAAGAGATTATCTTGGTGTTTCAGCATCATCTTTCCCCCATTTGTTTTCTTAATCCCTGCTGGCCCCTCCCAAAATTCCTGCTATTTGTGGGAATGCACCCCCCCACCCCAGGTCAGAGGTCAGATAAGGTCATACAAAACAGGAAGACAGCTGGAAAGCAATAGCTCCAGCATTTTATGATTGCTGATTCTTTTCCTGTAAAATGTCCTATTTTATATTTCAGCATGCTCTGGATTGCCGCTTTGAAAGCGCATTTACGTCAGCCAAGAGGAAACAGGCTATCTTTGGTCAGCCGAAGAAAAGGACTTCCGCCTTTTAGGCCCAGAGCTAGATAGTAATTCACATCTAGTAAAATGACTATCCATCTACATAATTGCTTCTTTTTGTGTTAATTCTAAGAAGCAAATGCAGGAAAATCTAACACTAGCAGCTCTTTAGAGTTGCAGGAAAATAACTGAAAGTCAACAAATAACACCTGGAAGTGTTGTAAACCATTATTTAAACATCTTTATGCAGTAATGGAAAAGACGTTTAAAGATGGGCACTCAATACATTCAGGATTTTGCTCCACAGTGGCACGGTCTCCCTGCTATAGGATACGGATTTTCTAAGGGCAGTCTCGACCCTACAGTACAAATTACTGTCATCAGATATTCCTGCCACAGTATCCACAGCAAAACGTCCAAGCACAAACCAAAGCATCTGGATATAAATTACTGTCCAAATAGATTAAATACTGCAGAACGCCTTCAGCATCAGTGTAACACTGCAAAACCAAATGGGTCTCAGACAAGGAAATTAATAAATGCACTCTCTTACGAGCGCTTATGAGTGGTGCTTACAGACATCTGGAGCATCAATATTTACGTGGACAGGATCACAAACAATTATAATGAAAATCAACTTCATCCAAGATGAACTCATCCAGCAGTTAGTCACTGAACCACAAAGCTGCTAATTCTTACAATCCGTTTGCATTTCCAGTGAATTTAATTCCTTCTGAATGGTAGGGCTAGTTTGTCAGGACAAGACATAATAGACTGCCGTTTACCGACAAAACAGGCAGGGCAATTAGAGCATTGATTCTGGAGCCAGTATGGGTGCCCGGCAAAACAAGTGGGCATTGATAGAAGGGATACAGGAGAGGCCAAAAGGTCCTCTCACTCTCGTGTGTGTCGCCCTTTTGGGCACCGCTATCACCAGTCCTTACCTTGCCTCTGTCGGCTTCTGGTCCACCTGGCTCTGTCAACACCCCCCCACCCCCCCAGGGTCAGTGAGCGCGACATCAGGCAGCGTCCATGTCCTACCACTCTGTGCTCTTCCCTTTAGGGTCTCCTGCTCTGGACTTTAGTTTCCGTGCCACCCCTCATTTGCTTGGTCTCCCTTTTTAAGGCCCTCCAGGCTTCGACATCAGTGAAGCTCCGGATTTCCGCTCCACAGATACTCGTGTCGGACTCTCTTCTTGTCATCTCTGAGCTTTATTTAAACCTGTTCTTTTTACTGGTCCTGGGGCCTGTCTCCTGCCTTGTTGAGGTTAAGGAAGCACTTAAAGCCAAAATGGGATCTTTAAAAAAAAAACCCAAAAACCAGACCCAAATAGCATAAGCACTGGCACGTCGGAGGAAAATAGTAATAAGTCCGAGCCAACCTTTAACATACCAAGAGCCGCGGAACCAGAATTCACATTAGTAGGGAGCCGCCTCACCTTGGAGGAGTGGGGATAAGGCCAACTCTATCAATGCCCCACTTCACCCAGGCCCCACCAGTCCCTCCTCTCTCTTTCTGACCCAGCATGGCATACGTGCTTACTTCAACCAGTATCCGATGAGGATATCAAGTGTCTCCAATTAAACTACACTTATTAACCGACCTTTGGGACTAAAATGTTTTCCTCCGTTCTCCCCACTTATTCGTCTTGTCTAGACTGTAAGCTTCTTGGCGCAGAGACAAGAAGTCATGTATGTATCTATGTAATGTTTCGGAGCTCTGTACTGAGATATTTTTTTTTATTTTAGAATTCTGACTTACAAACAAGGATAATCTGGCAAGAACCAAGGAATACACTCAATCTCACAAAAGAAGAAGAAGATATAGGAGAAATCAGACTATTCCCATTAGCCCACAATCATTAGGGGGGGATGAGAACACAATATTAAGGAGAATAATTAGAACATAATTAAAGAAAAAAAGGCCTAACATGCGAGGTCTGATGCTACATCTTCTTAAACCCCATTTAAAAGGACATCTGATACATTAGTGAGTTTTTTTCCTGTTCCAAGAAAAAGTGTAACTGATCAGGGGAAAAGAAATGGCAATGAAAGCCAGCATATTTCACAATATCTTTTCGGGGATATCTCAAAAGAAAAGAAGCCCCAAGAGCTGAGTTTAATTATAACAATCTCAGGTGAGGGGGGTTACAAGGCCGAAGGGTCACTTCCACTCTTGTACTGGACCCATTTGCACAGTAACAATTCTGAAGATTATTAGGTTAATGTGGCAGAAAGGGTAAGCAAATTCAGGCACAGAACAGGCCATAAATCTGTATACAACATTCTGTGCAAGAAACATTTCACAAATCTGGTCAATATTCAAACAGAAACTTTTCTCTACTGTGAAAACTGGCCATTTAATCCTACTCTCTGCTTCCTGTCTTCTAACCAGCTTGCAATCCACAAAAGGGGCGTCGCCTCCGATCCCATGACTTTTTAGTTTTCGTAGAAGCCTCTCATGGGGGAAGTCGTCAAACACCTTCTGAAAATCCAAATACACCGCATCTACCGGTTCACCTTTGTCCACATGTTTATTAACCCCTTCAAAAAAAAAAAAAAGTAGGAGATTTGTGAGGCAAGACTTCCCTTGGGTAAATCCATGCTGACTGTGTTCCATTAAACCATGTCTTTCTATATGCTCTGTGATTTTGATCTTTAGAACAGTTTCCACAATTTTTCCTAGCACTGAAATCAGGCTAACCGGTCTGTAGTTTCCCGGATCACCTCTGGAGCCCTTTCTAAATATTGGGGTTAGATTAGCCACCCTCCAGTCTTCAGGTACAATGGATGATTTTAATGATAGGTTACAAATTACTTGTAATAGGTCTGAAATTTCATTTTTGAGTTCTTTCAGAACTCTGGGTTGTACGATTACCATCCAGTCCAGGTGATTTACTAATCAGTTTGTCAATCTGGCTCTTTACATCTTTCGGGTGCACCATGATTTGGTTCAGTTCATCTGAATCGTCATCTTTGAAAACAATCTCCGGAACAGGTTATCTACCCAACATCCTCTTCAGTAAACACCGAAGCAAAGAATCCATTTAGTCTCTTTGCAATAGCCTTACCTTCCCTAAGAGCCCCCTTTAACCCCTCGATCATCCAACAGTCCCACCAACTCCCTCGCGGGCTTCCTGCTTTAGATATATTTTTTAAAGTTTTTATTATGAGTTTTTAGTCTCGCTGCCTTCCCCGTGCAACCCCCCTCCCTTCTTCTTGCGGTCACAGAAACTCACACTAATATAAATCCCAGAAAAGTGAACTGACAGGCTGTGGTGAACGGCATATGGCACGAACGATTTCCTGCACTCGCTACGATGGAGGAAACCTTGCGCTACTGGGGTGAAAGCTGACTTCACCCTAGAAGTCCCTGGCTGGTCACCCTGTAGGGATCCATATTTAAAACATTTCTCACCCTCCAGCTGATTAACAAAACATGTCAGCTACTGGTGCCCCAGGCTAGACTGGGAGGGAGGATTGAAATTAGAAAAAAGATTGGAGAAAAGGGAATGGGGGAAGGGAGCCCCCTTGAAATAAGGGAAGAGAAACCCGCCAAGTTCAGCCTCTCCGACAGGCCGATGCAATAAGACGTACATTAAAACGGGTGCTCGTATCGAGCGCCCTTCTCCTAATGCGCGCGCAGCTGCATCTCCTGGGAGCCTGATGCAATATTTAAAATGAGCCTCTGTGTTAAAAAGGACGCAGCTAGGGAAGAATCGTGCGTCCGTAGCGCTCAAATACATCAGGAGACCTCAACTGCAACGGGCGCTCAATACGAGCGTCTGTTTGATCCCACTTCAAGTTGATTTCATACAACAGTAGAATAGTAGGATAGTAGAAAGACTAGGGGGCACTCCATGAAGTTAGCATGGGGCACATTTAAAACTAATCGGAGAAAGTTCTTCTTCACTCAACGCACAATTAAACTCTGGAATTTGTTGCCAGAGGATGTGGTTAGTGCAGTTAGTATAGCTGTGTTTAAAAAAGGATTGGATAAGTTCTTGGAGGAAAAGTCCATTACCTGCTATTAAGTTCACTTAGAGAATAGCCACTGCCATTAGCAATGGTAACATGGAATAGACTTAGTTTTTGGGTACTTGCCAGGTTCTTATGGCCTGGTTTGGCCACTGTTGGAAACAGGATGCTGGGCTTGATGGACCCTTGGTCTGACCCAGTATGGCATTTTCTTATGTTCTTAACACACACGCACGCACAACAGCGAGGGGCGAAATCGGCCTGGAGCGTGTCTATTGTGTGTCCAGAATTTTTATTTTTTTTCAATCAAGCCATATTATTATACCTTTACTTTTAAAACAGCACAAGCAGTAGATTTGCAACGATACTAAGTAGGAGGAACCACAGAGGACAGTATTTTTAAAAATTTCTCCTGAGCCCTTGACTCGCGGATAGACTTAACGCCAGTTCCAGAGCTGGAGTTAAATTTGCCGCATTAAAAAGTGTGCGTTGCGCACCCGGTGATTTTCTGCATTGGGGGAGGTTTACATGTGATGTGGAATTTACATGTGATGAGCGTGATCGGCTACGCATTTGTTTGGGCACGAGTTTTGGATGCTCTAATCTCATTGCATCAGGTGCTGGTCTAACACTTGTACCAATAAATCACGTAACAGTACTCGGACAAGATGGATTTTATTTTTTTTTCTAGTACAGCTCTGTCACTGGAATCAGAAGTAGTGGGGGGTTTTTTTTACCCCAAAAATCAAGGAATGCTCAGATTAACGCTGAATATTATTTATCTAATAAATATTCCATGGCTTGCACAAGCCACAACCAATGAAATCATTTTTGGCGTTTGTTTTAGCACTAAACGAAACCTCCACAAAGTAACATCAACAGAAGCCCCAATATAACACACAGTCATAACTCCCAAAGGAAAAGCTTTATATTGAGTCTCCCGTCTGTTCTCATAAGGATTCAGTGCTGCTCTCTGGCTCTCACTGTAAGTATTTTATTGAAAAACTTCTGCAGTATTAATGTCCTGCCGCCTTTATCTCAAGGCAGTGATCACACTCTGGCCCCCAAAACCAAAGGGCACTGCTGATGAGGTACTCACAGCCTTGTAGGATTTGTTTTGGGTTGGTTTTTTTTTTTGTTTCTCTACCCCCCAGCAACCACTGAACAGTAGCAACTAAGCAGCTCAGACTTAAATGGGGGGAGTCACAATTCCCCCTCAAAAACAGGTAGCAAATATATAAATTATAACCACAGCTTATACTGCAATGCTTAAAGGAGGAGAGCGACAGAGGTAATTAAGGGAATGGAATGGATTCCCTAGGATGAGAGGCTGCCCAGGTTTGGTCTGTTCAGCTTGAAAAAAAAAAAAAAAGACAGCTGAGAGAGGATAAGACAGAAGTGTGAAAATGTATGAGTGGCGTGGAAGAGGTAAATAAAGGATAGGAATTTATCCTTTCACATAATACTGAAAGAAGGTGAAAGTCCATGAAACTAACCACCAACAGATTTAAAACAAATCGTAGAAAGGGCTTTTTCACTCACAATCAAGTTGTGGAATCTGTTGCCAGAGGACGTGGTCAAGGCAATTAGCATAATGGGTACAAAAGAGGTTTGAACAAATTGCTGGAAGAAAAGTTCATAAGCCATTACTAGCCGGGAAAACCATTGCTATCTCTGGGAGTAACATAAGAACATGCCATACTGGGTCAGACCAAGGGTCCATCAAGCCCAGCATCCTGTTTCCAACAGTGGCCAATCCAGGCCATAAGAACCTGGCAAGTACCCAAAAACTAAGTCTATTCCATGTTAGCGTTGCTAGTAATAGCAGTGGCTATTTTCTAAGTCAACTTAATTAATAGCAGGTAATGGACTTCTCCTCCAAGAACTTATCCAATCCTTTTTTAAACACAGCTATACTAACTGCATTAACCACATCATCTGGCAACAAATTCCAGAGTTTAATTGTGCGTTGAGTGAAGAACTTTCTCCGATTAGTTTTGAATGTGACACATGCTAACTTCATGGAGTGCCCCCTAGTCTTTCTATTATCTGAAAGACTAAATAACCGATTCACATCTACACGTTCTAGACCTCTCATGATTTTAAACACCTCTATCATATCCCCCCTCAGCAGTCTCTTCTCCAAGTTGAAAAGTCCTAACCTCTTTAGTCTTTCCTTATAGGGGAGCTGTTCCATTCCCCTTATCATTTTGATCACCCTTCTCTGTACCTTCTCCATTGCAACTATATCTTTTTTGAGATGCGACAACCAGAATGGTACACAGTATTTATTTATTTATTTATTTATTTAAAAACTTTTTTATACCGGCATTCCTAGGACACATCATGTCGGTTTACAAATAACTGAGAAAGGAAAGGAAATTACAATGAACAGGGGAGGGGTTAACTGGGTGATATATAAAGAAGAGGAGAGGAGAGTCAAACAGGCAGCGTTACAATAAGAACCAATATACAAGGTTAATTGGCATGTGCACTTGAGATATTTAGTATATGAAACTTATTTACAGTAGGACAGGGGCAGGTGCACGTAAGAATGATTAAGGGGGGGGGTTTAGGGAGGGAGGGGAGGCAGGGGGAGGTGGGGGTGGTGGGAACCGGGTACAAACGGTGATAGTTTCCAGGGCGAAGTTGATGGTGGTGTGGGGGAGAGGAGAGTCAAACAGGCAGCGTTACAAAAAGAACCAATATACAAGGTTAATTGGCATGTGCACTTGAGATATTTGGTATATGAAACTTATTTACAGTAGGACAGGGGCAGGTGCACGAAAGAATGATTAAGGGGGGGGGGGGTAGGGAGGGAGGGGAGGTGGGGGGAGGTGGGGAACCGGGTACAGTATTCAATGTGGGGTCTCACCATGGAGTGATATAGCGGCATTATGACATTAGGGATCCTCCAGGTGCTTGTGACAGGGCCTGGCCAAAGTCGGAGACTACAACATTAACCCCTTCTTGAACCACTCACCCTCAAGTATTCAACTCTCCCTCTACCTCAGTGGTTCCCAACCCTGTCCTGGGGACCCGACCTCCCAAGCCAGTCGGGTTTTCAGGATATCCATAATGAATATGCATGGGCCAGTCTGGTTTTTCAGGATATCCACAATGAATATGCATGAGAGAAAATGTGCATGTTATGGTATTCATTGTGGATATCCTGAAAACCCGACTAGCTGGTGGGCCCCCAGGACAGGGTTGGGGACCACTGCTTTAGAGTGTCTCCCTGGGGCTAGTCCCTCCTCCCGGACTCAGCTGAGTCCTGGGAAGAGAAGCCAATGTGTCTGCTCCAGCTTTCCCCAGCTGTGCCCACACGCCTAGCAGGGGAGGCACTGGATGAAAGAAGCCCCAGGAAGCCAGACTCTGATGCAAACACAGGAGAAATGACAATAGAAAAACATTTTCTCCTGGTGTGTAAAATACAAAAGACAGAGAAAATCAAAGGCTTCCCACAAAAGAACGAGCCAAAAAAAAAAATCCATAAAGAATCCTAGGAGAAAGAGCAACTATAGCAGCAAAATATGAAGAGTCCTGCCACCTGATCAGGACTTTAATGATCAGAAGTAACACGGATCAGCACCAGTTTTGCCCCAGCCCCAAACACCCTTCCCTTCTCTCTCCCCCCCCAGATTTGGAAACTGAGCCTCCCTCTCACTGCCCAGCACTATTCCCCACATCCTATCTCTGGTGGAAATAGGATGGAGATAGGATGGCACAGGAACGCTACTCACACTGCAGGCGTGACCAGAGCGGCAGGAGCACGTGTCTGGCGGCTTCCCTCCTTTCTCCCTGGCAGTGGTTGCTCCCTCCGCCTCCTGCTGGCCGGGGCTGGGCTCGCCTCCTGCCCCCCCCCCCCTTACAACGCAGGCAAGGGACTGCACCGGAGAGGATGGAGTGCGGGCAGGAGCCAGCGACGAAACCAGCTCTAAGCGGTTCTGCTGCGCTCGCTTTCCGGGCCTGCTCGGTCAGCGTCTGTTGTCCCTCCTCCTGCTCTCATTGGCTGCAGTCGGCCAGGAAGGAGACCAATCTAAGCCGCAGGCACAGGGAGGTGGGACGGGGGACCCAGCACCGACGCACCAGAGCGCCCTGATCGGCAGTCAGCATCCCCCCTATAGCCCGGGGGCCTTAGCCCCCCTCCGCCCCTGTTCACGCTCAGGCACTTTATGATCCCATCCCCTCAGTGCGGAAGAGGTTCTCTCCCTCTCCCCTCCACCGCCAGTTGTGCGTTACTTCAAGCAGAGCGACCTATCCTCCCGCACAGCATCATTTCCTCTCCTACCCTTCCAGCTTCCCAACCTTCAGCTGGAATCTGCAGCGTCTCTCTCAGGCATTCTGTGCTTAGCAGCCTGAGAAGGGTCAGAGGCGTACTGGGGCTCTCCGGCACCCGGAACCCAATGCATGTGTGCTGCCCCCTACTCCCACCCCCCTCCTTCCTGTAGGGATGCTTAAAGTCGCCGAAATTCACCCAAACCCCAGGAAAGAAATGAAGTGACTGACTGTTGTGAATAGCCTATGGGGCAAAAGCTTCCCCTCAGCTCACTATGATGATGATGATGGGGATACCTTGTGCTAGCAGGGTCAACTCAGCCTTCGCCCTAGAAGTGCCTGGCTTTAGGGATCCATATTTAAAAATACTTCTTACCCTCCAGCTGGTTACGAAAAACATAGAAAATCCTAGTCAGCTACCGCTACCCCAGGCTAGATTGGGAGGTAGGACTGAAGAATGGAGAACAGGGGATGGGGAAGGGAGCTCCTTGAAATCAGAGAAAGGAAACCCGACAAGTTTAGCCTCTCTTGAGGAGGCACACAAGGACCACTATTAGGTTGCTCACCGCTAGGCAGAACGAGATAACTTTGCACCAATAAATCACCTAACAGTACTCAGACAAGATGGATTTTATATTATTTATCTAATAAATATTATTCCATGACCTGCACAAGCCATAACCAATGAAGTCATTTTTCGGGTTGTTGGTTTTTTGTTTTTTTTTAGCACAATACAAAACCTCCACAAAGTAACATCAACAGAAGCCCCAATGTAACACACAGTCATAACTCCCAAAAGAAAAGCTTTGTATTGAGTCTCCTGTCTGTTCTCATAAGGATTCAGTGCTGCTCTCAGTGTATTCTTTTTTTAAAACTTGTGCAGCACTAATAGCCTGCAGCCTTTATCTCCAAGGCGAGCGCCCGCTCTCCCAACGCGCACCCAGGCCACTCTCCTGGGCGTGCAATCGAGTATGCAAATGAGGGCCCGCAGTAAAAGGAGGCACTAGGAACACTAGCGCGTCCCTAGCACCTCCTTTTTGAGAGGAGTGGCGGCTGTCAGCAGGTTTGACAGCCGAAGCTCAATTTTACTGGTGTCGGTTCTCAAACCCGCTGACAGCCACGGGTTCGGAAAATGGACGCTGGCATAACTGAGCGCCCGTCTTCCAACCCGCGGGCCGCCGGCAGATTTAAACATTTTTTTTAATTTTTTTTAAATTTTGGAGCTTCCGACTTAATATCGCTATGATATTAAGTCGGAGGGTGTACAGAAAAGCAGTTTTTTCTGCTTTTCTGTACACTTTCCCGGTGCTGGCAGGCTTTAATTTCTGAAAGTGAAATGTGTGGCTTAGCTGCACATTTTACTTTCTGTATCGTGCGGGAATAGCTAATAGGGCCATCAACATGCATTTGCATGTTGCGGGCGCTATTAGTTTCGGGGCGGGTTCGCTGCTCGTTTTTGACGCGCTATTATCCCTTACTGTATAAGGGGTAAAAATAGCGCGTCGAAAACATGCGGGCTAACAGTACACTCCGCCGGAGAGCACTGCACTGTATCGGCCTGTTTGGGAGTAATAAGATGTACATGGAGATTCCCTCAAAAGAGGCCCTGAATATTCTGTAATAACTCTCACTAGGACGAAGCAATCTGAACGAAACAACGTGCAATGTGCTCCTCAGTATATGGAGCTTCGAACAAGCTGGGATGCCCCCGCGTCAGAGCGATGAGGTAAGCGCCGGACAGCCATCACGATGTTTAATCTCCGTTTGCGACAAGGAGTAATGTGTCACAATTTAGCAAAGAGCATAGCAGAAATTGAATCCTTTTTCTGCAACAGGGTAATTTCAAAGGGGCTTTGGCCACCACAGTTGCCGGGTCTGACACCACCAGACCTCTTCCTTTGGGGTATGCTTAAAGAAAAAGTCTATCGGAACAAGCCTCACACTGTGGAAGATTTGAAGGAAAACATCCAACGTGAAATTGCTGCTATTCCCCCCAATATGCTCACAGACACATTCAGGAACATGGAGCGCCACGTCGAAATGTGTCTGACGGAAAATGGCGATCACTTCCAGCATCGCATGTAATGCAAATGATTACACAAATATGCGAAGGTATGTAGCGTATTTTTTTGATTCAGATTGCTTCATCCTAACGGAAGTTACAACAGAGTATTTGTGGCTTCTTTCGAATTAATTTCCCTGTAGATCTACTTTAGGGATCCTCCAGGTGCTTGTGACAGGGACATGAATCCCACTTTGAACCAACCTCACCCTTCTTTCAGCATTTACAACCTCTCCCTGGTATGTTCCACGGTGTCTCCTTCCTCCTCCCCCACTCAGTCCACATCTGAGTCCTGGGATCACAGAGAGGTGCAGATCCCTCCCCAACTGCTCCCAGGCTGCCTAGGAGAGGAGGCACTGGATGAAAGAAACCCCAAGATGCCAAACTCTGCATTTCACAAAGATATCAGAGATGCACATTTCTCAAAAACTAATGCAGAAAAACCAAAGAAGTCCCACAAAAGAATGAGCGCGGATCAGCACCAGTTTGCCCCGTCCCCAGACACCCTTCTCTTCTCTCCCCCCCCCCAGTTTTGGAAACTGAGCCTCCCTCTCACTGCCCAGCACTATTCACCACATCCTATCTCCACCAGCCCTCTTTCCCTCGGGGCTCCATTGGCACAGGAACGCTACTCACACTGCAGGCGTGACCAGAGCGGCAGGAGCACGTGTCTGGCGGCTTCCCTCCTTTCTCCCTGGCAGTGGCTGCTCCCTCCGCCTCCTGCTGGCCGGGGCTGGGCTCGCCTCCTGCCTCCCCTTACAACGCGGGCAGCGACTGCACCGGAGAGGATGGAGTGCGGGCAGGAGCCAGCGACGAAACCAGCTCTATGCGGTTCTGCTGCGCTCGCTTTCCGGGCCTGCTCGGTCAGCGTCTGTTGTCCCTCCTCCTGCTCTCATTGGCTGCAATCGGCCAGGAAAGCGACCAATCTAAACCGCAGCCAACAGGGCAGGGGGGGGCGCCGAGGAGGGGGCTCTGCACCAGCACACCAGAGCTCCCCGATCCCTCCAGGCGTGTGCTGATCGGCCATCGGCGCACCCCCTACATCCCGGGGGCCTTGGGCTCCCCGTCTCGGTATGCCACTGATATTTTTTGTGATACATTCATCATACGTGCAAAGCTTCATTACACAAGCGGTCCTCTCTCTTCCCCCCTCCATGAAAGGGTTGCCGCTGCCAGTTGTGCCTTATTTTAAGCAGAGGTACCTTTTTCCCTGCCTAGTATCATTTACTCTCCTAACGTTCAAACTTCCCAACCTTTAGACGGAATCTGCCGCGTTTTTCTCAGGCATTCTGTGGTTTGCAATTTGGGCAGCGTTTTAAACATTTTCGGTACCTGCAGATTGATATAAGGTGTTTGAGTCTTCTACAAAATCTGCACAACTCCAGTAACAAGTCCATAAAACCGCCCTAGAAAATATAAAATCCTTGTGCGTGGTGTGCCACGTTCCCTTATCATCATATTCCTTGGTTCTCGGAGATGCCCAGGTACTAAATTGCGCTGATCTTCGCAATTGCGTTAATGGACTTTAGGTTGGTTGCATGTGTTATAGCACCTTAAATGTGTGTTGTTTAGCTATCCAGAGCATAATTGCAAAATCTATGTAAAATAGGTAATGGTCTGAATAATTTCGCAAATCAGCTCATAACTGTTGAACGCTTAGTAAAATGACACACAGACCCATTAGTGTGAGAAATTTAACTACACTTGGGGGGAGGTTTAGTTAAGTTTTTGCATGTTTAATGCGCTAATTTTAATATGAGAGATATACCTGCAAACTCATTTATATATCATTAACATGAGCCATTAACGCAGAAAATAACATATGTTAATGGGCCATGTTATCATACTTTAGTACATTGGCCTCTAAGCATTTTTTTCTTTAAGGTAATTCTATTTTAGTATTATTTTGGACTTGGGGAAGAAGAAGCCAGGCTGATGATTTTCCGGAAATGTTGGTGTAGATCAGCTGGTTTTGCAAAAGACTTTGCTAATCCAGCTGGATTTTCAAGTTCTCATATATACTTTACTACTGCTACTACTTAACATTTCTATAGCATTACACAGCATTGTACAAAAATACAAAAAGCCAGTCCCTGCTCAATAGAGCTTACAATCTAGCAAGACAAACATGCAGAACAAGAGACTTGGCGAATTTCATAAAGCAAGACAATGTTTAAAAAGAAAAGAAAAATAGTTTACAAGACTAAAAGCAGATAATCAGGCATAAGATACACTGCAAAAAAGGGCTTCCCAAAACTGTCCTGGGGACCCCACAGACAGTCGGGTTTTCAGGATATCCACAACGAATATGCATGAGATAAATTTGCATACCACAGAGATTCAGAATATGCAAATTTATCTCATGCATATTCGTTGTGGATATCTTGGAAACCAGACTGGCTGTGGAGTTCCCAGGACAAGATTGGGAAGCCTTGCTCCAAAGGCATTGGGTGCAGTATGGAAAGGGAAGAACAGACAAAGGGCACAGTTTTAGCTTGTAGGGCCCTTGCATCTTTAAAACAACAACACATTATCTCATTCAGGTTTGATCATGGAATTTTCTACCCCTTGACTACGTAATAATTCATTTTTTCCTGAAATATGACAACAGATAAAAAAACATCAAAGAAAGCAGTGACAAAAAACATTCAACAAAAGTTTGCACCACAAAGTAGCAAATACCAATTCAGGTATTCTACAACAAATTAACAATTTACCCTAACTACAATGGTTTAAAAAGTATAAGATAGGCACACTCATACCCAGTACATAGTATAATCCCACCTTCATCACATAAGTGTCATGTCAGCCACCACTAAAATCATATCATACCCAGGACATTTGATTACTGTTAATTTTTTTTTCAAATCTTTTTTCTTTATATGATGCACAGAAAGCCCCACAAAAGTGAAAATTACTTTCAGAATGAACCTAAAAACTTCTGTAAAGAGAGGGACAGCGGGACGTCATTTTTGTTGGGGGGGGGGGGGGTCCATGCCAAGCTCAGTCCCCTGCCCCCACCTTTTTTTTCCCCCTTCCCATGCTGATCAGTGGCTGGAGGAAGAGAACAGTGGTGCCTCGAGTCGTCCTCCTCCTCCTTCGCCACCTGGCCTGACAGCTGCTTTGAACCAGGTCACTATGTAGAACTGCATATGGTTCCAATTAATGACGCCAACAAACCTTTGCTGCACTGCTGCCGGCTTGAGCTGGCCCTGGATTTCCCGCATTTTTGTTTTTAAATGTACTATTTATTTGAGCAATCCACAGGCTGAAGCAACATCTTACAAATACTGACGCGCAAGAACACCAAAATGGCAAAGGCGCCTCAAGGAGTGATGACGCAGGCTGGCTTTCATTGTTGCTAAACATTAGGAGGCTTCAATAAGTAGGCCACCACCATCAACACACCTAGGTAGTCTACGCAACACATTATCCTTCCTGTTGCAACACCAGAGAGTTTACTTGATCTCTGGCTTTACCTTCATTTTCTCTCAGCTGCAGGATTATGAAGGATTATTACTGCGGCTCCAGTTTCACTGCGGTCACCCATGCAGAGCTCTGATTTCTTGAACCTGTGGCCATATCTTCTCCTTCTGCAGCAGGGATTCTGGTTTCTTATTGGTTAAACAGCAAGGATGTAAAGTGCTGGATGAAGATAGTGCAGGTGCTCTGCGAAGACCCCAGACATGGAATAACTCAAAAAATAAACATGAAAAAAAAAAAACAACATTCAGAGCTAAGAGCATTTCCTCTGGGAGTGAAGAAAGGCATTTTCACTGGCAAACGCTGCTGTTTTAAAGGGGTACTACCATGCTTTTCATTGTGTTTTGTTGTTGTTGTTGAGAATGTTACTATAGGGGCCTGTCTCATGGCTTAG
The DNA here is from genome assembly GCF_901001135.1 of Rhinatrema bivittatum. Lineage (NCBI taxonomy): Eukaryota > Metazoa > Chordata > Amphibia > Gymnophiona > Rhinatrematidae > Rhinatrema > Rhinatrema bivittatum. The sequence continues at coordinate 27,211,794 of NC_042628.1, forward strand.
TGGCAGTGTTGTGCACTGCCAAGCTGGATAGCTGGGTCCAGTTTCCGAGCAGATTCTGTTCCCTGGGCTGGGACCGGAACTGCTGCAAACGCTGATTTCTCAGCTCAAGGGGGGAGGGGACTGTCAGCCTTTGCAGAACAGCAACACTTAGTGCTCAGCATCAGGGAGCACGCATATCTATTTGTGGAGGGAGCCATAGTCCGTGGCCCCCTAGTCAGGCACTGTCACTGCAATGGCTGGGCTAGATGGAAAAATTGAGGGTAGGGGGAACCTTGTTTCACTATGAAGGTAAGCTCATGGCACCATAACTCAGTAAAGGCCACATCTGATCGAGCTGGAAGCTCTAAGGAGCAAATTGAAAACTGTGGGGTTAAAAATAGGAATGTAAATGAATCCTGGAATCACTTACCATAGGTTGCTGTGAATTGGGACATTGTGTCCATTCTAAAAACCAGTCTTCCCTTATACAGTATGTATGTAACCCCATTGCGGGGGCCAGGCTGTATTCCGATGGGGACCATAAACTTATTTGTGTCTTCGGGGCTGGAGCCAGTCTCTTTCCCCAGGGTGTGGATTCTTTTTCTATGGGGGGGGGGGGGGGGAATTCTTCCAAGGCCCCGAGTGCTGGGCGTGACTGGAATATACATCTCATGAGCTGCCCCTGGGGAGTGTTGTCTCTGATACAAGGCTGTGTGTGCATATTAAGCCCAACAAGCATGCTGGAGTCCCTGTGTCAGTGTCCTGATAAAAAGTCTTTACTGATGGGCCACAGATCTGAAGAATGGCAGCAATGACAAAATCCTCTGCACCACAAAGCCCTTTCTTTTTCCTTAGAGGTTTTCCTTCTCTGTCTGCGCAGGAAACTCTGAACCAGGGCCCCGGAACCTTCTACCCCCTCCAGGGCTTGGAAAAAGTAGAGTTCCCGCGGGAGTGGGGACCTCCTTTAGCTGGGTGGAAAAACTCCTTCCAAATCCCGGTAAAAATGGTCGCAGAGAGAGTCTCTCCCCCCCCCCCCCCTCCCAAGGGGTGAGACGCTAGAAAGGTGTCCTCAGTGATCCTCGGTTACTTCTCTGGATCCCTTGGAAACCGGCAGCTCACCCTGCGTCAGTGCATGAAGGAAGGAGAGCAGCCAAAAAACCTTCCTCCTGGATCCTTTTCCCTTCAAAAGAAGTTAACCCAGGCCGTTTCTCCTTGCAGCAGGTCATTACCACCTCTGTCCTCGTCAAGGCTATGGAGGGCAGGTCTTCCCTAACCTGGGAAGCCCCAGCCCAGGTGGTGCACAGGCTCTCGCAAGGCTCCTCCCAGTAAAATTGTAAAAAACCCACAAAAAAAAAACAAAAACAACGCAGAGGGAAAATCCCAACCAGCCAGTAAGTGGCCTGGAAGGAGCACCCTCCCGACCCCGATCAGGTTGGACCAGATTCCTCTGATTGGGCCTGAAAAAAAATCAATGAAAAAAACTCCTCTCTACCTCCTGACTGCTGGCAAACCATAAGGGACTGCCCCTCGACTTTCGGGAGAGGGCTGCATAAAAAAAGCTTCTCAAGGGGGCATGGCCATTCCAAACCCCTCAAAGGAAACGGTAACCTCCCCCATTCACTAACCTGCACTCTTACCAAGGGTTCACCCAGGCCTTAGTCTGTTACAGGTATATCTATATATCTTATCATGGTGCTTATAGTGATGCCCAACGGACAAGGCAGAGGAGAACTAAACGCTGTCTAAATAACTTCCAAGGACGGTCAGGGTATGCAGCATAAAGCCTCATCAACATACTGTACACCAGGCTAAAGATAAAATGGTGATTTATTAAACCAAAAAGAGTGTGCAGCGTTTCCAAGTATCAGCAAGGGAAAGGCTGGGACTTTGTAAAAAGTCACAAGAAATCCAGAGGTAAGGGGCAGAATCGCTCAGCAAACGTAGTCCTGAATCCCATGATTTACAGCAATTCTCCTGACTGAAGGATATTTTCTGCATAGGACTGGAGGTTCCTTAGGGAAGGGAAACAGCCTGAATTCTGGTACAGAAAGGAAAATTCCCGTGGGGGCGGGGGATGGATGATGAGCAGAGGCAGACGTCTAAAGCCAATACAGGCAAGTCCCCATTCACATCCTGAGCCCCCTCTGAGATCTGGGAGGCACTGGGGAGTGCTGGAGCCATATTCTGACCCGTTCTCCTGGGATCTTTTCTCTATGGTTGGGGAGGGGGGGGGGGGGGGGGAGGGGAAAATCTTTCAAAGCCTTTAGGCTTCCTGGAGTGGTTTTCTGCTTCTCCTAATAAAAGAAACAAACTGCACAACCAAGCTATTGTTAAAAAATAAATCCTTTTACTGAATTCTTGACTGCAGATGAGAAATCACAAAGGGTACAGTTTGAATGGTGCCCTTCAGTGCAGAAAATAAAGTTCCCAAAGAGAAATCATAGATACAGTAAACGTCAAATCTGCGCTCCCTGGTGGTAGTTACTCCCAGTCCTCACAAGGGCCCCCCTCCCCCCCCCCACCCCCACTTCTCCAGTGCTACCTGCAAACTGGAGGCGGTCTCCTTTCTAACAGGAAACTGGAACCCCTCCTGGCGCACTTTAGAAGTCCCCATGCTTTCCTTTCTCCCTGCAAGTTGGTCTTCCCTAATTCTCCAAAGCCCTGAGGAAATCGCTCTGTGACAGATGGAGTGGGGGGACTAGTCCCCCTGTCCCTTAATACCTCTTTCTCTGGTGCCTAGGAATATCCCAAACTCCAAGGCAAATCTCTCTGATCCTTAAGTGCTCGGGAAACCCAAGCCTTGGGTCCACCAGCCACCCTCGCAGGAGAGGAGGCAGGAAGGAAGGAAACGCTCTCTTGCAGGCGCCGATACAGAAAAACGCACGGGAGAGCTGGCGTGTGCCCTCTCTCCCGACGCGCGCACAGGCCACTCTTCTGGGCGCGCGATCCAGAAAGCCCAGGTATGTAAATTAGGGCTCACGGTAAAAGGAGGCACTAGGGACACTAGTGCTGCCCTAGCGCCTCCTTTTTGACAGAAGCAGCGGCTGTCAGCGGGTTTGACAGCCGACGCTCAATTTTACCAGTGTCGGTTCTCAAACCCGCTGACAGCCACAGGTTCAAAAAATGCACGCCGGCTAAATTGAGCGTCCGTCTTCCAACCCGCGGGTAGATTAAAAATTTTTTTTTTAAATTTTTGATTTTTTTAAATTTTTGGGGTCTCCGATTTAATATCGCTATGATACCGTTGGAATAAATTGCATGCATCTTTTCTTCCGGGTTGTGTAAGGGGGTCAACGGTGTATCCCATCGCAGACACTGGTAGGTGAGGTTGTAGGAAGCAGCGTAGCGGTAATGCCTGGTGCTCCACGGTGAGAGGTTTAATAAAATTCCCCGAGCCTGCCTGGCTCCGAATTCCTTGGGATTGTCTCTTTCCAGCAGGCCGATACAGTAAAGTGCGCTCCAGCGGAGCGCACTGATAGCCCACGTTTGATGCGCTATTTTTACCCCTTATACAGTAAGGGGTAATAGCTTATAATATAAATTATAAGCTTATATATATAAGTTATTAGGGGTAATAACTTATATATAAATTACCAATTTTCAAAGCCTTCAATTGAGCGGCTTTAGAATATGCCTCCACCTTAGGGACGACCCAATCCCCCCATGCTGGTGTTGGATGTTAGATACCCTGGGAGGTTTCTGTCTCCAAATGGAACGTAAACATTTCCTCTGTATTGAGCTGAACATTTCTTTAAAAAGAACAAAAAAGGCAGAGATTGAAATGCACAACACCAGCGAAAAGGGGAATTATTCTTTAGGGTTGTTACCTTCGTCCGAGGGGGATAAATGGGAAGTATATCAGACTGGATCATGTTTACGATAAAGCCGGACACTTGCCATATATTTGTGTAGCTCCCCTAAAAGAGAAGAGAGTGACAATATCAGTTCGGATAACAAGAAAAGCACATCATCTGCAAACAATCACTTTTTATATTGGTGCTGCCCTATTCCAATAGCCCCTAATATCTGCATTCAGCTAAATGCAGAGAGCCAAAGGATTCGTGCACCAGAGCAAAAGGCAGTGGTGATAGGGGGCAGCTTTGCTTGGTGCCCCAACTCACCCCAAACATTTTAGAATAACCACCATTAACTTTCACACAGGCAGTCGGGGCAGCGCACAGCCCTTTTACCCAGGTTAAGATGTTAGGCCCCAAACACACTTTATTTAAAACTTTAAACATAAACAGACAGTGTACCTGGTCGAACGCTTTCTCAGCATTTATAGCAAAGGAATCTTACCCTCCTGGTCTGCCCAGACAACATTGAAAACCCTTTTAATTGTAACCCCAGCCGGTGTGCCTATCCTGCATGGGTGGGGCCATAAAAGAATTTGTTTCTGTTCAGGGCTGGAACCTCTCACCGGCGAGCTCGTTCACATTCCCTTTTACTGCCAAGGCTGGAGCCTTTGAAGGTCGGGGAAGATACACTTCCAGGGCCTAATGTGACGGGGTGACCTTTCTACCCATTCCTTTATTGTCCTTTGTGTTCCCTTGGGAAGGCTACGTGTCCTTAAGGGTGGGTGCAGTGAGTGCAAAAGAAATACTCTAGAGTCACTGATTTAATGTCCAACACTGGTGATGAACGGCACAAAATCTACAGCACCACCGAATTCTCTTCTCAATTTCTTACAGTCTCTTACCTCTATCTGTGCAGGACTCACTTATATCAGGGCCAGGGAGACATCCACTCTTACTTTAAGCAAAGTGCAGTTCCCAGATGGGCGGGGTCTTCTAGGATGGTCCAAACCTCTTCCAAAACTGATAAAACTGGTAAAAGTCTATGGCACAGAGAGTAAATCTTCTCTTTCTCTCTCCAGAGTGGTGAAACACCGGATGGATGCCCCCAGTGATGTCGCTTTCCTTTACTCGCTGTTAGCAGATCTTCTGGATATCCTTGATTTTACACAAATCTCTTTCTTCTTCTGATGGGAAGGATCCCACTGAAAAAAAAAAAGCAGCTCTCAAGTTTCAGACAGGAAGGAAGGGCAGCCAAAACTTCCTCCTGGATCTTGAAATTAAGACCGGAGTTCCTTCTCTCAACAGGTCACCACCACTCCAGGGGCAGGTCTTCCCTATCCCTGGGTGTCCCAGACACAGGGATCCCCAAATCCCTGTGCCGACAAAAGACCCAGGTGTCCAGTGAGTCTCCTACCACGAAAAATCTCAAAATGCCTGAAAACAACCCAGAGGGATATCCCAACCAGCTAGTGAGTAGACTGGCAGGACCACCCTCCCGACCCTGGTCAGTATCCCTGGCCGGCTTCCACTGACTGAACCTGAAAAAATAACAAGAGCCACTTAACTCTTTGTAAAGCTAAAGGAGCTGCCCCCCTGAGCTCCCTGTAGAGAGCTGCTATATAGACTCTCGGGGGGGGGGGGGGGGTGTGGCCATTCCAGACCCCCTCAAAGAGAGGGGCTGCATTTGAATGGTACCTCCCCTCACACTAATCTGAACTCTTACTGATTAAACTAAAGGGTCAACCAGGCCTTACTGATGACATGCTCATATGGTCTGTCACACTTCTTCCCCTCCCCCCACACTTATTCAAATTGGACAAGGGGCGGAGACTCTTGCACACATTTTGCAGTAGAACTCAGATAGAATATTGCATGGCAATACACAGACTCCAAACCAGAACAATGACAAACCACAGGATAGCATTGCATCCATTCCTTTCTGGGGTGAGGCCTCCACTCCCAGATAGGTGCTGCATCTGGTGCAGGCCCTCTTATGCGCGGCCCGCCGTTCAGTCCTACAGAGAAAAAGTTAGTACAAACATTCCCAAAACAATTCCACTAGAGTTTGGATGGAAAATGGAATTTATGAAGGTAAATAACCAGCACTGCCACTGCAGGACACCAATGGGTGCTGCCACCACCCAATTTGTAATGGATGCCCTCTCCATCCTGTAATTAAACACAATACATCTGTCTTCCACCTTTGGTTGGAAGGTGAACCTTTTTTTGGTCTCCAGGCCGGAGAACAGAGGATTCTAACAGCTCCAGATGCTAGGAACCTGGAAGAGAGAAAACAGGCTTCAGATGTTACACCTCTTGTGGCAGCTTCTGAAAAACGGGTCCAAAAGGCACCAGATGGCAGGTGGCCCCCAACCCATAAAGGAAAAGGTTATCTTTATATAGAAATTAGTTGAAATAAATCCATTCAGGCCCCCCCCCCCCCCCCCCGCATGAAACAAATTAACCTTATTCATCGCATTTTTGCATTTTCATTTTAAACAAATGCACATCCCTATTTTATAGTGCCCCTGAGTCAGTTTCTTGGAGGTGGATGAGAGAACAGTCTGGTTTGTGACAAGATAGATTGTTTGAACCCAAATTTTGTAATCGTTCCAGAGTGGGATTGGGATCAGTTATCTGGCAAGAGGAGACTATCTCTGTGCTATTGGCAAGGCTAACAAATGGTAAGAATTTCCTGGAAGAGTCGTGCCTGAGGACTTCAGAGTGTATGACAGATAAGGATGTCTTCTGCCAACACATTTTTCAGCCAACACCTGATAGGTTCCTTAAGTAGAAATAATGGATGGGATGGGACTGGAACCTCTCTAATTAATCGGATCTGGGGCTTTTCAGGGTTTGTCCAGATTTAAATTCTTGGATTGGACACTGCTGGAGAACATGTTTTCTAACTATGGATCACATATATTTGTGAAGTAGATTCTGAGTCAATTGCAGCACACCGTTGATCATTCATCAGATTGTGTTAGGGCTTTATCGTGTGATAAAAGGGGTCTAAAGTGCAATAAACGCACAATCTTTATTGCGTCATGCTTTTGCATGCAAATATGATAACAAATACACAAAACCTGAAAAATTTTGCAAATGAAGGACTCTTACCACACGTTGAGGAAAAATAATGCACACTAATGTGGGATTTAATGTCAGATTTTACTACACCTTTTTTTGAGGGAAGTAGAGAGGAAAAACTGTTTATATTTCATCATAGTGGCCGTTATCGCGGCTATTATCACGAGCGATAAAAAGAGGGCTTTTCTGACATACACCTGCACAGCCCTGCTGGGCCATAAAAAAACCTTTTCTTACTTGCCCTAACTTCCTAAATCTTCAAGGTTAGGGGGAAGTGGCCTCACTGGTCCACTTATGTGATGGAAGTGGGATTTGTGTACACGTGTGAGTCCATTTCAAATAGGGCGCACATGTGTGCATGTACAGCCTATGTTATACCATGCATGTACATACGCGCTTATGGTCATTATAACAGAGGTGCATATATGCGCACATGGTATAACATTGGCTGAATGTGCACATGTATGCCTTATTTGAAATGGATGTGCACATGTGCGCGTAAGTGTACACTCGCACTTCTATTGGCTTCTTGTGTGCATAGAGGGTGATGAGAGCATACTTGGTGGGCTTTTAATACCTGTTCTGCCTGTACCGGCCAGGAGTTTTGCACGTATCTCCCTGTTTGGATGCGCCACGCGCTAATGCATCACACATCGCAATTGGTTGTCCCGAGATGCTAAATTTTATCGCAAGCTTATTTTACCCTCGCAATGCAGTATTTAAGAAATTTCCCTAAACACATTTCTTTTTATCGCAGCCGCTAACGGCGATATTTATAGCAATTTGATGAACCTAGGGGTTAGACTGTAAGCCCTGTAGGGACAGGGAAATACCTACAGTACCTGATTGTAATCCATTTTGGAATGCCAAAAAGTGGAATATAAAAAAAAAAAAAGACTTAAGACTTTTTATATTGGACTTTGACTAAACCCTAATTGCTCAAAATTCTCATTTGCTTCTACTTTGAATTTGTAGTTGGAAGTTTTCAACTTCATTGTAAACAGAGCTGCCTCTTCCCATAGACAGACCAGGTGATCGTTGAGTTTGCAGCATTTTTGGGGGCTGCACTAGGGCCTTTGTTGTGCATGACTACACAGAGCTGTGCTCGGGGAACTATACTGGCAAATACCCCAAATCCAGGGCCAATGCAAGGGCATCAAGCAACTTCAGCCTTGCTCTTCTCTGCCTCTCCAAATAACTTTCAGGTCCATAAGCCAACACAACCAGCACCGAGATTTTGATAATTAAACTCCACAATCATGATGACCCTACCACTGCTCCTCCCAGAACAATCCTATAACAATATATAAGTGGACATAGGAAGGAGAATTTTTAAATATTAATTTACCCATGTAAAAGGGCTTTTTGAAAAATTACTCATCTTAAAAGCAACTACAAGAACACACGGTTCAAAAGGAAAATATGCTGGTATTTTATCTTATCCGTGCCCTTTCCCACTGCCAACTTCTGACTCCGCACTTTCTACATTGCCGCGTCCTGTGTCTGGAATGGACTCTTGAGAAAGGGTGCATAATCTCCCTTTCTGGTCATATTCAAATCAAGTCTAAAAACTAGTGATGTGCACTTGAATATTTGGAGAAGATCCTGGAGGAAAAGTCAATTAACCATTATTAAGGTAGAGTTGCAGAAATCCACTGCTTATCCTTGGAATAAGCAGCTTGAAATCCGTCTATCCCTGGGGATCCTGACAGGTACTTGTGACCTGGCTTGGTCACTGTTGGAAACAGGATGCTGGGCTTGATGGACTTTTGGTCTGACCCAGTATGGCAAATTTATTTTCTTATGTTCATTTTGTTTTGTTTTCATTTTGTTTTAATTTGTTGTTTATTGTTTTGTTTACCCAAACCAAAACTAAAAAAAAAAAAAATCCAAATAAAAGTCTCCCCTTCCCCTATCTCCCAAACCCTCTTAAAGCCTTATTCCAGCCCATAGAACCTTCAACTTCCTCCTACCCCAGTCCTTACTCCATTCGTGGGTTGGGTCTTCCAGGGGCAGGAATGACCTCCAGTAATTCCTTCCCTGCAGCTCCAGGGTCATGGGTCAATCTGAGGCTAGCACTATTGCATTGAATGACAGATTCTGTGTGGCCATTTTGAAAAACCGGGCTGCAGGGGAGAAGTAATTGGATTTTACTTCTGCCCCTAGAAGACCCAACCCACTGATGGAATAAGGACTGGGATGAGGGAAGGTCATGGGGTTTGGTGGCCGGGGTGGGCCTTTATATGTGGGTATAGTGAGTGGGCAGAGGGATCTAGAGGAGTTGGGTTTTTTTTTATTTAGCAGTGGCTGAATCTTAAAAATGAAACGAAAAAGATTCTTTTTTTTTCCATTTTGGAAACAAAACGAAATAAAATAGGAAATGTTGCTGCCATTTCCTATTTGTTTTAGAAGGACAGGATAGCCATACTAAAAACTCATCATCTGTTTGAGACTGCTTGTAAATCCTAACCCTATTCTACAAGAAGAACATTTCCCATAGATTATTTGTCATGTATGCTTGTCTTGACTACAGCAGGAAGCAAACAGCTATTTTCTGCTGCCTGAGTACCCCCAATTAGAAAGATTCAGAAGAGTAGACCGATGTGGTCTTGAAATCTCCTGTAGAAGAATATCGTTGAATTATTCTGTTATTCCGCAAGGTTCTTTCCCATGGCTGAGAAGAGGCAGCATTGAGAAGAGGGGTGATCTTGGGTTCCTATGTTTGGGCATCCTAGCACTGAAAGGTAGATCTGGAGTAATTCCTTTAGAGCAGCGGCAGGCAACCTCTTTGAAGTGGTGTGCCAAGATTTCAATCAGGAGTAGGTTATGCTGGTCCTCGCCACCTTGATCCACCAGATTTCTCACACACAACTCTGGAATATTAATATAAATTGATATTTTTAGTTAAAATATTCAAGTTATGTAAAAATATGATTGAAACCAATATGTTTTTTCTCACGTAAAAACAAAATTATAAGAAAGATCAGATAAAAATGTCTCTCACTTCCTCCCCCCTCCTTGCCAATACATCCCCTACTAGGAGAAGAGAATAGGCCAGGCTACTATAGATCCCTATATATAAACTACATGCTAGTTAGCAGAATACCTCACCTCAGTCATACATGCAGAATCTTACCAAATACAGAATAAAGTGACCATTGCTAATTATAAATATGCAGACAAAAACTGAACTGGAAACTACAATAAGCCAAACTCTGTATGCAGTACAACAATGGAAAAACCAGGAACATTACCATGCCTCATAAAACATCAACCAACAAAATTAAGAAATTGTAAACATAAATGATAATAGTAAAACCATACCAATAAAAAGAATAAATATTTCAAAATAACTGATGAATAGAATAACATCCAATAATTGAAAACTCAAAACAATTAAAACAATTTTTCCAAACACCAATAAAATATTTCAAAACAGTGGACACGTTAAATAACACCCAATAATTAAAACTTATGTTAAAAAACAACCTGCTCTATATCTGGGAACTTATGATTTCCAGTCAACTGAGATTGTCATAAATTAGTTGGGGGTGGGAAAGGGTCTGCATAAACTTTCTCCTCTCTCTCTCACATACACATAACTCTCCATCACACATGCATGCTCTCTCTTTCCCAAATGCAATCACACACACACATATTCACTCTGGGGCAGATTTTAAAAGGGCAATGCGTGTATATTATGCGCATAACCCCGAAAACCCGCTCCTGCATGCACCGAGCCTATTTTGTATAGGCCTGGCGACGCGCGCAAGCCCCGGGATGTGTGTAAGTCCCGGGGCTTGAAAAAATGGGCGGGGCGGTCCAGGGCTTGGGCATGGCCAAAGGCCTCTCCACTGCTGCTGGGCCCGGGGATCGCGATCTGGCACTTGGCCGGCACGTGCAACCTACGCCTGCCCAAAGGCAGGCGTAAATAAAAAATTTAAGGTGTGTGGGGGGGGGGGGGGGGGGATTTAGGTAGGGCTGAGGGGCAGAGGGAACGGGAAAAGCCATTGGGGCTCCCCTAGGGCTCAGCACGCGCAAGGTGCACAAGTGTGCACCCCCTTGCACGCGCCGACCCCGGATTTTAAAACAGGCGTGCGGCTGCATGCGCATGTTATTAAATCGGGCGTAAATACGAATATCTGGCCCTCTCTCTTTTCCCCCACTTCCAGTCACACAAGCTTTCTCTCACATGCCATTACACACGCATGTCTTTCCCCCACAGGCAGTTATACAAGCATGCTCTGTGTATCCCACATGCACGCACTCTCACACGCAATCACACACAAATATACAATGCTCAGGACTCTGAACATGAATCCAACAAAATAATAACCTTATAATATGTCTAATGCTTGCACTACCAGAAAGAATATACTACAAGAATGGACACAGCCAACTTCTAACAAAATGACCTGTTTATTTACAATCGGCTAATTTTTCCACGGTGCTATTATACAGATATGTGATCAAATGCAATAGCTTTCATGAGTATGTAAAAGCTAAAAAAAAAAGTAAATTAGATAAAAACTCCCCTATTTATTTGTTTGAAAATCTTATATTCTGCAAATCCTAAAATGTCCAGTGTGGATTACAGTCATTACATACACATCATAAAAATCATGCAAAAGTAAACATCATTAGACAAAATAACATCATAAAAATACAACCAAGAATAATAATAAAATATCTAAATGTTAGCAACCATGATCTGGATCAAGATTAATAGAAAACTGCTCTCTGACCGCCAGCTCCATAAAAGTGATCCAACTGGGGTCATGATATGAGGCTAGAAGGGTGTAGACTCAGAAGTAATGTAAAGAGACATTTATTCACAGAAAGGGTAATTGATGCATGGAGCAGTTTCCCAAAGGAGGTGGTAGGGGCAAAAATGATAATAAAATTCAAGAAAGCATGGGACGAGAATAGAAGTCCTAACTGGTGGAGAAGCAAGCAAGGATAAAGCCAGAGGGTATGTGATAGGTAGGCAAAATGGATAGACTATAAAGACCATGCAGTCATTATGTGTTATCATATTCTATGCTTTGGGAAGTATTGGTTGCATTGCATAGGGTCTTCAAGTGCCACCTGGTGGAATAAAAAGGTCTGTAGGATTCCAAGGATATCCTGAATGACAAAAACAGAAGGAAACATTATTGTGGCATCATGTCTTGGTTTCTGGTGTCTAAATTGGCATTTAAAATGTATAAAGGTTCCTTGCAAAGAATCATCATCAAAGGCTGTATCAGAACAACATTTTGGCAGGAGCAACCAGCAGCAGAAGCTGGGTCCAAGGTACTTTCCCCCCCAATATTGTGCTCTTTTGTCTTACTGTAAGAGGAACAACTGGTAACTCGGGGTGAGGTTTTGGGGGGGCAGTTTTACATGCACAGGCAGAGGTACAAACAGCACAGTCTCCATCAGTGAAGATTTTGTGATTTGGAGTGATGAAAGGAACACAAAAATGACATTTGTACATTGTACTCTCAATCTAGCTTAATAGTAGCTAGGTAGAGAGTGCATCAAGCTAGGCTGAGAGTACATTGTACAAATCTCCTCTTTTTATACCTTTCATCACTTCAAATCACATAACATCTTTACTGATGGTATCTGTGCTGTTCATACGTCTGCCTGTGCATGTAAAACTGCCCCCCAAAACCTAGCATACCACCAAAACCTCACCCTGTGTTCAGAATGCCCCCTCTTACAGTGGTATAAAAAGTAGATTGCTATGTGTCTCCCCAGAGGCTCTCTCTCCCCACCTCAAACATTTTTTTTTAAGATTTGCATACACATCTCGTGATGCGTTATTTATCATGGGCGTTATCGCAGCTGTTAGGGCCCTAATAACACCCTAACATGATTTGATAAATGACCCTGTAAGTTAGCTGGATAAATAATGCTGCCCCAAACTGCCCACTGCTTGCCTACTAGATATCCATCAGCTAACTACTTAGTCAGATACATGGCTTATCCAGATAAGCAGCAACCATTGAACATAGCGAGATATTCAGCGGTTGCCACTTAACCGGATAGGGTTGCTACTTATCTGGCTAAGTAACTTGGAATGTTGGACTCTTTGCCATTTTACAGTAAAAACAGCTTTTCTGTGCACCCTCCGACTTAATATCATGGCAATATTAAGGCGGAGGTCCCAAAAGTAAAAAAATAATTAAAAATAAAAAAAATGTAAAATCGGCCCACGGCTTGAAAACCGGATGCTCAATTTTGCCAGTGTCCAGTTTCCGAACCTGTGGCTGTCAGCGGGTCCGAGAACCGACACCAGTAAAATTGAGCGTTGGCTGTCAAACCCGCTGACAGCTGCCACTCCTTTTACTGCGGGCCCTAATTAGCATATTTTTATTTAGTGTATCGCTCGCACAGGACACTGGCCTGTGCGCTCGCCCGCTCTCTCGCGTTTCTTTCTGCATTGGCCTGTATGTTAGACTGTGAAAGACTGTTCTTTATTCCTTAGCTTGTGGCGACATCTTGTGGTGCTGGATTATTTCATTTTATCCCGCAGAGCAGATTTCTAAGCAAGTCAAATCACTGATAATTAGACATTAGATAATACGTACAAAGGAAGGAAAGGTACAAAGGAAAAAAAAAAAGCAAAATCTCTTGAAAAACATTAATCAGGATAAAGGAACACATGCCAATTAATTTTAGCTCAAACTTAATAATTGCTTGAATTCCTGGCGATAAATAAAGTGACAGGCAAGGGGCAACATCCACTTCCTGATTGGTTCCTGGACTGCTTGAAGCTGGGGTTTTGGTTCACTGCATGAAGCTGGTGGCATTTCCCAGAAGTCCAATGGCTGCTTAGGAGCAGGTCCAGCCTGGCCTGTCTGCTCCTGCCACACACGCGTTAGGGTGTTGATCAGGTAGAAGCAAAGGAGGAGATTGAAGGACTGGGTCACGTATGTGTTCCTTCTCTGCTCTCTTCCCATCCACCCGTCGTGGCTTTCCTTTTCTGACCAAAAGTGTGGCAAAGCCCAGCGAGCATGCTCTAAAATAAATTATTTAGTGATGTAAGAGCATCGATCCTGGGGCCTGCTCAAGAAAACCACCCAAGGCAGCATCACATCAGGGGATGAAGATGGAGAAAACGCCTGCAAGAAATTAAATCGTTAATCAAAAGCTGTGCAACTTTTAGGGGCCCAAGATGATGCTGTGCTAGGATGCATTACGAGGAGCTCTGCACTGTTGTGGTTTTTTTTTTTTCTTTGACATTTTTTTTTTTTCCTCTTACGATGGTCAAGCGAAAGGGAAAGCTGCAGGCGGTTCCCCCTAACCTACCCGCGGTCTACCCTAATGCGGCAGATGACAAATGTCGGAGCTCCTCCACTTCTCTCAGCCTTTGTTGGGGGTTCGACCTGGTCGGCGTCGTGTTGGAGGGAGCCACACAGTGGCTAGAGGCAGATGTGGAAGTTTCACTCATCCCCCAACACCAGGATTCCTCCTTCCCCACCGTTGCCACATCAGCAAGCGCTCCAGCTCTGGCGCTTTGTGCCCAAAACCACAGCGCTGGGGGTGTGGTGGTGTTTGAAGGGGTTTCCAGTGAGGCACATGTTCAAGGAGCTCAGCACCAGTGTTCTGGGGCTGGCAAGGAAGGTACTTTTGAGGGGGAGGGGGGGGGGGGGGTCGCTGGTCAACGCCTTCCCACTGCGGCAAGAATCATCTCTTCTTCGCCTTCTGTACTTTTCAATCGCCACACAAGTGCACAACTGCTCTCCTGGCTGCTCGTCCCTGTGTGCCCAAACCCTCCCCCCCATTACATTGGTCAGGCTATGGACCGTTCTCTCATCAGCGGAAATTTCATTATCGTGACTGGTACTAACACTGATAAGAACATAAGACCATGCCATACTGGGTCAGACCACGGGTCCATCAAGCCCAGCATCCTGTTTCCAACAGTGGCCAATCCAGGCCACAAGAACCTGGCAAGTACCCAAAAACTAAGTCTATTCCATGTTAGCGTTGCTAGTAATAGCAGGTTTTTTATCTATTTATTTAACAGCTTTTTTATACCGATAATAAAATACACATCATATCGGTTTACATTTTAACAAAAAGGTGGAAAAGTACAATGAACAGGGAGGGGGGAAGCGGACAACTAGTAAATAAGAAGGTGGAGGCTCGGAAACTGCGAGCTTAGCAAAAAGATGCAACTAAAAAAGGCGCGAAAAAAGAAAGAGAACATGGAACTAACTTTACAAATATACAAAGCAGTGGCTATTTTCTAAGTCAACTCAATTAATAGCAGGTAATGGACTTCTAACTAACTGCACTAACCCTATCGTCTGGCAACAAATTCCAGAGTTTAATTGTGCTTTGAGTGAAAAACAACTTTCTCCGATTAGTTTTAAATGTGCCACATGCTAACTTCATGGAGTGCCCCTATATTTCTATTATCCGAAAGAGTAAATAACCGATTCACATCTACCCGTTCTAGACCTCTCATGATTTTAAACACCTCTATCATATCCCCCCTCAGCCGTCTCTTCTCCAAGCTTAACAGCCCTAACCTCTTCAGCCTTTCCTCATAGGGGAGCTGTTCCATTCCCTTTATCATTTTGGTCGCCCTTCTCTGTACCTTCTCCATCGCAATTATATCTTTTTTGAAATGCAGCGACCAGAATTGTACACAGAAATCAAAGTGCGGTCTCACCATGGAGCGATACAGAGGCATTATGACATTTTCCGTTTTATTCACCCTTCACAGTCGGACCCAGTCTCAGGAAGGAGTAGCGTTGGCCCGCTTTGAACAAACTGGTGCATTAAAGCAAATCACTGAGAAATTAAGTGCTGTGCAGGGCTCCCTTGTGATCCATCGCAGGATAGAGAATCTGGAGAACTTTGATAGACGTATGAATCTTTGTGTCTTAAGTTTTCCTGCGATGGTCATGATTTTGCTGGCTGAACTTTTTAAATCATATTTGGGGGATGTGTTATGCCTGCCATAGTAAAAGCTTTATATCTTCCTAGGGGGAGGAGGGGGTGGCCAGTGGTGAGAATGTCCTGGGTACACCCGAAGCAGGCAGGAAACGTTCTGGACATTACAGCTGTTTTGGAATCAACTGATTGATGAGCTACATTGGGCTACTCTTTTGGTGACGCTTTCCTCTATACAAGCTCGGGACTTGGCGCTCGGCTTGCTAGTTTTTTCTGTTCATATGCCTTTTCTGGCGTTTAAATTTGAGAGTTTTCCCCGACTTCTGCAGAGCCACGCAAGATCATAGAAAGAAATTCTTGGCCATGGGCCAGGAGGTAATCCTTTTGAGAGCTTGGTTTTTTCCCTTGCAAGCGTCTGGTTGTTTTTTTTTCCCCACTGAGAAAGTTGCCTTCTTTGAACCCTCACTGTTACGTTGCTTCATAAATTGCAGGGTTCCCAGCGAGAGTCCTCCTGCTGCTTGATGTCAAGAGTAAGGGTAGTTATGTGGGGTCAATCCTGGGTTATTGCAGATGTTGAGAAGCAGCTATGGGAATAGATTTCCTTTTTTTCCCCCCCTTTTCTGTTCACACTCAGATTTTCTGGGCCTCCACCAATGCTAGTGCTCTAGCAGTTCAGTATGTAACCTTTCCTGCTTTGATATATGTGAATTTGCTTTTTCTTTATCCAATGCTTTTTTTTTTTTCTTGTAGCATGATATGCTTGAATAAATGTGTTGAAATTATAAATAAAAGTTAAAAAATGTGTAATTTCAAAAATTACACAAGCAAGTTGACTTCCAGGCTTCTTGCATTTTTTGTCCTGCAAGTTAACTGTGGCCTAAATATTATCTAGAAAGACACCACGAAATTGTTACTGTGCAAAGTTTTCCAAAAAAGTCTTGAGGAAATAGTTTTTCTTACAACAATCCCTGCCACTCTACTTGATAACAGTTTTCAAGTAGTGGAATAAAGGGATATGTGTTTCCTGACATGATAGGAAAGCAATGTGGGGAAAAAATATTACATTGCATAAAACATGCAGTGCTCTGTAATGAATAGAATCAGCTGTATGTGTATTTCATTTTGCAAGGGAATTAGCCACTGTGATGTTTCTTTGCAATGCGGCTGCTGAAAAGCCTTTTGCATCAGTCCTAAGTGTACTTAAGTAACAATTGGCTTGTGCACCAGAGGGAGTAACGGGCATGAATTTTGAAGATTTGAACAGTTTTCCAAAGGCAAAAATAAGACGACTTGTGTTCTGAGGAACTAAATAAATAAATATGCTAAATCCAAACACAATGTTATCAGACTGGGGCCAATAATAAAGACCAGGGATGTAACTTCACAGCAGAATAGACATCCGGTCTAAAATAATTCAAGCAAACTTACCCGGTTAACTTTGAATCGAACTGGACATATGCAGCAGGTTCCATGTGCCGCTGAATACCCTGGCTAAAGTATACATGGGTCACTTGACCCTGCCTGCCCCACTCCCTATTGGTCTCCAGATCACACTGCCAGCTATTTAAGGACATGAACTGCAGTTATGGTGTTAGTAACAGGAAAACATCAGCTCATTTTATAAGACAGCTAGGTGATGATATCTTTGGGCTGCTACTAATGTAGAATGCATTGCAATCGCTAGAAGACTCACGAATGGCTTTGCATCCTCTGGAGCTATCTTGGCTTCAGTGTAAGGACGTGAAAGTAAAGCCAGAGAGCAAGAGGAGGGTCTATGGTATTGCAACAAGGGGGAAACTGGATCGATAGAATGGGCATTACCATTCTCATCCACTGTCCTATGCAATGTTTATAACCCTACATCACCCTTGTTACGCAATGAGTTTGATTTGGTGACCTTCTCTATTGTAAAGAACACCTTCCAGCTCTCTACAATTCCTATAGGGCACAAGTCATGCTTGTGTGAAGCGATGTTGATATTAGTAACAATAGGTTTAATGCCAGAAAATCCTTCAGCAAATCCTGCAATCTGTTACATTGCTAATCAGTACCCAAGGGAATTCAATTACAGTTTAAGCTCATTTACGACAGCTGTTGGGCTTGGCGCTCTGAAGGTGAAGTCTGTCAAGAGCTAGCTCAGCTTGCTCCATTTCAGCACTATGGACAGGTGCTTTTCCTGCACTGTGCACAATCAATCACTCAAGAAACAAAAGCAGGTTTGAAATACCATAATGAAATGAGAAACTTGGTAGGTCTGCCAGGGGTGCGAAAGTACACAGCTGCAAATTACATTAAATATTTTCTTGATAATGCTGATAATTCAAATTATGTAACAAACGCCATGCACACAGTATTTCTTAAAGCAAATTTAAAAAAAAAAAAAGCTTGTTTTACTTTTAATAATGACATTCTTTATAAAATGAGTGCCCTTAAACCAAACAGAGCCAATAACTGGAAATATAGTTTTTATTGACCAATCACTTTAAGTTATAGAGAGAGTAGGGCTGATTTATCAAGGGTCATTTCCCCATTTACGCTGCATCTGTGCCAGAAATTTCTAGTAAGTCTGACTCGGTTGTGTTTGCGGTCCATCTGGCTAAACAGCGTGTCTTAAAAGAGAGTACGAGTGAGCCACAGCCTCATTGTGGGAAAGCTCTAGCTCAGTTTTACCTTGCCCGGTAGTGAAATTCAGGTTTATCTTGCAAATAAAGTTTCACTAGGCTGCCAGTAACAGAGCGATTTGGAGCACCGGTTCACAGATGGGCTCAGACATGTCCTTGGCTTCTAGGGGCTCCTCACACACTCTTCTCCTGGAATAAAACAGCTGCACAACAGACAGCGCCCGTCCTGATTCTCTCATCCATTATTCAAAGCAAAGTGATGAGGGCAACAGTTTTCTCTTCTTTCTTAGCAAAACAAAAATAAAAATGCAGCACAGCAACGCTATTGGGAGGAAAGCATTGTAGTTTATTCAAAAGAAAGGGGAAAAAGTTTTGAAAAGGGAGGGGCAGTTTTCAGACCACTCACCCCATCTGCATAGTCTGAGTTTTGCACACAGACACTGCACTCATTTTCAAAGGGCGAACACACTTACACTTTGAAAATTACCTAAAGGAAAAAACTACCCACACAGATTTACACCTGCTATGGCGTGCAGGTAATTCTCCTAAAAAAAAAAAAAAAAAAGGTGCGTTTTAGTTTTCAAAAGTATGCATGCAATTCCAAATCTTGGCACAACACACATAATTTTACCAGAATTAATGTATTTGCTTTTATATTCCGGCTTTTGGCACATCAAAGCATTCAGGTTCTGTTGGTAGTGCCCTGTTCCCAGAGTGTTTATAATTTAAATTTGTACCTGAGTCAATGCAGTGACTTGCCCGAGCTGCTAAGGAGTGGCAGTGGGGATTTGAACCTTGGCTTCCAGCCCCCTGCTCTAACCTACTTCTCCACTAGGCATCCAGGGCAATTTTCTAAGAGCCCATCCTATGGATAAAGCACTGTTAGCCATGGAAATTAACCTCCCTATAGATTGTCTACAGGTGACAGTAATTGTTAGATATCTAATGTACATTAATATCCACATCTTACACTATGAAGCTAATTGTCAAAGGGTTTAGACACCTCATTTTGGGAGTAAGGCTCCTAAAATTGGCCCTTTTGAAAAATTTATTAGGGTTGATTCTTTAAATTTAGAACCCTGAAATGTGGGTGGCTACAGGGGCAGAAGTTAGGAGATTAGCACAGATTTTTCAGCAATAGGCACCTAAATATAGGCAAATAAATAGCAGGCCTACATTTAGGCCTCCTAACGTTGATGAATTTTCAACTGAAAACTTTGAATCCTAAATTCTGCTGAAAACAGGTTCCTAAATTAGAATCCTAAATTTAAGAGCTCAGTTGTTTTTTTTTTGGCACATTAGCTTCTCCGATTCAGCAGCAGTTTTAATGGAATATGAAGACAGATGACTTCATTGCAGGTGAAGCCCCCTCCCCCTGTTTCCCTCTGGGAGCTTGCCTGGACAGGTAACACAATTCTGCCTGAAGATGCTACAAAATGGCCACTGCAGGAAGCTGGTTTATGACTCCGCTTCACGCGGCTCTCTCTCTGTGAAGGGAATTACATACGAAATACAAAGCAGTAGTATGAGCACCGAAATATCAGAACTCTGAATTTAGTGAGGTTTACGGGCCGGTCCTGCAGTAAAAGGTTCCCGCCGTGGCATCCACCCCACAAGAGGCTGGCTAGACTGTATGCTCCTGAAATATGATAACAGGATGGGAAATAGAGCTAGTTTGACTGATATTTTAATTTTGTCTAATGCCCATTTTGCTTTTACCTATCTGTAAGCCAAATACTGATTTTAAAAAGTACTTCCCTTGGCCCTTCACATGACGAAGGAGACCCAGCTTGTCATTTTTCTCACTTAAAAGGTAGAACAGGTTTACATTCTTGGGATTTTTTGGGGTGTTATTCTTTTTGTTAGTCATACTTTTCCTTCAGTAGAAATCTTGAACTGGGCAAACGATCAGCAGTGCAGATACTGCTGCAGGCAGAATTTTACCTCATACTTCAGAAAAAGATACTTGGCACGGTTTAGGGGGGATACACGATACCTGGTTGTAGCCCATGCAAATATTTTTCATACCTCTGAACTTCAGAGAATAGAAGCCATAATTAATGTAGGTCACAAGCAAGCACCTCTTAAAAATCATATAGTAAATATTACACACACGCTATACTTCAGATTTATATCTGCTATATTAAGGCATAATAAAACATTCATACCAAAAACAAAGTTATACCAGTATGAGTCTTGCATAGTGAATTCACATATTGTCATATCCAAGACTGCTTTTCAACAACTATTACACATTTATATAAAATCTATAACATTTTTATGCCTACATTCCCTCAGTTATGTTTGCTACAGTTTTTGCAAACATTTTGGTTTCCATAGCTATAAAACCTAATGAAGTCAATATCCAAGACTAATCATTTAAATGGCTAACTTGTGAGTTATCCTAAATGGCCATGAATATTGATCTCAAAATGCTGCAGCAAACATTCAACTTCAGAGATATTCACCCTTTCATAGAGAGTATTACTTTGAAACGTTCTCTTCCTAGCAAGGCTGTCTGTGGGCTGGAGTGAGGCCCAATGTGGTAATGAAATGCAGAGCTTGGTTTCCTGCAATCCGCCATGGCAGGTCAGGGGTCATTCAAAAAGTATCCAGGAAAGAGGTAGCACTGTGACCCACAACACTGCCATAATGGGTTCTGTGTTAGAAAAACTTTTTATGCCTTCAGGAAAAGAAAGGATGCACAACAAGCAAAATACAAGTCAGTGTAATAAATTAAGGATAACACGGCAGCTGTAAATGTAATTGTTTAAGGTGGTAAAAAAAAAAAAATGTATGGACTGCTAATATTCAAAGGAACAGAAATATTAAGGGAGCCAAAATACCAATTTATAAAAAGATGGATGTAATGCTAAGTGTAAGTATCTACATACTAAGAACAATCTTGGAGAACTGTAGACTCTTGTGATGTCTTCTGAAAGAGTAAATGCCTTAGTTTTGTCAAAAATAGTTTTCTGGCAAAATCTATTGCAAAATTTCAAACAAAGGAAGAAAAATAAAAGGATTGGCTGTTATAATTGCAGTTATAAAAAAAACAGTCATCAAGCAAAAAACATACCCAGTGATGATGCACAGGCACCAAAGGAGAGGAGTGGACTGAACCATGGAGCGGGAGCCCCTCGCTAGCCCTGGGAGCAAAAACAAAAAAAAAAAAAAGCCAAGAGCAAACCAGGTGATCCCTTCCCCAGCCTGATGGAGAGCAAACGTGGACTTGCGTGATTTATCGCAGATTTTCACTTGTTTATTGTGTAGGCCAGACTAGGTCCTACTATTCTTGAAAAAGAGAAAAAGAAAATCTTCCAGCAACAGGAGGTTTAAGAGATTATAGTGTATGAAAGGATTGATAAGAGGATCGGTGATGCACAGGAATATAAAGGGTGACTGAGTCACTAGGAGGAGTCTGAGGAGTTCTGGTTTGGAGAGGTGCGAGTAACATCTCCCGGGGAGCTTGGGGAGAGGCAGCCAGGGGCTGGGCTCGGTCTGGGCTCCAGTTTTAAAGGCGGGGGAGGAAGCTGGCATCACTCGCTCCTTTCCGCCATGCTGGACCCCATGGATGGGGAAAGTAGGGGCCAGGGAGCCACAATTCCAGGTTTCTCTCTGCCAGGCAGGAAGGGTAGAGGGCCTCGGGCAGGCCGTTTGTTTTGTTTTCGAGTATTTTCCGAAGGTCCATTTTCAGCTCATTCCAAATGGGACAAACTAAAGCTGGCCTCATTCAGAGGGTTTAGCACATTTGTTTAAACAATAAGTACGTGCATTTGTCTGTGTCGAGAATTCTGGGATAAGAGCTCTTAATGTTAGCTGTTGTATTGTTTCTTACTGAGTTTGCAATTTAACAGCAGGAGGTGGTCATTTATTTTATTAATTGTTTTATGTTTTTACTCTAACATTGGTTTTATTATGTGGTGCTTTTTGCTGCCTGAAAAGATAATCCAATTTGTAGACTAAAATACATTTAGAAGATAAACGTCTCATTTCAGACATCTCTCTCTATAAGCTCTGTTTCTTATAACAAAATACACATAGCTGTCATTAGATCAATGTTTCCCGCTTTGGTTCTCTTCCTTTGAACACTGGTAGACCATACATTATTGTACTAAATAAAAAGGATAATTGTGTGTACGGCTTCCATGTTAATTATGCTTTATAGAACATGCTTGTTTTATGCGTTTGCTCAGTAGTTTTTGCCTCCTTTGGCTTTCCGGCTCAGTTACAACTGGCCTCTACTGCACTACAGCACCCCGAGCCTTCATTCTCAACGAGCTGGAGGTTTTCCCCTATTTTACTTTTTTATTAGATCACTCTGCCAGTTCAGCTCAACCATCGCAATGATGATAGTCCTTCACCAACTGCTAGACCACAGCTCCCTTTCACAACACTGCTAGCATGGATCCTAGGTCAGGCTACGAGGGTTTTAACATAGTTAATACAAAATTAATATTGGAAAAAAGAACAAAGAGCCCAACTTAGGAAATCAGATGGCAGCGGTGGGAAAGGCATTCAATGATCATTTCCTGACCACGTTCCAATCTTTTCAGAACTCATTCTCTTGTAACGGGCTGGTGTATGTTTTCCAACATATAAAACAATCTAGATCCATCCCAATGCTTGGACCTCTTTTGTCTCTTCATTACTTCCCATGGACAGCAGTTCAGGATCAGATTTCAGCACTTGCATGTTCCTTGGAAGAAGGAGGGAAGCATTTGGGCTTGGCATGCTCGATTCGTTTGAAATGTGGAGGGATAGCTCTGGGGGAAAGAAAAAAAAAAAATACCGGCGATATTTCTAAATTTTGCATATTGGTGTTAAAGTCTCTAACATGTCACCATGCTCTTGGTTTGCTTCCCAGGAGAAGACACATGCGTGCATCAAAGTGGTTCAGCACCAATCTCCCACAATTCCTGTTGGAGAAAAAACAAAATGTACAGTTGTACTTCAAGTGAGGTTAC
This sequence comes from Rhinatrema bivittatum, assembly GCF_901001135.1. Taxonomy (NCBI): domain Eukaryota; kingdom Metazoa; phylum Chordata; class Amphibia; order Gymnophiona; family Rhinatrematidae; genus Rhinatrema; species Rhinatrema bivittatum. The sequence continues at coordinate 27,235,140 of NC_042628.1, forward strand.
TGCCAAACCACAAATAGCATTGGTGTAATTCTGAATACGGACATGGAAACCAGACAAAGTCGATTAGAGCATGACTGATGGCACGAGAGTTGCTAGGACACTTCAAATTTCTATTCAAGATATTTCTAGTCTTGGATTATGCTTTTACTCCGATTTTACCTTTTATTAGATATATGCACCTTCATATTCTACTGTGGTTTGGTTTTATTCACTTTTATTGTGCTCTGTTTTAGCTGGGTTTATTAGTTGGTGTTATTTTTGGGTTGCCTGATGTGGAAGGCTTTTATAATGTAAATGTCCATCTTGAGCGGATTGTTCTGGAAAGGTGGTATAGAAAATGCTTAAATTAATGCGAGCTAATAAGAGCTCAACTCTTGCATTTTCTTCCCTTAAACAAAAATGTGCGATAGCAATACTGTGCGACATGGAGCTTTCTGCTCAAGTCACAGCCATGGGATTTTGAGGGTAGTTTTCAAAGAGATGTAATGTGGATAAAACTGGCCTATAGTTGTGTAAGAGGTCTCTGTGCACGGTCAGTGACTTTTCAGTAGGGTCGAAGACGTGCATGCTGGTGATGCCACACAGGAAAAAAAACAAACAAACCCACACCTACAAAGAGGGGGCTTCAGGAGTGTTCTGGGGTGGGGTTTGAAAGCAATGCACATTTACATATTTTATAAACAGAGTATGCATGTGATGCTTCTACACCAGCTAATCAAGTTACGGAAATTAAATCAGGCTCTTGCCTGCGTGTGTGTGTGTAGGGGGGAGGGGTTGGGAATGGGTCAACTGGTGTAGATCTTGGAAAACTGGTTCTTGCAAGTACACACACACGCACGCGCAAGTATTCTCATAAGCCAGATATGCGCATATCAGCCAACTTCATAACGTAACTGCCTCTATACATAAACAGAGTTATTACATGCATACATTGCAATTATTTGACATGTAAACGATCTGTGCATGCTTTGGGATGCCGATACATGATATTTTATCAAAATGTGCAGTGCCTGCTGCACAGTTTATATCATACAGGCACAACTTTAGATGCATCTGTTTATGTGTGTACGCACAGAGTCATGCCCACTATTGAAGATTACCTTATCTTTGCCCCCGCTATAGTGAAAAAAACCCCCAAAAACCAAATCAAAAGCAATTATTATGGTTTGGATAATGCAGTCTGCATTACTTGGAATATTTTGTAGCTGACCGTGAGGCCTATGTTCGAAATTGCAGCTAAACTCAAAGGTGAATGCATGCGATAAGATGTGTTGTGGGGCACAGCAACAAGTATTATGCATGCTATGTGCTTTTAACTAGCACAATCTCTCTCTCAAGGTAACAGCACTTACATTGCATGTACTTGATCTGTTGCAATTAAGTGCCAAAATCATGCACTAAAGATATCTGAGCATAACTTCGTAAATACACTATTACAAACAATTAACTATACCTTGGGGAAGTAATAGTTAAACTACTTGCGATAATGTCTGGAGGAAGAGTGCATGAACACTTTGTCTACTGGGCTCGTTTGCATATAATTCCAGCTTGCATGCTCAACCCGAGTTAAAGCATATACCAAAATCTCACCTTCAGTTACTAGCTTGCGCTCCTTTCATGGTGTAAATACTTGACTACAATGTGTGCCATTCCAGAGACTCTGTCTCTATCTCTATACTCCATTCTATTCTCTCTCCCCGCCTGAAAATGCCCGGAACGGAATTCGTGATAAATATCACAAATTCTGTTTCAGGCATATTGCACAGCTTAATACCAGGAAAAAAGGTGCAGTTATTTCCAGCATTAAAAACGTGAAATAACGTGCATTACGCTATCATAAGCTGAGTTAATGCCCCTCATTTTTATAGAGCCTGCCCAAACCCCTCCTCAACCCTTCCCCTTTGAATATATTTAAAAAAAAAACTTTGCATTCGCGTCACGTGATGAGAAATATCGCATGTGTTATGGCGGTCCCAATGCCTGCAATAACCTCCTAACAGTTTTAAGAATGACTCTGCTAGGCATCTAAATAGAGGTGTTCAGTGGTATTTGAATATTGGCCTCAAAAAAGCATTTGATGGAGGCTTTTGAAAGTAGTTTGTTGGATAAGATTTGTCAGTAGGTTGAATACTTTTGAAGCAAATAGCATTTTAGAATTGCAGAACAAGTGAAAAAAAAATGTATTCCTGTTTTTTTGTTTTTAATGATCCTGTACAAGAGAAGTTTTTTAAAATCCAGAAACAACCATTTCCTTATTTATCAGCATCAAAAAATAAAATTTTGATAAAGTGCTGAATTTCTCTGTCAGAGTTATGTTTGGATCTACAGCGTTCTCCATGGAAAACAAAACAAACAAAAAAAAAAAAAAAGCTTGTGCATCTGTTATAATTCAATTGCCAACTTGCTTTTTGTACTGAAACATTTGTTTGAATTCTGGAGTTACTAGTCAGTTTAGTGGTTTATGGGTGTTATCCATCAAGAAGTATGAAGTCTTAAGAGTGATGCACTGCCAGACTTGGCTTTGAGGGCCATAAAACAATGTGAAAGCCTCTTCCCCTGAGAATGCATTATGGAAATGCTCTCAGTATATATTAGGAACTGTTCTCTTGGGAAAAAAACACACAAAAAAAAAACAAGCACACAACATATCTTAAAGCACTAGTACAGTCAAATCAGAATAGATACAAACCAAGAAAAAAAACAAAACCCAATTTAACCATTGTAAAAAGATAGTTCAGAAATTCAAAACAATATTACTCCGATAGTCTAGCAGCTGTACTGTATGTCACCAAATAGGAAGCTGGAAGAGAATTCTAGACTAAAGGGCGAATTTTCGAAGGACTTATGTGCATAAAATTAGCATATATGTGCATACTTAGCTTGTACTCAGGTAAGTAGTGTTTGATACACATGTATTTTTGGTATCATGTGCACAATTACCTGAACAATGGGGCAGCTTGTAGGGGGTGTTCTGGGGCAGGGCCAAGAGGAACGTACATAAAATTGCTATTTTATAAAAAAGATTTATGCGAATACATTAGACAACTTATTTATGCAATTTTACACCTCCTAATTAACTGTTTATCATTTAGACTACGTGTCTGATATTGTTGGTTGGGAGGTCTGGGTGAACTGGAGTGGGGAGTTCAGGGTAAAGTATAGGAGGGTCTTTAACTGGAGATGGACTGGGTGAACTGGTGAGGTATCAGCAAACTGGTGATTTCAATTACACGCATGTTTTAAAAAGAGACTTCCAAGTTAAAAAAAATTTGCATAAAATTATTTTTTATGCAACTTTTTTTTTTTTTTTTTAAACATGGAAAATATATGCATGCATGTGTAGAAAACATGTAGAGGAAATGTGCGCTTTCAATACATTGCAGATATTCATGCATAACCGGCAACATGCACGTATTTTATGCAGATCATAAAGTACTGTACGGTTCCTTAGCGATAGTTTTGGTTCCTTGTAAACCGGGGTGATATGTATACTATACAGGAACCCCGGTATATAAATTCTTTAAATAAATAAATACTGTAGTAGATCTCTGCGCAGCCATATATGGCGCCGTGTGAAGTTCTTTGAAAGTTTCCTTAGTGGAGTAGCGACGGCTCACCGACACCGGAAGAGGCGTATAGAATGGGTGCTGTGGACTCCATCACACGGTGGCTGAAGAGGCCCTGGGTGTGCACCAGAGACCGTGTTTGCATGTATGGAGAGAGTGCGCGCGCTAGAGAGCACCTTGAAAAGAGAATTAGGAAGAAACCAAGGGGAAAGAGGAATAAAGACTGGGACCAATCAGCTAGAACAATTAAAACATCAGATAAAAGGTTAAAAAAAAAAAGATTTGACTTTTTAGTGATTACAATATGCCATCTTTGGAAATGTACATGTCTTCTATTTTTGTATTTATTTATTTTATTTATTTGAGATTTTTCTATACCGGCATTCGCGATGGAAATCGCATCATGCCGGTTTACAATTAACAAGGTGTGACAAAAGGAAAATTAATAAGAACATTAACAGGTGCTAAAAGAAAAAAATTGCAGTTACATTAAAACAGGGACATAATACAACTTGGAACGGTGAAATAGGCGATAGTAATTTAACAGTGAAAAATAAAAACCTGCCTATTTAAAAGAGATTGTAAAATTAAGGAATTGGCAAAGATGTTGATTACTCTGTTGGGTGGTTGGGTTTCTCTTTCTTCAGTATTCTATTGTTCACAGTCTGGTTTCTCATTTCAGTTTTGTCTGCATGTGTTTCTAATTTGTAGTTCCTTATTTCTGTATCAGTTAAGGGTAAGTCTGTGTGACCGATGTGCAGCATTTCTGTTAATTTCTCTGTAAGGATTTGAGGCAGTCCAGCCTGTTCTGTTACTCCAGTAGGTGGTATATTAGTATTCTAGTATAATATCTGCAATGCTGTCTTTTCATACACGAAGATGCTTGCTGTTTGAGTCCTAAGAGTTAGTGCTGTTATATGTATGGTATGGCAAGGTTCTAGGTGTCTTTTTTTGCAGGGGTTTGTGTAACTTCACAAAATATTTTAACAGTGGAGGGATTTTGTTTTGCTGATGCGATACCAGAATTTGAATATATATATATATTTTTTTTGCACATTGGATTGTAATGCCAGCTATCCTAGTTCTGCTCTTCACTCGCTCTTATGAATTATTGCTATTTTACCGTAGTCATGATCCCTGCCTTTCTGGAAAGAGGATTCATAAAAATACATTGATATTTGTTTTATTACAAGATTGACTGGATTGGAGGTTTGTGTGTGTTTTGATTTTTACATGATATTCTTGTATATTCATGAACAGCAATAAATATAAAATAAAGATAAATAAGGAATTTAATGTTGGAAAGTGCTTGAAATAATTTGAGTTTAATATTTAAGAGTCTCTCTCATTTTGTATGACAATTGTTACAGAGTACTTAGAAATCCATTGTCTGGTGCAAGCTAAGGCATTATTTAAAATTGATTAAGAGTACAACTAGGAGGATTCAGACCTGTATGCCTGTTGTCCACCCATGTTAACCTTGGGCCCAACTAAATAGAAGTTCTTAAGGTTTTTAGGTGGAGTATGGAGTACAGGGGCAGAGAGGTGCAGGTACCAATCTAAAAAACTGTGCTGGTTTCAGAATGGAGCCACAGCATTTCTCAGCACGATGCTCAAATTAAATTCAGTTCAGGTTTGGACCTTCCTGATGTGATGACGGACCAAGCTGGAACAAGTTTCCAAGTGGGCACGATGCACAAGGAGGGATCGTACCACATTCAGAAGATTTTAGGAATTCAGAACAATGCTAGATTTTTTTTTTTTTTAATTGAAAACATATTGCAGTCATTTCTGTAAACATTAAATATTTGAAAGCAGCGTTTCATAAAATAACTGCACTTACCAACTGCTCAACACGCTCGTAAACAAAGAACTGGGGGAACGTTGGCTCAATAGGCTTTGCAGTGAATTTCATCTTGCCATCTGTGATATCCTCCAGATCATGCAAACACTTTCGAAAATGATTGTAAGCATCGCAGCTGATGTCCATGTGCCTTAACGTGAAGTTCAGTCTGGGGGGGGAAATAAATCAATCACTCGTGACAAAGTGCAAGAAGGTAATGCTATGTTTTAAACTTGCTTTCTGATCCTGGCATTTTGTATTCTTTAACAAAAATTAGAACATTACAGTAGGGTGAGAGAGCAAGAGACTGGTAGAAGTTGTTAAAGACGGGGAACGTTCCCTCCTCCAACAGCTTAGTCGGGGCATTTCACTTCTAAACTACGTCACCTGATATTCCAGATTTGGCTCCAGTTTTGGGCATCCAACTAGGTATTAGGTAGAAACCACCAAACACCAAACTTCCTTAAACCTGGCAAAGCTCGACTTCGGGATGACCACCTCAGCTCCTTAACTATTACAACCATAACAAAAAAGTATTGAAATATATAAAAATGAGTGGCCGGGCTCATGGAATCAAGGCGTCAACAGTAGAATGGTCTGTACAGTTAAGCTTGTGACTTAGCCGGGCAAGCTGCGGGCTTTTAAAATTTCAGATGCTCTAATCGTTTCCAAGATATCTGGCTAAGTAGCTACTCGGATAAAATTTATCCAGATAAGTTAGCTTGCAGGTTTGTCCAGGGTGGAGTTATATGGCCAGTTCCAAGGTTGTCTCAGAGAGCATTCCTAAATTCAGCCAGGTAAGTTCGGCTATATTTGGCTGCACACCTAAAAATCGAGAACATTCCACTAAATATCCCAGACAGGTTATCCAGCTAACTTTCACTGGATATCTTGTCCGCTCCCTACACTTCTGAGCATCGGCTTTTAATGTATTTGTTCAAAGCATACATTTCTAAATTATAATTTTTCTATGCTGCTGTGCAGTATAAATATCCTCTCAAGTTACTTCTGGAGTACTGCGCTAACTTCTAAAGCCGCCACCAGCACTGTATATTTTTTATTACTGATGTAAATAGCATACAACGTCAGGAGAATTTTCAAAGGATGTACGCGTGTAAATGTAACTACTGCCGAGGCAATTAAAAAAAAAAAAAGCCATTTACGTGTGTAAAGCGCACTTACACGGGTAAATCCTATGAACAATTCAATGGCCTATATTACTGGCGTAAGAGGATTTTTTGAAAAAATGCACACACTTGAGTAAAAACAGTTTTACATGTGTAAAAGCTTTTTAAAATAAGGCCCATTACTGCAGCAGCTTTGCTCTCTGTCCATTTCCGTTATAAATTCATGCTTTCTACGCTGCTAAGCAAATGTTATTTGAACACACACAGGAGCTGGTGGAGCTAAATTACCTATAGATGTTCCTTAGGGAGACACAAAGGTTGTACTATTTTTTTTTTTTTAATACAGTCTGTATTCAAATGAACCATCCAGTACCCCCAAGAGTCTGCTGCCTTGGTAAGTAGCAATCATATTAAGCTGAGATATGATTTTTCCCTCAGCTAAAATGTCAAAGCTCTAATTACTTTTAAATTCAAATATACATGATGAATGAAATACACTTATTAAACTCTTAATTGAGCCAGGTTAATGAAGACTTAGTAACAGGGCTTCCCAAACCTGTTCTGCAGCCAGTCAGATTTTCAGGATAACCACAATGAATGTGCATACATTTGCCTATGTCTGGGTCTCCAATCCAAGCAGATTTATTTCTTGCATATTCACTGCAGATATCCTGAAAACCCGACTGGCTAAGGGGAGCAGAGGATGGAGACATTTCTTACCTTTTAATTTCCTTTAGTTCCTCCCTACCAGCAGATGGAGGCAGAGAACACAGCTTTCTCTCTGACACTATCACAGCTATTAACAAATGGTGCAGACCAAAAAAAATAAAATTCCTCAGTATTATAACAAACATTCGTAGATAGAAAACTTGTAACAAATGTCTTTACTTTCTTGCATCTTAAGCCATTCTTGATCCACTCCAGTCTGTTTTTTTGCCCTCTACCTAAAATTGAAACAGCCTTTGCCAAAGTCTCCAATGATCTGTTTATGGCTAAAGCCAAAGGCTTGCACTCAGTCCTTATCCTCCTTGATCTATCTGCTGCTTTCGACACTGTTGATCACCACCTTCCCCATAAAAAGCTCTCCTCACTTGGATTTCGTGACTCTGTCCTGTCTTGGTTCCCTTCCTACATAGCACTTTTAGTGTTTCCACTGGCAGATTCTTCTTTACTGCCAACCCGTTATCAATTGGTGTGCCTCAGGGTTCTCTTCTTCCTGTATACTAATTCCCTTGATATTCCGATTTCTTCTCATGGGTTCCGTTCCAATACCATTTTTATGCTGAATCTCTTCAGGTTTACTTCTCTACACCAGAAATCCAGACCCAGATCTCAGTCTGCTTATCTGACATTGCTGCCTGGATGGCCTACTGCCACATTAAACTCAAAATGGCTACGACAGAGCTCATCTCCCCCCAGAAGCCCACCTCCCCTCTTTCTCCTTTCTCTATTTCTATCAGTGTCATCTTCCCAGTCCCCTCAGCCTATAACCTAGGAGTCTTCCTTCTCTACATATATCCAAAACTGCTAACACATGCTCTCTCTCTAACATCACCAAACTTAACCCCTCCAGCAGCTGAACTCCTCTAGCTTAGCTGCAGAGGTCAAGCCCTGCGATCTCAACCTTCCCTATCAGGAACCTTCCTCCAGCCCAAAGAAATAAAACATTCATAATAAGTAAAAAAACAAAAAAACAATTCAATGATGTGATTGTTTTACATAAATAAAATCAAACAATCTGTATGAAGCCTAAGGGTTCAACTTGACCCAAATCTCACATCTCTAAGGTAGCAAGAACCCAATGCCCACCTCAGACAGCTGACCTGACTATACTACTTGCTGCCTTCACCGACCTGCTAGATCTGAATACATAATCTAGAAAAGCAAAAAAAGCAGAGCAGTCAGGAAAGTTAATGAGACCTTTTGTACGTTCTGAGCAGCTCCACTAGCAATCAAGTTTACATTTTGCTTCTAGCAAATAAGCAGTGAACAGACTGGGCCAGCGGGTCTTTATTTTCTCTGCGTTGTTGCACATTTTTTTGGCATCTGCACTGGTTAGTTTGCCAGTCCCCAGTATGGAAAGCTTCAATTTGTCATATTACCTTCATACGACTGATTCTTCTGCCTGCCGAGAGAAACAAGGACTGAAAATGGTACTTTTCCTGATTTCCTAATATGAAAAGCAAGCCGCATTCTAAAGGACTCTGCAAAATAATGCAGCTGTAGACAAAAAAAAAAAAAAAGCCATTCTAATTTAGCAGCCACTGTGCTGTGCTCACTGTTGCATCCTAATGACACACTCGTGACAACGCAAAGAGGAAAAATGACAGCATGACCGCAGTTGATTCAGGTTTCTTAATTAGGCTCTATTCCTTATTCACGGATACTGCAAATAACTCTCTCTCTCTCTGAGTCCTTTGGTAGCCTTCTAAGGATGACCTGTCTGTGTGCTTCAAAGACTTCATTAAAAAAAAACCAACTTAAGAGTAACAGTTTATGCTCAACACCGTCATTGTAGTTGGAAAATAGAAAGTTATAAAATAAGAAACTTGTATGCGCTATTACCACCGCAAATCCATTCTACTGCAAAGCTACCCTGCCAGTCCTTTCTTAATTAAGTAAGATGAATTTTATTATTTTACGCCCCTGATGTTGGCTCCTAGCACACCGGAGAAAAAGGTTTTTCTGTAAAATGTGCTAGAAGAAAGAACTTTCCCACAGCATCCAATAAGGATGTGAACTTCACATTTTTAAAGTTCAACCAGGTTTAATTCTTCTGGGATATCAAATTCATAAGCATGGCGGATGGCTTCTCTTACTATGTCACAGCGAGCGAGGCTGGCTGTGAGGACCACGAGGGGAGTGAAGTGAGGCTGGACCTCAACAGCCACCTGTGCATGCAGTGGTTTTCTTATATGATAAAAGAAACCATAGTCTCCACCAATGGTCCTATTGCATCCCCCTTTATGAATGTACTATTTGAACCCTCTAATAACATTTGCTATTTCTATCTTGAAAAGTGATTTACAGACACAGTAAAAAAACAAACCAGTCCAACTGCTGTTTCATTATACGAGTCAGTTGAACAATCTGAATGGTTGAATGGCCCCAGGGCTCTATCCAGCATATTATAATTAGGGCCTTTAGTCTTAGGTGTTTATGAATTGTAAAGTTAGGTGTTTTGTCTTCCAGCTCCTTAGGGCTTCTTGGAGTATGCAGAGTGTATTTTCTGGATCGTCTCATCTATTACAATGAAAACACAGTTTGTAAAGCTTAGCTCCTCCTCGTCGCCTGCGAACTGCAGTCCGTCTGGGCTATCGTTTGAAACTTCTGCAGATTTTCTTAGTGTACAATCCCAGAGCAGCACCCACCTCCTTTCTATAGATAAGAAGATAGTGCATGGGTTCTTCGCGTTGTGCACGATGCGATACAACGTCCTGAAGACCGCGTCCGTGAGGTCATCGTCATAGAACACTGCAAAGGAACAAGAGCCAGTCAGACACTTCCTATGGATGGAAGGTTGGGTTCCATCTACGGGATGGAAAATAGAAGCGTAGATGTTTCCTATGTAGGCTTTGTTTTTGATTTTACTTAAATAAGGAAGGACGCTTAAGGGTTCTTAGTTTTTGCACGGGATATTGCCGACCTAAACCCTTCCATTAAGCTTTAGTGCTCGGTGGAGCTGAAACTGACAATTCTAAAATGTATGTGGGAGTGATTTTGTCTCTCCTCCTACACTAATTTCAATTACTTCCCCTGAAAATGGAGTTTATGCATAGCAGAGGGTTTGAAATGCTTGTTCCATGCCAGTGACTAACTCACATTAATAACCAGGAACTATCATTAGCAAGATTCAAAACTAAATGTGATTTTTGCCTTGCCCATTCAGCTGGAATATCAGTTTCATCCTCCTGGTGTTACATTCTAAGCACTGCGCCTATGTGAGAGAAGCGTCCTATAATCATTATTAAGTGATGGCTGTATGTGTTCTGACATAGGTTTACAAATGTTTTTCAAACTATTTTTTTTCTTTAATGATTCTAATATAAGTATACAGTACTTAACTATTCTATTCTTGCCTATAATAAAGACAATTTTAGTTTAAAAGCCTTCATTGTTTTGGATATAATTCGTAACTACAATCTAATATTTACATATATATTAAAGGTGAATAGTCACAGTAAACCCAGATAACATTTAATACAGAGCCAAGCAAAACAAAGTTGCGTTTTAGATAATTTAGTGAACAATAAGGAAAATTATCTATTTCCCCTGCAGACATTAGAACGTGCTATTTTAGGAAGTTCTTCCTAATCAACCCTTTCCATAACAATTACTTTGGAGAGTTGCTGTACTGATTGTCATCAAAAAACTCTGTGCAGGCACCACATTGACAGATGCCAATAGTGTATATATTATGACCAGTGAAAAGTGCATTTAGGAAGATTAACACACAAAACAGAGTGAACAGATTTAGGAAATAAAATTAAAAAAAAGACCTAGCTAGAAGAACAAAAAAGAACAAACAAGGCATAAAATAGGCAAGTTGATATTTTGAACAAATTGCCTGAGAAGTTAAATGAATATGGAAAGGATTTTAAATTATGCATGAATTCAAAGATGCAGAGGAAATGGCCATCTAAGAAGAATCAACATGCCTAATAAATAGATGTACAGGGGGACAGCCAAGGTACATGTTGCTGGCCCTAGCAAAGATAATGCGGTGAAACTGGCATTTTATTGAAATGTTATGATAAATCATTGTTGGGGGAAATTGTCTTATTAGCGCAAATGCAATTTATTGCAGGTGATAAACACACATCGCCACTGTTCTTGCAAATGGGGAAGCACACAGATAAAATGAGATCTAGGAAAAAAAAAATGTTAAAAAAAAAAAAAGAAACAATGAACAAGCAAATATGAGTACTAGCCTGGGGCTTCTACTTTCTGATGGTCTGAAATATCACCATCATTGCGCCATTTATTTCAGGATCAAAACCCCTTTGTTAAGCTCCCTGTGATTCGAGGTGCCGCTGAACTGCTCCAGTTTCAATGGTGCATCCTTACCATCAGCAGCCAGGATAACACTGGTGAGGTCGTACAAATCGGCAATCTCCTCCTCTGACCAGCTGTATGGGGTATCAGGCTCTGTAAACAAAGAACATGGTCTGGCATTTTTATAGATTCTTTATGAAGGGGCTGTGCAAAATTAGGCATCAGGACCATGGAAATGCAGGTGAGAGGGGTGTGGTATTGATAAGTCAGAAGTTGGGGGGTGGGGTAAGGAGGCGGCTAGATTTGCCGAGAGAAGGTTTAGAACAGCAGTATCTCCTAGATTCCTCAAAAAAAGCGGCCAAATACGCAAGTTAAAATTTTCTTCTGGATTTTATTCTACCATCTAAATTATGCAGGTTACTTATAAAATTTTACATTATTGTCAAAAACTATTTAGTTTGACTACTCTTCTTTTTTTTTTTTTTCTGGCCCAGTAACTTCCTCTTGTTCCTTTGGGTTTCTGGCTCCCAGATCCTATCCCAGCTGGGGCTGAGATGCTGGGAGCCTGAGGAAACACCCAGGGTATTTCCTCTTGGTTTTATTCCCAGCTAGATCCCAACCATTGTAGTAACAGCCCATGACAGAGAAGTGGCAGTGGGTGTTGCTGCACTCCCAACGTTCCATGAAGCTGTGAAGGTTTCTTCTACAGCCGCTCCAGCCCCTGGAAAGACCGTCTGGAAAGACGACCCAGGTCTTCTGTATACAGCTTATATAGGTTGGGGAAATCAGGACTGCAGGTTGGGGAGAGAAGTCATTGACAGCCAAAAAGGAAAAACTGTAAAAAAAAACCAAAAAAACATCTTATCTTTGATTTGATGGTGAGATTGAAAACAGCGAAGGTTGAAAAGCCGAATAAGGAACAGAAAACAACAGAGGGGATTGAACTGCATAGAGGGAATTACAACATAAAATGGGTAGATTAAAGTCAACCAATAGGAAAGAGCCAACGTGCAAGATACGCAGTACAGAACAGACATGGAAGACTCTTGCGATAGCATAGCAATGGCATGTTTAAGCAGCTGTACCTAGCAGTTATGTAAATGGACTTGCCAGTGGTTTAACCTAGTAAGGTGCTTTCTCCTTAGATTCTAGCCAGGCAGGTATTTTCCCCTGCATGAACACTATGGGGTAGATTTTCAAAGGGTTATGCGCGCAACTCCGAAAACCTGCCGAGCCTATTTTGCATAGGCTCTGTGGCACGCACAAGCCCCGGGACGAGCGTATGTCCTGGGGCGGTCCTGAGTCCTCCAGCACAGCGACCGTGCCGGGGGATGGTGCGCCGGCAGCAGGCCGGCACATGCAAGTTACGCCTGCCTCAGGCAGGCGTAAAGAAGATGAAGGTGGGGGGGGGGGGGGGAGGGAACAGGGAAAGCCATCGGGGCACACAGGGTGCACAAGTGAGCACCCCCTTGCGCGTGCCGACCCCGGATTTTATAACATGCACGGGGCAGCGCGCGCACTGTTTTAAAAATCTGCTCCTATAGAAAGCATGAAAGCCGTCCTTCAAAAGTTCTTCCTCTCTCATATCCTCTTTCCATTTAAGAAGTCTCAATGGCTGGCATTTATACTTAAAGATAGGCAGACACCCATAGTCTTGGGATGACAATGTTAATCGAGGGTCATGATCCACAAAAAACCCTTGACCCAGTGGATCACACACCAGGATTTTCAACTCCCTCTGCTTCTCTTTATTGTAACATCACGTCTGGGAAAAACAGAACTGCAACGATATAGATCTATCCCCCAGGAAACAGAGGGCATTATTCATCTAGTCAAGAAAAAACAGGCCTTAGCTGCAGCTATTGCTTTGTTTGTTTTTAATTTAGTATCAGAATGGCTCACTGTTTGCTTCATTATCCTTTGCAAACCATTTTAAAACATGCAAAATAGACTGCCCATAAAATAACAGTCTGATAAACAAGGACGTTTGCAGGACTTCTCAAAAGCAGCAGTTTTTTGTTTTTTTTTAAAACCACCACCACAGCTGTTTCTTTCCCTAATTATATTTTAATTGGGGTAGAGGAACTAAATTACATATGTAACCTTGAATCATATGCTACACACCGTAAAGACATGTTAGTGCACAATACTCTTCGTATCAATGAATGCGTGCATTACTTTGATCCAAAGCGGTGTACAATTTAATAAATAATAAACATGCTAAGAAAAAAAAAAGGATTTGTTTTTAAGTCTAGGTTCATTTTAGAGAGGACATTTTTGGGCATCCAATACCACCCAACGCTTTAATTTAAATTGTAATTCCAAGATTTACATACCAACGTGAATTTTCAAAAGGCGTTTGTGTGTGTGTGTAAAATTGGAAGTGGTGTGAAAGTGCCACGGACGCACGTAAGCAAGATTTTACGCAACCTTGACGTACGTGTGCGACAACTGTCCGCGTTCAAGGGGTGGCAGAGCTTCATGCAGAAGCTGCTATTTTGTAAACGGTGCGCGCGCACCCCAAACGTATCTGTGCTTTTACACCTAATTGACATTGCAGGTGTCTTGCCTGCTTTGACACAGCTCTGCAGTTTTTGGGTGGGAGGTGGGTGCAGAAGGAAGGGTGAACTGGTGGCTGCAAGTAAACGCGCAAGTATTTTCACAAGTGACGCACCTGCCTCCACTTAGGTTGTGATGTGCATGTAAAATATATGCACTTTCTTTTTATAAAACGAGTGGAGAAGTTACATGTCCGCACATACTGAAACATGCATGCGTAGCTTGGAGACAGAACTATAGGATGTTTCATAAACCATGTGGGCTCCTGCGTAAATCTCCACAGGCCACGCCCACTTTTGAAGGCTGGGCTCACCAGATCCTGTGTAGAATGTGCCCCGACATCGTAACTGCTCATAGAATAGACAGGACCTTGGTTTATCATCCAAGAGATGGCTAATGATGCTATAACTGCTTTAGATACATTTCTAAATATTTGTACACAAGCCAGATTTGGTTTTTGCACAGCTGATGTGCATGTTGTATTTTTATTTTCTGGCATACTTTGCAAAAGGTATAATGAATAATTCCAAGGAGAAGGAAAAAAAAACCCAAAAAACCCCTCATGTAATTCTGATTTCTTTGTTTAAACAGATTACCTCAGATAATAAATTGATTCAGTGGTTTTAAATTGATGAACTTCCACAAAAAAAAAAAACCAAAAACGAACAAATTTGTATGCAGTTACCTTAATTAAATAGCTGCATGTAAAACATACCTAGAGGTTTGAGGGTTCTTAAGAAAAAATCCCACAAAACTGTTTATTCTTGGAGAGTTCTGCTTTTTATCAAGATGAAATGCCATTCTGAATAAATGCGGAATGGGTTTGATAATTCTTATGGTCGAGACTACGGGATCTTCAGTAGCCGCTTTGAAGGGGAAAAAAAAAAAATGTTTTTTTGATCTGCAATTGTCCCTTAGTGAAATCCATGTTTCTACTGAGGGTTTTGATTTTAAACATGCAGAGCATGGATTCTTTCTGACAAGAGGTTAAACTGAGAAAGTGCAAGCAAGATGAAAACGAGGTACACAAATGATTTTCCGTACCTTTGGTTGTCCAAACAATGTTCTCTCTGACCTAGAGAAAGTTGTTACTTTTGCGACTACTACTGACAAATCTTCAGAGGATGATAAAATTGCTTTCTGAGCGGTATCTCTCTTCCTCCATTTTAGGGATCCAGCCAGTCCGAGAGCATACGGTATCCCCAGTATCGACTGAATGCAAGTCGGGGGTTTTTTGGTTTTTTTTTTTTACATTATTTAAAGAGGCCTATTGGCAGCTGATGAGCGTGTTTGTCCCTACAACACCGCGTGGCTCGCTGGAAACATGCATAGACAAATATTTTTGAGAGTTCTGAAAGTGAAACTAATTTTTCCCAAACAATTTTACAGATTTGTCAGTGATCTCTCAAAAGTCTGATTGGATCCCACCTGGTCCTATTCGCCCTTTGTCAGCTGCCTTTGACAATCTGATAGAACAGGATTTAGTCTTATTGAATTTGATGAAAAGGAAGCTAGTGGTGATGGTTTAATTATGAAGTAGATACGTTTTTAAATAAGTTATCAAGAGAAGGAATTTGTGCATCACTGATTTGTTTATTCTACAGTTGATACGTGGATGCTGTGTTTTTGACGGCGTTTTCTGATATACTTAAATGTTATTCCCACTTATTTTTTAAAGTAAGTATTTTACTGGTTGCAAGGTGGCTGGTAATAAAAACAGAGTAAAGACTAGCTCCTTTTCATGAAAATGGAAGGAGGCGGCTGGGAACTACAGGCCACTTAGCCTGACCCCAGTGGTCAGATGCAATAGGGCCTCCCCCCAGTTCCCTCCTTAATTGGAGGGGACTGGGAAAAGCTTCCCTAACCCCATGCCTAACCTTCCTACCTTTTTCCCTCTCCTCCCTGACCCCTTCCCTATTTTTTTTTGTTTTATAAAATAAACAAAAAAACCCCCCAAAAAAACCAAAACCCTTACCTGCTCTGATGAGTAGAAGTAAGTTACGTGCGCTGGCCGGTTGCTGGCGCGCGCTTCCCCAGGACGGGGTCTAATGGCTGCTGTCCCGGCCGGCCTCTGTCCTGCTCAGACCCCGCCCCTTCTGCATGCATTAGGGCGGGCTGTTTTTAAAATGCGCTCAGCACGTGCAAGGCCCAGCCACATGCATATCCCCCCCATTTTTGCACACACAGGGGCGGATTTTAAATGCCCTCCGCGTGTAAATCCAGGCGGATTTATGCGCGCCGGCGGCCAATTTTGCATAGGCCGCCGGCGCGCGCAGAGCCCCGGGACGCGCGTAAGTCCCAGGGTTTTTTTAAAAGGGGCGGGGGGGGGCGGCGATGCGGGCATGGTTTCGGCCCGGGGGCATGGCCACGGCCTCCGAACCAGTCCCGGAGCGGGGCAGCTGGCCGACACGTGCAGATTGACATCTGCTTTTCGCAGGCGTAAATCGTGGAATAAAGGTAAGGGGGGGGGGGGGGGGGGTTAGATAGGGCCGGGGGTGGGGCGAAGGAAAAGTTCCCTCCGAGGCTGCTCCGAAGGGGGTGGGTTAGGTAGGGGAAGGTGGGGGGAGGGCGAAGGAAAGTTCCCTCCGAGGCCGCTCCGATTTCGGAGCGGCCTCGGAGGGAACAAGCAGCGCGCGCTGGGCTCGGCGCGCGCAGGTTGCACAAATGTGCACCCCGTTGCGCGCGCCGACCCCGGATTTTATAAGATACGCGCGTATCTTATAAAATCCAGCGTACTTTTGTTTGCGCCTGGCGCGCAAACAAAAGTACGCGATCGCGCAATTTTTTAAAATCTACCCTACAGGCTTTTAAAAATTCGGCTGATACCGTCTGGAACAATCTGTCTCATTTGTAATCCACACAAATCTGCTGACTTTTTAGGGGGCTGAATACTTTTGCAAGCCACTGCCTATTTACTCCTGCCTGAGGCATTAAGGAATCACTGTGCACCATATTACGGACAATAATGCACAGTCCTTCTTTAGGTCAAGTGTTTGCCATGAAACCAATGGTGCTGAAAGAGTACAAAGGCAGACATGATTTCACTCCAAATAAAAAAAAAAAAAAAAAAAAAAAAGACAGTAAACAGTTTTTGCAGTTTCTTACCTGTACAAAACTCATTTTTCAGCCAGTCCAGCTCCTTCACTTTCACCTCTGCTCCTGTTTGGTAATATATTTACTTTTACGTATATATATTTTCATTAAGAACTTATCCAAATGAGTTAGGTACCCAGTAAAGAAGAACATGCCCCTGACAGACAGTATCTGCCCCCCCTCCAACCCCTCCCCCCCCCTAAATTTCGTGTCAGTGAAAGCATCATGAGCAACAGGGCCTACACGTCTGGTGCCGCGGGCTCTGGTTCGACAGGGCTGCAGTACTTGGGAGTCAGGAAGAGGGATTAGTACTGACAGCATGTAATGGAAATTTGCACTGATGGCATATAAATGTATATTGTCGTTACACTTAGATTTTTTATTTTTTTTTTAAACTTTGATGTAAACTAGTTTCTGTCTTTATGTTTTATATTTATGATCGCAATCTTGTAAGCCACTTGGAATTTTAGGTAAGTGGTACAGAAATTTTTTAAATAAATATCTTGGTACATAAAGGGCTGAATCTCACAGTTCAGCTGTACATAAAATGGCAATAGTAAAAAACCATGTCTGGATAAAATCGACAGCATATAGCCCTATATTAGGTTGCCAGTAAAAATCTGGAAGATTAGGAGTAAAATATTTTCATGACTTGACAAGGCCACTCATGGCAACTCAGGAACTTTGCTCAAAATAGTACAAAAGGAACAAATTCATCTGTCAGCTTCGCTCAAGATGATAAACCCTGCAATTGTGCTTTATTCTTAAGCATGTATCGGTTTCTGGGATGCAAGATTTGGTTTGAGAGAACTGTTTGCGTGTGTATATATAATTTCATTCCTTTATTTTTGGTCCGGTAGTTTCTTCCTGTTCCTATAAACCGGAACCTGTCTCAACTGGGCTACAGGGCCAAGAGCCTTTCATTTGCAACTACCTGGGGAGGGAGGCCTACTTTACTTTTCTAATCCACCCCCTAAGTATATTTCATGCATATTCATTAAAAAAAAATATATCCTGGTGGTGGGGGGAGGGACTCCGAGGACCTGTTTGAGCACCACTAGTTGAATATCGCAGCCTTTGCTCTTAAAGCCACTTAAGTATGTTCTACCCAAGAAACCCTGAACACAGGAGGAGGTCTCAGCGCCCACAGACGTTCAGAACTCTACACGCAGACAGCAAGGTAGAAACAGCATCTATGGCAAAGGGGATGGTTAGGGACCGAAACGCCGGCCGTACGGAATAAAATCTCTGCCATGAGTGCCATTGCCCTCCTGCTTCGAGATTGACAGAATGAGTTCATGAGTGACCAGGACCAGAAGATGCAGCACTTAACCCCACAGGAAGATATATATAAAAAAAAAAAAAAATACAAAATACGTTTTAAAAGTATCAGCAAACTGGCAACCATAAAAGGGGAGAGAAGAAGTCATTTTGAATGCTGCTTACCTGCTGGATTTCTAAGATGTCTGTTCAGGGCTACGTTTCGTTCGCACATGTCTAGTAGGTCTTCACCAACATCTAGAAATATTGTGATACTTTTAGTATCAAACACTACAAAATACGAGGCCTGATTCAATAATGTGCGCTACCATGTTACCGCAAGTTAACCAGAATTATCCTCCCTTTCTCTAAGCAATGGGATGTCATTAACCATCTAAGCCCGTCTTATTTCAACACTAAAATTCCAGGTGGGCAGATATGTAGAGTCATAATTTTCCAGTTTTATTTTATTTTGGTAATTTGTAAAATGTTTTTATTGTACCTTAGGATAATGCAAGTAATATATTTTTGTTAAATAGTGAATAGGCCCTATTTGCTATAAATGTAAGCTGCATTAATGGATGATTTTAATAATACACATTATAGCAGACAATTTAATGCACTGCCATGAATAGGCCCACTAGTAACAAATGCATTCTTTCATTTTCTCAGAAAATGACTAATGTCAAGATTTCAGACCCAGTTTGGGACCTATGGGCTCAGTAAGCTTCCCATCGATCCAAAACAGGAGAAAACCTTTAGGACATAGGCTCCAATATTTCAGTTGTGTTTCTCAGTGCTGCTAGGGGACAAACTAGTTATTATATAGTTAAAAGAATGACATATATTATATTATATGTATACTAGCCGTTAGGCCCGATCAAAACGTCACGTCGGTCAGAGCCACTCTTCTCCACAACTTCTTACCCTTCCCACTTATTCATATCCCGTTTTCCTTCCATCTCCTCTCATCTTCCCCTTCCTTCCCCTCCCACCTCATCCACCCCCTCTTTTTCTCTTCTACAGGGCTGGCTGTACCCTGCTGAACCTGTGAGATGCAGAGGGTGAGGGGCGCCGCTACGGGGGACCTGCCTCTCTCCGTACCTCCCTCCCTGTGTACTGTGGCTTCTCACTGCTGTCCTTCTAGCCGTAATGCCCATTAAAACTGGCGAGATTTGCTGTGCTCCAGCCGTCCCAACTCCCTCCCCCCTTCCCCGGCGGCGGAGGGACGGGTTCAGGCTGTTGGTCCGACCTCCTCCTCTCCCCTCCCACCCCCAGCACCACGAAGGGCTGGAGGTGGTGGTGGTGGCAGGAGCTGCAGCAGCCGAGGGGGATCTGGCGAGGCGGTGTCAACTCAACACTTCGGTGAGAGATCTGTCTTCCGCTCATGCGTGGCCCCTCGGTGAGAGCTACAGAGCAGCTCTCTACTGCGCATTCGCGGCACGTCGGTCCCAGCTCCCTTACAGGTATGATAGAAGTAGGAGTCGTGGCTAAAAAAAGTATTAAGAATTCAGAAGCTGCCATACTTGAAATGATCAAACAGATGTGTGCTCCACTGATAGAATAACCTGGGCTGAGCAAGGGTAAATGGCACTGGCCTTACAGCAGGATACAGGAGTCAAAAAAGACAAGGGGCAATACAAAAACGAGAGGACAGAACAGAGCACATCAGCAAGAGGTGCTAAGGGGTAAAAGTAACACGAACAAGAGATGAGGAGGCCAGAGAAGCAGTGAGAAAGACATTAAAAGAAGTGGGATGGACAGTCATAAGTGTAAAGGGCACCTCAAAACAAGTGGAGAAACACCCCCCCCCCCCAGAGTCTATGCAGGTAACCAAGTGGGGGGGGGAGGGGTAAGAGGAGGCGCACGTATAAACAGCAGAGCCTCATTGCAGATAAGGGCAAACAGCACACACAACTGTTGAGCAGAATCCAGGAAGGAAAGAGGTCCTGACGAGGACCCGCATTTCACTTGCACCACAAAACTGCAGCCATTTAAGAAGCAAGTTACAGTAAGATCAAAGAGACGACATCTGGAACTAAGACCAAGAGAGGTGGCAAGAGAGCCAAGAGGTTGGCAAATTGGTACGGATGCTTTGAAGAGAGTTGAATCGGAACACAAAGCACACAAACGTTTCTTTTCTGTTACGTGTATGGTGCTACAGCCAGACGCCGACTCAAGTGGGAGCACAGAACAGAAATCTATCTGTTCCGAGAGAAAAAAAACAAACAGCCAGCACTTTTCTTGCATCAGTGACCACATTGCGTAGCTTGGTGCCCGAAGGGCCAATGTCAACATTTTAGTTGGTCACATTGGCCCTGGAGTCTTTAAATCAAAGAACTTAACTTTTTCCGCGTTCGCAGTGCGCTCCACATCCAGTTTTAAAAATTCATAGACATTTTCTAGAATTGCTGTCAACATTTTCCTAATCATCCACACGTTTCTCTGAAAGTTTATGTAAAATGCTTTCTAAGTTAGATAACTGGGTTCCAATAACTCAATATTTCTAAAATTTATCGTAGGTGGTCTTTTTGTATAGTAAAAACCTCACAGGGGCGCCACTCACATCCACTTTGCAACTGCTTCCCTCGTTCTAAGAGCAAGAAATATTAACAGAGCAAGGGGAGGGGCAACTTTCAAAACGTGTCCACATAGATGCGAGTCTGTAGGTACCCTTACCCGGGGGGCTCTGCACCCATTTGTTTTTCCCCAAAAGGAAAAAGGTACAAGCGCACGTTCCCTTCAAATACTGCGCCAGGAAAAAAAAAAAAAAAAAAAAAAAAAAGGTAGCTGCAGAGATTTGCACCTGCTGTGTCTCTGGCTACTTTTCCATACAATATACTACACGTAGATCTGAAAACATTTCCCCTACTCCTTGTCCCGTAAAACTGCGTGCTGTTGACCGCCATGCAGAATTTTACCTGGATAAATAGCTTCTGAAATTCACCCTTTTCTATGATTAATACAATGAGGAAATACAAAAAAAAAGCTCAACTAAGACTGCAGGAGTGCATCTCTACCATCTGCTGGAGTCAGAGAAATACTGAGGGACTGCAGGTGGCACTCTTCTATATATGGCAGAGCCCAAAGGTCTTTGCTCTCCGACTCCACCTGCTGGTAGGGATACACAACCCACTTCTCTGGTCTGATCTGGGTATGTTCAGGAATTGTTGATTAATACAGAACTAATGAGGTAATAGAGGAGTTCCTTCTTCCTGGACAGAACAAACATAAGTCAACTCAACTCCAACTACTGTCCTAAAATACATTTTTTACATACATTAGGGAAATACTTTTCATAAACAAAACTGATCATGTTTATCTGTTCTCAGATAAGCCTTCTAAACAGAGAACTGACTTTGTCTGTACAGCTGACAAGCCCTAAAGTGAAATTTTAAAGATGAGGTCGGTGTACACAGTATATCTGACCAGACTCCCATGTACCCCAACACAGTTACAAAAACTGCCTGGAATAAAGCATGCTCAGAAATACCCAACACGCGAGCTGCCTTTTAATTCTGTATGTCCCGAGATCCAGACCTTTCAAACACCTTATTCTGTACTTCGAATCTGGTTTTGCACCATATGGCTCAAACCATGCCAAGGGTGAAACGCAGCACATCAGGGTACCTGGCTAGCAATAATTACACTACTGTTGTGAACATACAGTGCCCCCTTAATTTTCAAAGGAGTTACACGCGTAAATGAAACATACTACTATTGTAGGAAGTTTCAAAAAGGCCACTTACACGTGTAAACCCATTTTTGAACATGTAAATCCTTTTGAAAGTTATCCCTCTCATCCATGTGCCTTGAACTGCGGTCTTCAGGGTTGGAACATCAAGAGTAAAGGAGGTGGTTTATGGGGACAAAAGGTGCTGAGATTCTGGCTAATGATCTGGGGAAGCCATTCTTTACACTGCAATAAGCACTTGACTTTGAAATCATTAGCAGCCCCCAGGGTAGGAAAATGGTGATGATGGAAGAGCACAGGAGGTGAAATGCCGATGTGATCCAATCTCATGCTGGGAACACTGAAGCTCCTCTGTTCAGTGCCACACACACACACATCTGAATTTAGCAATGAACAAGAACGCAGGGGACACTAAGCCGCCAGGGAGGCACTTACATGGATTACAGCATGTAAAATAAGAGGCTGTACGCCATGTAGAAAAAGTACAGGCTCATTTAGCTGGGACATGTGCTAATACACAAGAACAACGAGCCTATTCAATCATTTGTGTGACGAAACTTAATTACTCTGCTAGTAATAGGTACACTTGTAATTCTCCGAGCAGCACTTCAAATACGAATATTACATCAGGTATGCTGGAAGGCCATTTCAATACAACATAGAAACAGGCAATTTAGCGAATGGCAGGAATTAGAGTCTTAGCAACTGTAATAATGAGACTTTGGCTTGCTCCATTAGTTACATTAATATAAAATAAAGTTGGAAACAAGCCCATTGGAAGAGTGTACCTAGGGTTATACATTCTAATTTATAGCTCAAAAACTATTCTAACACTATATATTCAGCTGCATTATATTTAAATATGTTCATAGACCCCTCATGTGTTTTATGTAATCAACATGCTTAGAGGTCAAATGCCTGTGAAATTTACAAGCAGTTGTGGCTTGAATACAGTTTTACTATGGTGTTAGTCTTCTCCACTGCAAATTTCTATCAGTCAGTGGCCAATCCCTAATGGGCGGCTAATCTGATTTAAGCAAATTAGGATAATAATAAATAATTGCATGTGGGCTGTACTATAACAGCCTTTGATTGCAGGCCAACTAGAACTAATTTACCAGCAGAAGTGAAAATTGTAAGATGCAACGGCAAATGTAGAACAGAAAAGGTACAGTCATGAAGGCGGGGAGATGGCATTTTGGCACGCATTGTATTGAAGAATTTTTAAATGTATTCTTACCAAAGTGTGACTCAAGTTGCACGATTTGACCTGCCGAAGGACGTTTCATGCTCCCTATATGGAGGGACTACAGTCAAATCTAAGGTCTGAACCATGAGCTGAGGATTGCCCTTTCTTGGTCTTCTGGTCGAGATTAAGAATTTGTGAAATGCACCTGGGTGCAGGGACTGTGGCCACCTGACCCCGCTAGGGACAGGATTATGTTATGACCATGGTAAAGCAAAAGGATGACATCTTCAGTTAAAAAAAAACAAACAAACCCCACACATCTGGTACTTGGCCATGGTCTTTAATGATTATTTGCAATAGACAATTGGAAAAAAAAAATTCAAAAGCAGTATTCAACAAAAACATATACATCATAAAGTTATCTGAGATGTCCAAAAATAAAGTTAGCTGTTATTCAGAAAAAAAACAGTTAAGGTAACCTATTGCATTGGATCCTGAAAAGTGGTTCTATTTTAGGAGATGGCAGAAGTCACCAAGATTATCATCAGATCCCTCACATCAGACATGGGAAGGACAAAATTAGATAATCTGCAATTGTCTGTGGCTGTAGCACGCCAATTAGTACACTCTTGTTTTTATAAGGAGAGCTCGTTAGAGAGCAATTAGATTACAGGGTACCTGTGCAGTAAACGGTCTTAGCAACCGTTGCCATGATGATGCTGGCAAGTCCGGTGCCTGCCCCGAGCTCCAGTGCTGTGCAGTTTCTGAAGAGGTCACGCTTCCAGAGGAGATAGTCAGCCAGAAGGAAAGCCCCGCGCCATATCTGCAAGGACGCATAAGGGTGGAGAGAGCCATCACGAAGAGCAGAAAGGACTATTTATCATACACCACTGAAAGGGGATAACAAGGAATGCAGGCAGAAAGTTAACACACACACTCCCACCTGTCTATGGCTTGAGTCTGTCGGGCAGGTCTGTGCGATCTGTTTCTTCCTGCTCCTTTGGGATTCCAGCTTAGTTGGAACTGGCCCACGGCTCCATGAGCTTTCCTGCAAACTTGACGTTTCCCCATTTTACTTTAAACAACCCTTCCCATCTTAGTGACAGATCTGGGCCAAAAACCTACAGGACAGCCACTCCCCTCTGGAACCCATGCACCTGGTTTCTGGAATCCGGATACCGCTGTCGCGTGATAAAGATATTCTTTTATCTCCCTGGGGCCAGGGAACACTGCCTCCCTAGCATCTTTGAACTCTGTCCCACGATTATTAGGCTGGCCACAGAAATAAAATCTTGAAAATAAACGAGAGATTATCCTAAATCATCAGACTCATGCTCAGTTGGCGGTCTCTTGCCGCCAGTACCCTCTTACCTCCAACAAGTTGCTCACTAACCATTGATCCACAGATTTGTCCCTGCAATGGTATTTACATTTTTAAGGCTTTCAAAAGACTTAAGAGCTAATTTTTCAAAAGCATTTGTGTTTATACAATGCTGTTTGATGCAAGTAAATTTGCTTTTGAAAAAAATAACCCAGGGAGTTGTATATGTGCAAGCGTGGAAGCAATTTCATGCATCTTTTAAAGCGTAAAGAGATACGCTGGGGAGAGGGATAACAATATAATTTACATGTATACATTAAATTTTCAAATTCATTGTGTAAATCTACCTTCACACATCTTCACCTGCTAATGAGCAGGTGTAAGTGTGTGTGCATGTGCCACATTGGGTTCTGCACATACCTGCTAATTTTCAAAGCAGACGTGTACATATAAGTCTGCTTTGAAAATTTAGGATAGATTCAGCCCTAGTTTGTACAGGCAAACTTTAGCCTTCTGCGAGCTACTGAGAAGGATTCTCTTAACAGTTTATTCTGAGATATACACAATACAGCAAAAGGTAACAAAGCTCACCTGTTTACCAACATCTTCCAGTGGTGTTGCCATGGTATGTTCTAGAGGAATAAAATGCAATACGTAATTAAAATAAAAGCTACCTTGAGAGCAGAAGACAGCTTTATGTGGACAATCTAACTAGAAACAGAAATCACAGTTTGCAGCTACAATACAATAGAAGTAGATATCATTAAAAATACAAAAATCACAAGAGGGGAGCAAGGGTAGGCACAGGCATAGATCAGGTAGAACCCCCCTTGATAAACCACATTCCAGAACAGGAAACCTTGCAATTCCCTTCCCTTGAAAGGGAGAACCAAGTGAATGTAGACATCGGATCAAGAAAATACATTTTTGTAAGCAGACGGATGGCATGATGCCTGCTCTGAGACCAGAATGCAGTAGTTCCATCTTCAGATGTCTTTGAAGCTGGTAGCTAAAAAAAAACAGAGCTTATTACTCTCTCTACATATCCCTCCTGGAACACAATCTGAACTTGTCAGTGCTCTGAACTGACTTACCCATGTTCACTTTCTCTCTCCAAAATTACTGCTTGAAATGCTGGATTAATATTGCTCTCTAAATTTTGATAGTATTAGGTGGAAAGTATGTAGAAAGGAGGAGTGCATTAGACCTTATAAAGAAGATGTTAGGGCCAGTTTCTTAAAAAAAAAAACAACAAAAAACAAACATGTCACCAAACACTGATGCTCAAACAGTGCAGAGTTTCAAGTGATTTTAATGGAGAGGGACAACAAAATAGAAGGCATACAAATTTTAATGAACGCTCACTGCCAGAAGAAGTTATTTAAATGACAGCATCACTTGCAGTCAACCATTTCAATAGGATTACAAAGTGCAAAACAGCAGCATTCAAATGCGTCTATCCAAAAAAAAGACGTGATGGGGATAATCTGCAGAATCAAATTACATGCATAAAAGCTGGTTTTATGCATGTAAATGGATGCTCTAAAATTGACCTGGGCATAGTGCATGTAAAAAGCACACGCATGACCCAGTTTCATACAAGTGATCCAGGGGATGGGGCAGCTGTGGCAGAGTGTGTGCTATGTGCATAGTTTTTTGTTTTTTTTTAATTTTAAATGTACATGCATTCAGTTTTGTCCTCTAAAGATGAGGTATAACTATGTGAACAAATGTGTACTCAACTAATTTATCTGTGTAGATTTGCTTTGAATCTCCTAGGAACATTCTGTGTACAATGCTGTGCAGGCTCTCTGAGAATTACTCTTTAAAATGACTATGTACTGAATCTAGATATTAATGCAACAGACTGGTATGAAAAATGCCAGCACCTGACATTGCGATTTTTTTTTTTCTATGAGGGTTTGACTGTAGATTAGATTATCTACTATTGGCAGCTCTGAACATCAAACCCCAACCCTAAAATCACTCGCTCACAGGAATAAGTCATTTCATGATGAAGCTACTAAAAGTGCAACAACATGAGCCATTATCGTGCATTTATTGCTCATGGTAATCACCTGCTTATTCAGCTCTGCACTAAATACCATACCTTAACACATCAATGGCAACACAAAAACATCCACATTTAACTACAGCCTCCAAAGTTGGTGGTGACTGGCACCACCAATATCCTAGGCTATATAACACAAGGGGCAAAGCCCCCCCTAGGCCCCTGCAAGAGCAAGGAGACAGGAACTGTCTCCTGTAGAACAGAACACAAAGTTCAAACAGTTGAAATTTCCTTTTTTTTTTCTTTTTTTTAAAAAGACAACGAAGAGGAAATGCTTGCTCCAGTCAACGCGAGAAGAAAAGGTATAAAGAATCCCCAAAGGAACAGATAATAAGGAAACCAGGGAACCACAGGGTGAGCTGTTCCACCTACTGGAGACAGACAAATACTAAAGGGCTACAGGGTAGGCTCTGTCCTCATATAGGAGATCCTTTCAGTTTTAGTCTGTCTCCACCTGCTGGAAAGGAGGCTCAACCCATGGTCTGGACTGATCTGGGTACGTACAGGGAATTTGCAATTATTTAAACTATGGATTCATAGGTAATGAGCTGGTTTATACAATTATGCAACCTATTACATATTTTTCCATGATCACATTCACAATAGCTAAATAAAGCATATTAAAAGCACGAAGGACATGTATTCACATAATGCATTATTTAACAACTTTTTTTATACTGACATTCGTGGGTACATCACATCGGTTTACAAGGAACTGAGAGAAATACAGTTAACAAGGCAAAAGGAGAAGGGGCAAAAACAATAGATATAGGTTAACTAATAAGAATGTAAAAAGTAATGTGAACACATTTGCGAACTTCAGCACAAGTTAATACATCGACCTCTGAGACTTCCTGACATTAAAGAGAACAGTTGACACACGCTGCTGTGTTGTTATATAGTAGGAATAGCATGGCCGTCTCCATCTTGCAAATGCATTGTGCTCTTTAAAGCTCAGTGCTGCTTTGTTCTCTCCAGCTTCTGCCATATCCTTATTACTTTAAAAAAAACAAACCTTTCAAACCGGCAGTACTACCATGCTTGCTGTTGTACAATTAAAGAATATATGTTGCTTCCAATGTTTTTATCAACTTAATGCATGGATAATGTACATGGCGAAGATGGCTGGAAACTCTCTTGTATTTCTCTCAGTGCCATTTGAGAACAATTACTCAAATATAGACTTATTTTAGAGAGAGAGAAAAAATTCAAAGCCAGAGTGTAGAAAGAGATTGGATGTTGTGTGTGGTTATACCAAAGGCTTTGAAGTTTCCGACTGGCTTTCTTCTAGATGAAAGTATCTGTTTTAAACCACGATATATTATTTGTTGACTAAAATGTGTGACTGAATAGATTCTGGAGTCATATTTATTTATTTATTTATTTTTTCAAAATTATTCCAGAAGACAAACTTGCTTAAAGAAACAGTCAAGAGAATTCCACAATAAAACTAAGGAAACCAACAGACAAGATATACATTTAC
Source organism: Rhinatrema bivittatum (assembly GCF_901001135.1). Classification (NCBI taxonomy): domain Eukaryota; kingdom Metazoa; phylum Chordata; class Amphibia; order Gymnophiona; family Rhinatrematidae; genus Rhinatrema; species Rhinatrema bivittatum. The sequence goes on from NC_042628.1 coordinate 27,263,341, forward strand.
GAAGTCCCAGCTGTAGAAGTTAAAAAAAAAAAAAATAAAGAAAATTATAGAAAGAAAAAGCTTTAGCAGATAGGGCTACAAAAACTATTGCTCTTAGCCATTTCCTCCCCATCCGTGGGAGCCATAGTAGCTTTCTTCATGTCTAGAAAAAGATTGTAACTGTGAAGGGTCATAAAAACAGCCTGACCAGAAGACAGCAAACATCTACATGGATAAGGTAATAAAAATAAAGGCTCCTAGTGACCTAGTCTCCTGTCACATGGCCAAAAGTCCCTTCCGTCTTTCCTGAGCAGAAGGCGTCACATATGTGAAGACCCAGATACGCTGTATCATAAATTCTTCCCCAGCTTTCTGAAAATAAGATTAAAAAATACAGTGTCCAGATCTTGTCTGAACACAAACAAAAAACTGGCAGCGTGGCGCTATTCAGACCAAAGGTTCTCCTGATTTTCAAGCACAGTAAAATCCAAAGATCATCCCAGACTGCCTTTGACATTCTTCCAATGGGCACCTTAATACATCACTCCCTCCCCACCCCAAATGAAAACAAAACAAAAAAAAAAAAATCAGGGAAAAAAAAAAAAGTAGTGCTATGAGGGGGGTGGCGGCAGCTTGATGTAGAGTTTTATTATGGGGGCAGTAGCAAATATAGGAGGACAGGCAATAAGATTCTCAGAAGAACGCTGAGAGACTAGGAGGGCTGGAGGAATACAGGCAGGTGCTCCAACAAGCAAAGTGAATGTCGTCATGTTAACTCTTGCCTTCATTCTAGGACTTTTCATGCAACTATGTCCCAACACGTCGATTGTGTACTAAGTGGAAAGGACATGCCTCCTTAAAAAGTGCTACTTAGGAATGCTTTTTTTTTTTTTTTAAATGGGAAACCCCCCCCCCCCCCCCCGACATTGCACGCTATGGAGAAAAACTGCAGTTTTAAGTAAAACTAGGAGCTGGGAATGACTTGCAAGACCTGTCTGGTGACCTGTGAGACAGAAGGTAGGCACCCAGATAAAGAGCCTGGAAGGTCACAACTAGCAACAGAAAGTGGACTGATGAGAAACAGGTTAGGAGAACACTCCCAGCAACAGAGGACTGGTCAGATTAAGGGCAGTAACCTGACAGAGGCCAGTATTTCCAAGAGCTTGTTGGCAAAAGCCTCCTCCAGGGAACTCTTAGCTAGCTTGTTCTGCCTGAGCCTAGAAGTTTACTCCTGCACCTCAGACTTCTGTCTGATCCTGAAACCTTAATCCTGGACTACTGGACCTCAAAACCTTTGGAATTCAGATCCTGGGGAATTAGGTTTTACCCAGGAAGGCCAACTTCATGCTGGGGGAGGGGGAGGGGGGCACTACGACTTCCTTTTGAACCCAGGCCCTTGAAATCATGCCTTCAGTGGATGGATCCTTACCCAGATTATGGGACCCACAGGTACATTTCTGGACTGACAGTCCTGAGAGTCTCCCTCTACACTATTTTTATGTCATGTCCCCAGCCGTGAAATGTGTACAATTTCAAGACAGTCTAGTCATAGGAGGAGAAACAGTGGAGGTGATGCTAACAGACGATATCTGAATTCAAGAAAGCATGGGACAAGCACGGGGGATCTCTGAGGGAGTGGTAGAGATTATAGGGCTAAGCAGTTGATGTGGATGGATGGACGGACTGGATAGGCCATATGATCGTTTTCTGCAGTCACAGAAACATATGAAAGTGCAGTTGGTGATAACAGGCAGAACGAGGAATTTAAAGATAGAGTCCTTTGAGGCAGAACCCTTTTGTTTCCTTGGAGAGGAAAACCATTAGGAAGCAAAAATCCATTAAAGTTAGTAAATTTCGATGAGTCTGGAATGCATACCAAGAGCACTCCGTTTCACAGCTGCCTGAAGACGTCAGTCTCTCCCCGACATAGCATAGGCACAGGAAAAATTAAGGAAGGCAAATTGGTTTTTTTTTTGTTTTATTGGTGGAGGACTTACATCTTCAGGAGATATTTAGTCTGCATGCTAGAGGGGATAATTATCAAAATCCCCGTGGAGTTTGTATGTCCTGAAGCCTGAACGTTCATTTTCAAAGGCAGCTCCCTTTTAATAATCGGACATGCAACGTCTGCAGATCCATGACCCTGGTGCTTGCACCTGCTATTCACGCACGTGAAGTCCATGACGAAAAGAATGCCCAGAGATGCAGATAATCCTATGAAAAAGTGACCTCAGCATGGTAATAAAGAGGTCCCTGTATGGGATGACGTACACTGAATGTTCTGCCAGGGAAGCCGATAGAACTCTCGATACTACAGGCTTAAGAAGCTTTACATTGGACTGTCCCAATGATTGAAATTGGGAGAAGTGATGTGGATGCCACACTAGAGAGGATGATTTGCTTCAGTGGATTACAGAGGAGAATTAAAAGGAAGAATTGATAGAGAAGCTTCTATGTATGTGATGCAAAGTGGTTACCTGGGGGTGGGGTTAATATTCATCTGCAGGGATTCTGGCTAACTTAGCCAGATCCAGCAGCACAGGAGCGCCACCGAATATACCCACTTAGCTATGTGTTTATCCAGCTAACTTTAGGACTGATCAGACAAAACTGTGTGAATATTGACTTACCCTAGTTTCTAGACTTAAAGATGTTTGGGGTTAAGAAACATATTTAAAGCTGCTACTTGCTGAAAATCCATTAACAAGGGGAAAAAAAAAAACAAAACAAAAACCAAACAAGCTTTGGAGTATTATTTATTTTTATAATACTGAAAACTATGAAATATGCTACAAATGCTGTAAATGAACCTAATGCTTTTCTTACCAAGTTTGACAACATCTGGACAGGGGTGTTCCACTTCCTCATCTTCCGTAGGGTCTTCTATACCCTTGGTCAAAATTATGGGATAGATGGTCTCCCTCGAAGGCTCTTCCTTTTCTTGGAGAGAGGGATAGTGAGGTTTTCGAATCACTTCCAGATCTCCATCTTCATCCAGCAAAGCTTCAAGTCCTTGGACACTGCTCGACGCTCTTCCATCCTTATTGAGAAGGATGGCCTCACTCACGTTCTTGCCATTCTGCCCTTCCCTCCGGTTTCTATCTGATGCAACCTCCCTCTCATCCTCACGCCAAAGGATCCGGAACCGTGACACAAAAACTAAAGATAAAGAAAAAGAAAGAGTTTAAGCTCAAGTCATAACCCAGCAACACCGAAGCAAATTCTCTGTAAATCAAGTAGGAGGCAATGAAGTAGTACTGCTCAAAATTACTTCCCAATTTTATATACAAAATGTTATACGTGATACACCGGTGACTCACGGGGCTATGCAAACATGGCTACATCCTGATAAGCAACACGGATTTTGGACAATTTAAAAATGGTACAAATATATGACACAAGTGCCCAAAGATACAAAATCATAGCTAATTCTACAGGCATAACTTCCAATAAAAATAAAAAGGTCCACTCCTGTGCTACTTCTTTATATGGCCATACTAACTTAAAAAAACAAAAACAAAAAACCAGGCAACTTCTACCCCCAGGAATCCATAATGACCGCACCAGAAGGATGCAAGAAGAAATTCTGATTATACAAAACACACAAAACACAGGCAGTCCTTGGTGGCGAGGGCAGAGACCATCAAATATATAAAGAAGCCCCTGGAGCTTAATTCAAAATGAATATTTTATGACATTAAGAATGTGTTATTCTCATAAATTGACATTTTTGGTGTAAACTGAGCAAAGTCCAAAGTGGACTCCAACATTGGTTTGTGCAACACGTTTGCACTGAGTTATTGTACATTTCTGGCACAGCATGCCATCCGAGCTTAAAAACATCCCCTCATCACAGTTACATCCTTTTTTATTGTTATAATGTGGCTGCATGTGAGGAGGTGTTTCTATTTCAGATTTACATTGCCAGAGGATGCATCACTGTGGTGTTAATGGAAAGGACCCTATAATACAATTAGTTGATTTGTATGATGGGAGCTAGGTTTGACCTATTTAAAAAAAAAAATAAAAAAAAATCTGGCATTTCTGATCCTATATAGGACTCTGGAAGCGTGTTTGCTATCTGGGCCTCTTAAGTGAGTTCAGCAGTATGAAGTATTTTTTTTTTTTTAAATCTGCATTCGTGGTTTATAATCGGGACACTGAAGCTCACAGGCCCCAGAAGCCTTTCCATGCTTTGGATAGTAACAGTTTACAGCACAAAAAAAAAATCTCTCTCCTTATGTGCAAAGAAATGTAATCCCCTTCACTTATGGTAGAGACCCCATTTTCTACAAAAGCTTTGCTTCTAATTCAACGCATGCAGGTTCCAGGTTACCTTGCTTGCAACAAAAAACTCCCAGTAATATGTAGCCTGGAAGCTGCATACGTTGAATTAGAAGCAAAGGTTTTGAAGAAAATGGGGCCTCTGCCTGAAAGATGAGAGAGAGAGAGAGAAAACTTTCAGGCAAAACTCAAATTTCAATGCAGATGATAAAATTTGCAAAATAGACTTTGCAGAAAGGATGTGACATAACAGGGATCCAGTCTACAGCAAAGGCATCACCACCCCCATGGCAGTTTCTTCATTATGGAAGTGCTGGCTGCGGCACTGCACTAGGGATGGGCAGGAACATTTTTTTTTCATTTCAGAGACTGGACGGGCTGTGGAGGAGGGGGTTGTTTCAGTTCATAAAGGAGGCAATTTTCAAATAGTTATACATAATATATTATCATAGCAATTTTCAAAAGCCATTTATGCACATAAAGCGCACTTACACATGAATGGACAATTCAATGGCATATATTGTAGCAATTTTCAAAAGTCTACTCACCTAGGTAAAAGTGCATTGACACATATGAAACCCAGTTTTATGCAAGCAAGTTCTTTTAAAAATTACCCCCTTTAAAGGTGAATTTTAAAAGCCTGGCACACACATCAATTAAGGGATGCGTGAATATGTTGGGCTTGTGTGCACAGAGAGGATTTTAAAAGTCGCTGAGAGAGGCATGAATCTCTCAAAGCACACATCTTGGAAGTTTAAAAAAAAAAAAAAACGACATGTGCGTAAATACGTAAATAGTGCAAGACATGTGCGTAAATACGCGCCACAGCATGCGGAAAGATCCCCTGCCACGTAACTTTACTTCTATGAACATAAGAACATGCCATACTGGGTCAGACCAAGGGTCCATCAAGCCCAGCATCCTGTTTCCAACAGTGGCCAAAACCAGACCACAAGAACCTGGCAAGTACCCAAAAACTAAGTCTATCCCACGCTACTGATGCCAGTAATAGCAGTGGCTATTTTCTAAGTCAACTTAATATCAGGTAATTGACTTCTCCTCCAAGAACTTATCCAATCCTTTGTAAACACAGCTTCACTAACTGCACTAAACACATACCCTGGCAACAAATTCCAGAGTTTAATTGTGCGTTGAGTGAAAGAACTTTCTCCGATTAGTTTTAAATGTGCCCCATGCTAACTTCATGGAGTGCCCCCTAGTCTTTCTACTATCCGAAAGAGTAAATAACAGATTCACATCAACCCATTCTAGACCTCTCATGATTTTAAACACCTCTATCATATCCCCCCTCAGCCGTCTCTTCTCCAAGCTGAACAGCCCTAACCTCTTCAGCCTTTCCTCATAGGGGAGCTGTTCCATCCCCTTTATCATTTTGGTCGCCCTTCTCTCTGTACCTTCTCCATTGCAACTATATATCTTTTATGGCTGATGTATAAGTGATAATATAAAGAAAACTAGGCAGATCAGCAGGGCTTTAAGGGTCAGGGTGGCTATTAAAGTAGGGGGGTTTGGAAGCCCTCTCTCAACTGGGCAAACTGGGAACGAACTGATTTTAGGGGCAATGGCGTCAGTGTGCGCCCTTTTGAAAATCCTTCCACTTACAAGGTAGAAGCAGCATTTGCATGCACACGCCCACTTAAACTAGGTGCAAGGCCAGCCAGTTTTATAATATGCACATAATTATAAGATGGCCATGTGCCTGGCTGCGGGCCGACATATGCATGCATACGTGTGCCCGCACACCGGTTTAAAATCCATCTTTAGTGTTTATTTTGGTTCAGTTTGTCAAACTGCCCCAGTGGGGCAAAGAAATTGGGGATTGCCCCTGCCCTTTCTTCATTAGAGACCCATGGAAGGAATAAGTGCATTTTATTTTTAAAGTTTGTACCTAAATAGTGCACACTGTATTAACAACAAGCTCTACTTGTCCAACTGAAAATCAAACTTCTCAGATATTTTCTGATGAGCTGACGTTTCGGTTTGGTTTTTACCCATTCGATTAAAACAAAAGCACATCCTTAATGCACGCCGGACAGACAGAGATGCAGATACTGAATGAGAGTCCGACCAAATCTTTGTAAATACTGCCACTGCTGGAGCTGGAAACAGCAGCCATGCAGAAGAGGGGAAAGGAATTAAAGGAGACAAAAGAGAAGAGGAGCAGGGGCAGAAAAGAGGAAGGTTTTCAAGGACGCAGTTGTCACACAAGAACAGAGACAAATAAGGGACAAATTTGAGTGTCTTATTCCTGAACCATCAGATGAGAATCTGAATCTTACAAACATTGCTCAACTAACAGAATTTTATATTAGCAAAAAAAAAAACAACAAACAAACAACCTTATGTTGTAAGTAAAAAACAAACAAACAAAAAAAAAAAGAAAAAAAAAAAAAAAAAAAAAGAGTAAAATGAAAAATTGTGAAGAATGCAATTTTGCATGGATGGAACTCTGGGAAGCAAAACGTGATAAACACAGGTCCCTACTTCTATGCCAACTTGGTGGAACAGAATGCACACCTACCTGGCTGTCCAACTGCATTCAACCGCACCATGAGATGCCTTTTGTTTGGAGTGTGGAGGTGAATATCAGAAAGCACAGTGTCACTTCTGAATGTAATGTCATCCATGGTCCTTTTACCTGCAGGTTTATCATGGTAGAATGATGCTCTCAGGGGGCTACGCTGCTCCTAGAACAATGAGACAACCTTTATCGAATCCGCAGCCGGCCATCTGCCATTACAGAGTGCTAACTGGAACTGGAATGATTTGGGGTCTTGGAGGTGATTTTCAAAGAGCTGCTGAACAGTGATATTAACCAATTAGTTTTAAATCACTTACCTCTCTCCAGGTATTATGCCATGGTTAACCGTCAAAAGCTGCAGCTAAATAGCTGGTTACATCTAACCATACAAAACTCTCTGTGATTAGGCTTATGGCAGACATTTGGGCATCAAATTTATGAGGTTAGCTCTGAATATCACCCCCAGCTACACCCCACCTGGCTCCCCTTTTCTGTTCAGCTAAGCCTGCATACATACAATTTTGTGGGGAATAGGGAAGAGGGCTTTTTAACCAATAAGATATATGCAGTTGCACACAGATTATATTTACTGGCTTCCAAAACCTCATGGTAAATATTTTTTTAAAAAGTGCACACATCCTTAAATTACAACCAATATTAACACGTAGTCATGGGCAATGAAAGTACTATTGCAGAATAGCCTGTCTGTCAATGCGCAGATATCTACAAACAAGACATCTTCCGCAGTGGGTGTTAGACTTCTTTCATATCCAGACTACTCTCTCTTTTCTAGTTCACCTTTAAAGCATTTTCAGTTTTTATTGATACACAACATTCAAAATGCTTGCACCAGTGGTGACCTTTTGGTGGGGCTCCTTAGGCTTAGAAGCTTAATTTTGCTGAGCTATAAGCTTCAGTGCCCACATCTAGGTGAACACTGCACATTTGTGGGTTGCAGGAATGCAGACCTGCAGATTTGTTATCAAATTTTCTTGCCATTATTATTTACATCATAGTAGTTTTGTTATGAGACAGGTGCAGAGAATATCAGAAATATTTACACAACCCATTCACATATAGTTTTGGTTAGAGACCAGCCAAAAGAAGTATATATTAACCCAGCTGTTATCATATAGTTAGAGTGTGAAAATGCACATAGCTAATACCCAAAAGACAACCATATAGAACAATTTCCTTGCAACACTCCTCTTCCACACCCCCCCCCCCCCGGAAAAAAAAAAGACAACTATAGCAAAATTTTGGAGCCCTGAGCACTCGCCTGGGTTACCCTCCCCAAAGGCTGCCATTGCATGTACCCTTCCCTTTCAAATCTTTTAAGGATCTGCCCCTTGCTGTAGTGCATGCCCGATCTCTTCCCCAATGACGATAAACAATTAAAACAAAAGCAAGCAGGCAGCATTTTAAAGAGCTCAGAATTATGTGGGAGGTGGCAGCAGTTGCAGCTCTGAAACGGCTCCCGGTGCTTCCTCCTCCTCCCCCCGCCCAGTCTCCACTTCTTACTCACAGTTCCTGGAAGGCTGGATTTGTATTTTGCTGATCTGCTGCTCTATAAAGTTCCGCCTCGCCTCCTGGGTGCACGGAGCCTGCAGCGAAAGCCCGACCTCCGAGCAGTCCGTGACGTCACGCAGCAGCAGCGCTTGCATTCGGCACGGCAGATTCCACACCCACAGACACATTCAGCGTGGCATCCGGCTTTATCAGATTCAGCACAAGTGAACCGCCTGACCTATAGTGCAGCCCCCCCCCCCCCAAAAAAAAAAAAAAAAATCCCCACGCTCTTGGGTACAGCTTTGCAAACCAAGGCTAGTATAAGCAGGATGTTTGAATTTCAAAATCTCCCTGTGGACTTGTTACTTGGCTTATAAAGAACTACTTTTGGCTGCAGCTTTTCTGAGTACTATTTCCAATGGTCTCAGAAACCGTTCATTTTGTAGAAACCTAAGCAGGAATGCTATAGAAAAGAAGCAGTTTTAGTCTCTTCCAGCGCCCATGAACATAGTTCTTCTAATCTAAGCAAAATCCACAATCTGTACAGCTGAACCTAGACAGGCTATTAATAGCAGCAGTGTGCACCTGTTCTCATGCTCTGCTTTCAGATCGCTTGCTTATAAAGTTCAGTCATTAGGTCTCAACTTGTCAGCAGTTTCCTCTGAAAATTTCCTTGTAACGTTTCTAGTGTGTAACAAAGAAACCTTCACCAATTACAGCTGTCAAGCTCATAAATATGTTGTGTGTCAGCTCCTGAGACTGCCCTGGAAGAGTCTGTAACCATTCCTGCTCTCTCATGGGACAGCCTTAGAAACTATACTGTCACCTTGATGGGCAGTATTAAATGCTTAGCTGCAATCAATCCTTGTTTTACTTCCAGTGATGCAATGGGGATGAACCTGGGAGTTGCTTAGCCTAACAACCCAAGAGCCTTGTTTACCATAGTAAAAAATCTCACAAATGATACATCTGACTCTTCACAAAACCTTCCAGTAAATAGATGTAATGAGATAGCTACATTTTTAATGACAAAATTACGAACCTAAAAACAAAGATTCCAAAAATAACTAAACAAAACATCAAAATGCAAAAAAGAGATGTTAAACAATGGGAAACATTCAGTGAAATATCTGAAATAGAAGTTGAATCGATGCTAAAAAAACTAAACCCTGTCCCACATGCATATGACACAATACCCACCACATTTATTTATTTATTTATTTATTTATTTATTTATTTATTTAAAGGCTTTTATATACCGGAGTTCATGCACTTGTGCATACCACTTCGGTTTACACAGAACAAGGAACAGAAAATTACATCAAAGAGATTGAACAATTAAACAAATATACAATTACATCCAACAATTGGGTATAAATAACATGGCTAACTTAGTAGGAACTTAGAGTTTGAGGTAAAGGAGAGAAATAGTACCAAGTGGTAACAGAACAATGTTAATAGCTAAATAATAAATATAAATAGTAAATACAAATTCTTATAATAAATACAGGTGTTTACAGATTACAGTCTTCATGAAAAGTTTATGTCTACAGAATAGGGTTAAGTAAATAAGAACTGGCGGTTATTTCTATAGGAGTGAAGACTTCAAAAACTGAGGTTACATCTGGATTAAGAGGTATTGGTGTAGCATGCTCAAATATTTAATGATTTGGAATTGTGAGACCAAGGATAAAAATTAGGAGTTGTTTGATATGATTATAAAATAATCATATCAAACAACTCAAATATTTTATAATTTTATAAAATTTTATTTTATAAAATTATATTTTATAATTATATTTTATATTTTATATTTTATATTTTATAATTATATTTTATATTTTATAATTATAATTATATATTATATTATAATATTATATATATATATATATAATATATATATTTATTTAGCATTTTTATATACCGACTTTCCAATAACAGAATTACTGATCAATTCGGTTTACATTTTAACAGAACAATAACATTGACAAGTAAATGTCTTACAAAGAACAGGTCGATATAACTTGGATAAGTAAATATGGGGTTAACCAGTAAAGATACATTGCCTAATATAGGTATAAGTAAAAGATACAGTGCCTAATGTAGGTTAAATAAACAGTTGCTAATTATAAGACTAGGTTATGTCTTCGACTGCCATAGATTAAGTGAGTTCTATAGATGATCTAAATAGCTCTCAGGTGGGTAATCATTGGCCGAGATGTTCCACAGGAAGCTGTTATGGGAAAGCTTGGTTGAACAACCAAGTCTTGAGTCTTTTTTTAAATGTAGATGAGCATTGCACTGCTCTGAGTTCTGGTGGGAGAGAGTTCCAGATTTTGGGGCCCGCTGTAGAGAAGGCTCTTTTGCTTAATGCTGACTTCATCGGTAGTGTATGTAGGTTGTTTTTATAGGCTTGTCTTACTGGTCTGTATATATATATATATATCTTACTGGTCTGTATATATATATATATATATATATATATATATATATAATATTATAATATATATAATATATAATATTATAATATATATATAATAATATCTCTATAATATCTATATATATATATAATATCTATATCCTCTCCTCTTCTCTCTCTCTCTCGCTTCTCTACCTCTCTCATCTCATCTCTCTCTCTCCCCCTTCTCTCTCATCTCTTCTCTTCTCTCTTCTCCTTCTCCTTCCCTCTCTCCTCCTTTCTCTACTTTTCTCTTTTCTCCTTCCTACTTTTCTCTTCCTTTCTCTTTCTCTTTCTCTCCACCTTCTCTTTTCCACTTTTCTCCTCCTCTAACAAGTTGTTTGATATGATTATAAAATATAAAATAGATATAAAAAAACTAGCCACCACAACCTCTCCGACTTTAACAAAACATTAATCTATCATTAAATGAAGGAAACATGCCAGATTCACTAAAAGGAGCAATAGTAAAACCAATTTTGAAAAAAAAAGAACAGCGATCCACTCACCCTGAGCAATTATAGACCAGTATCAATCAAGCGTTCTCATAAGCAACAGCCTGCCGAACTATTCATGCCAAGGACCCTTCTTTAGTAACCCCCCCAGAGAACTATATAGATCATATCCAGAACTCTCAGGCCTTCTTTGAATCCTTAACAGACTTAAATCCATTCCCAGATTGATACCTTGCTTCTTTGTTTTAGCCTACATTAGGCTCTGTAGCATTTACGTTATGTTATGTTATTACCCCATATAGCTGTATCCAAGTTACTTTTACCTGTTCATTGTAAGACATTAACTTGTCATTGTTCTGTTCAGAATGTAAACCGAATTGATCAGTAGCTCTGTTATTGGAAAATCGGTATATAAAAGTGCAAAATAAATAAATAAAAACAGTATCAAACTTACCACTAATTGCAAAATTAATAGAAAAAAACGTACAAAATCAATTAGCAGAACACTTAGAGGACAATAATATTCTGTACCCATCACAACATGGATTTTGCAAAAACTATAGTACTGAAACACTACTACTTATGCTAACTGACAACATCATGAGAGGTTTCGACAGCGGTAAACATTACATTTTAGTAATGCTGGACCTATCAGCGGCATTTGACACAGTAAATCATGAGATCCTATTAAATAGATTAGAAGAAATAGGACTATGCAACACAACAATCAAATGGTTCAAATCATACCTAGATAACAGATATTTCCAAGTGCAAATCAAAAAAGCAATGTCAGAAAGAATAAACCTTCAAACAGGAGTTTCGCAGGGATCAGCCCTATCTGCCACACTATTCAACATATACATGCTGCCGTTATGCCACCTGCTAGCTAGTCTGGGCATCTCACACTACATATATGCTGACGATATTCAATTAATACTTCCAATTAATGATTCAATTGAGAAAACATTAACCTTAGCCAACATGTATTTAGATATAATAAAACAGCTCTTAAACCAGATGGAATTAGTTATTAACATAGAGAAAACAGAATTCCTACATCTTGAACGAAAAAACATCATAATCATTCAAAACCCAATCATAATCAATAACAACCAAAAAATACAACTAGCAGAGAAAGTACGAAACCTTGGCGTGATTATCGATACGGAACTAAGTATGAAACAACATATATCTCTAAAAGTAAGAGAAGGTTACGCCAAACTTGTGACTCTCAGAAGACTTAAACCACTACCAACACCAAATAACGTCCGGTCAGTACTACAAGCATTAATTTTTTCAAGCACTGATTACTGTAATGCCCTTCTACTAGGATTACCCCACACCACGATAAGAACTCTACAGGTATTACAAAACACAGCTGCAAGAATTTTAACTGGTAAAAGAGACCATATCACCAAAACCCTAATTGAACTACACTGGCTACCCATTGAACAAAGAATTCAATACAAGACTATTTACACCATACATAAATTAATACACGACGAAAAGGCAGAATGGCTGAACACAGCCCTTCACGTACACGTCCCTAATAGAAACTTGAGATCAGCAAACAAAGCCCTACTAACTATTCACTCAGTAAAAACAGCCAGACTAACGCAAGTAAGGGATAGGGCCCTATCCCTGGCAGGACCTATAATATGGAACACAATGCCTTTAGAAATCAGAAAACAAAGAGACATCAAAGCATTCAAAAAAAGTTTAAAAACATGGCTATTTAAGCAAGCATACCACAAAGGGAATGGAGAGTAGAATCCAGGGAATTGTATGATGCAGTCCGAAGAACTCCCACACACACACATCAGCTTACTCGAATGGTGTGTGTGTGTATATTTTTATTTTACTTTACCTCTATTAGATTGCAACAACAGAGGACAAGACTTAAGTGTTAATTTATCTTACAGCCGATATACTTAAAGTAGACATGACTTATCACAACCACTAAGTAATATTTAATATGAAACTATGTTACAGCATTTGATGGCACCTGCTTAGTTAATATAACTCAACACATTTAAGTTTGAAATTATGTGCTTTATTGTGAACCGTTGTGATGGCAACTAGCTTAACGACGGTATAGAAAAGATTTTAAATAAAAAAAAAAAAGTCTTAAGTAACAAGTGAGTCAATCTTGATGTTTATGTTTAGTGCATTTTATAGAATTAAAAAAAAAAAGTTTATGCTTTTGGTTTGTATGTCCATCCATTTGTGTCAGTGATGCTGCAGGCGGGGGACTAGTGCCACAAACACACAAATGAAAAGCATAAGTGGCAGCGGCCAGGACTGTTGTTATAGTAGACAGAAGTGCCACTGGAGTCTGGAGAAGTAGAGCTGGCAATCGAGGTGAGGGCTGTGGGGGAAGGAAAGAGTGTGTACAGAGGAAAAAGGGAAGGTGGGGGAGGGGAATATCTATATATGTCCAGCAGTGCTTTAAAAATGATAAACAGTAGTAGTCTGCATGAGTGGATTAGGGAGGAAGCAAGGAGGTTAGAGTACACCACTTGCACACCCATATCTTCACTCCTCAAATGGCCTCCCACCCCATCACAAACCACACATGTGCACCTCTCCACACCCTCCACACTCACCCCCATCTCCATGCACACACAGTAAGCCTATGCCTGACACTCCCCATCCCTGGAACAAGAGGCACATACACCCCCTTCCCTCCTGGAGCAACTATGATACACATAGACATGAGAATGAGTTTTTATCCCCTTCACTAATCCATGTCAGTCTGGAGGGAGGGGAGAAAAAGGCTGCCCCCCTTCCTAGCCAATCTGACCTCTTTCTTCCTTGTCCCCTCCAAATAAATAAGCCGTTTAAACTACAACTAGGCCTATGGATCTTGAGATTCCCTTCTTTTGAAACAGGCCTGTCTCCTGGTTCCTTGGAGATATTTGAAAGTTTTTACTCTGTACCCTCTCCTTGAGGGTGTACTTGTTTAGGACCTTAAGTCCTTTCCCATATGTTTTATTGCGAAAACTGCTGTTCAATTTTTGTATCGTCAGAGAAGCATACAATAATATTTGTTCAAGAGCATCATAGAAACCTGGTCAGCTGTACACTGAAGATTTGGTGAAATTTTATTGTAGATAAGGTGGATTCTCGGTTACTAAACACAATACAAAATGCATGCAAGATTATTAAAGTAATCCGTATGGTTATGGGCTACAGGTTGATAGTGACCTGGGTGCTCATTTTTACTAAATTAAAGCACATTAAAAATTAACATTAGTGCAGGCCTTTTAACATGATATTTACTATTTGTTTATTCATTTCATTTCTTTCTGCTTTTTCAGGTATTTCCCTGTCCCCAGCGGGCTTACAATTTTGAATCTGAGGCAAGGTCACCAGGAGCAGTAGCAGAATTTGAACCCTGGTTCTCAATCCACTGCTCTAACGACTAGACTTTAGTAACCACTAGACTTTAGTAAATACTAGACTCTACTGCTCTAACCACTAGACTTTAGTAAATACTAGACTTTAGTAAATACTGCTTTAAAGTGGTTTAAACATGGATGGCAATGCACATACATGGAGTGCAACTGGTCAGCCATTGCCGTTTTCAGGGATGGATTTCATCCACCACGGCCTCTAAGCACTGATTTAGTGGTCAAGGCATGCTGCCCCTCCAGGGAAACCTCTGAGCTGTGGTTTCACCCCCTCAACCCCCCTCCCCTGTTCCTGGGGTCCAGTGGGGGATCCTCCTGGGTCAGTGAGTAGAGTATCAGTACAAAGCCTGTGTTCACAGGCTCCACCCCTCTCCCCCTGCATGGAAGCGCAGAGGGGGCAGAACCTGTGAGCACAGACTTTAGTGCTTATGCTTGATGACCTATGAGGATCACCGCTTCAGCTGAGGTTTGGGGTTGGGGCCAGGGTGAGAATTTTTGCTGTCCTGTGCGAATAATTACTGTGCTGCCCCCCTCCTTCTGGTTTTTTTTTTAAACACAGAATACCCCACCTCGGTTAAACATGCAGAACACAGACTCACACCTTCACCAAATTCAGAATAAAGAGACTATAAATTATAAATAGAAACCAAACTGGAAACCGCAACAAGCCAGACTCTGTATGCAGTGCAGCAACTTGGAAACAGAAACATCACCAGTCCTCATAAAGCAGGGGTGGGCAATTCCAGTCCTCGAGGGCCGCAAACCGGTCGGGTTTTCAGGATATCCCTAATGAATATGCACGAGAGAGATTTGCATGCACTCTGCCTCAGTCATATGTAAATCTTTTTCATGCATATTCATTAGGGATATCCTGAAAACCCGACCGGTTTGCGGCCCTCGAGGACTGGAATTGCCCACCCCTGTCATAAAGCATTCATCAAACAATAAAATCAAGGAATATAAATCAATCATATTAGTAAAACCATACTTATAAAAAGACTATTTCCAATGAACTAAGGAATAGAATAACATCCAATAATTAAGAGCTCATACAAAATTTTAAAAGTTTCCCAAACAACAATAAATTATTTCAAAATGGCAGACACTGACATCCAATAAGTAAAATTAATAAGGAGGGATAATTCACCACTCTCCATACTTGAAAACTTTTTATTTTAGTCATCCTGACTAAGGCATGGATTAGAGAGGCAGAACAAATTTTCTTTACACACACACCCGCAGGCAGGCTCCCACTAACACACACACACACACACACACACACACACACACACACACACACACACACACACACACACGTTCCCATTCATTAATATACATACACACCCCAGTCAGGTTCCCACACACACACATATCCCAATCAAGTTCCCCTTGCACACAGAAACACACACACACCCCAGTCAGACTCCCAATCACTCACTCACACACCCCAGATAGGTTCCTATTCACATACACACAACCCCCCAGTCAGGCTCCCATTCACACACACACCTCATTAAAGACCTTATTCATATACACCACAACCCCATACCCCAGTAAGGCTCTCATTCATTCACACATACATGTATACCAGTGGGAGTCATTCTGCTGCTCCTTCTTGTTTGTCGGCCCCTGCGCTAATCAAACAACACGAACCTAGCACTTCCTCTATGCTGATCTCATACATTGTGAGATCAGAATAGAAAAACGTGCTAGCTGCATGGCTGGAGGAGGGTGGACATAGAGATATATTGGGGCTCTTTCTAAGCTCTTGGGGGTGGGAGAGGTGGCATCAGAGCAGCCCCTTTAATGTTCTAATGTTGAGGGGAAACAGCTGGTGGGAGGAAGAGGTCACTCACCCCAAAATGTGGCCCTGACTTGCCATAGGAGAAGGGACCTCTGCCTGTGGATGGCCCTTAAAGCATGGGGGAGGGGCTGTGGCTTACGTTGGACTGCTGCAAGCCCTTCCAATACATGGTGCTGGTGATGATGGGTAGGAAGGACCCGGTAGAGATATTGGCAGATGTGTCAGCCTGCCAAAGCCCTCACCAGAAGTAAACTACGCCTCCTGAGATGTGGTTAAATTTTTGCGTTAATAGGAGGGTTAATGAAAATTGTGTGTGCAAATGTGAGTTGCATTAGCTTGTTTTGATATTAATGAACTGCTTTGCATAAATTAGCATGTAACACGGCTTTTTTTTTTTTTCTGCATGAATGGTAATGCAGGCATGTGAATTGCTGATAATAGGCATTTTTGTTTAAATCTTTTTAATTAATTTTTCAAAAAGAAGACACAAAATAGCACATTGTAGTAAATAGCCCTCTTAATGCATAAACCCAGTACTCCAAAAGCATACATTTATCAAAATAATTTGGTACTTTTTTTTTTTTTTAATGGTCCACACAGTTTGGAGAATCTTTGTATTTAATTTAAAAAGTGACTTCTAGTCCTAGTGTCCCTCTGTGGCAGTCACCTTGGTGGGTAGGGGCTGGCATTCCATGCCCCATATTTCAGTTTGTGGGGGGTGGGCCTACCTCTGTGGTACATCCCTCCAAGGGTCCAGCCACATGCAAGCATTTCCAAGAAAGGCCAATGTCCAGTTTGTCTTGATGGTAAAAATTAAAATAGTTTACTGAGGAAATATTTGAAGAAAACAAAATCAGCTCGCAGAGGGGTTAAAAGTATCCAAGCTAAATCCAGAATACATTTGGTAGGATGAACAAAGCGGAAAGGTTGAGGCTCTGCATTGAAATCCAGGGCTCTCTCTCAGCTTTTTCCATCTCTGCTCTGCTCCAGTTCTTAGTTCTTGCCAGTGACCAGCACTGCAGCCTGGTTCCCTTTCACTTCTCCTGCGATTAGAGCCCTTCTCCAGGAATCTGTGGATAAGCAGGCTCCCTGACCCCCATCTGCTCTAAAGGATGGGGGAGTCAGGGACAAAGACACATCCCATGCAAGGATTTATACTAGCAGCTCACTTCATAACCCCCGTCTGTCTGCATATTCACACCCGTTACCTCCTACTGCTGTCAGCCACTGGTAACCTTTGAAGCCACATAATAATAAGGGGAATCTTGTGATGCCCTTACAGACTTCTAACAAATAAAGTACAAAAAAAGTGGCCTAACCAGATAGCAGCAGCCAATCAAAGGCAGAGCAGTCAGTTTGCTTTGCTATCAGAAAATAATACTGGAAATCTCTTAAATTCTCTTGCTTGCATCGTGCTCCCCACATTCTGAATCATGCGAATGCTCCAGAATGTTCAGTAGTTTATGGACTGATGTTAGCTTCAATGCATGGGTTTAACGCACGTTAATGCAGGCACTGACTCACACCCACATACATTAGTGTTTCCCTGATAGTAACGCTTATCTGCGTGCAAATGAGGGAATAACAATATAAATAATTACAATGCACTCATTACATAATAATGCTGGATGTGCTATCCAACACTAACAGCTGCCAGTGCTAACATGGCCCCTGTAATGGAAGAAAAGGCGCTAATGCCTATTAGTGCATAGACCCCTATCTGAGACTTGAACAACTGGCGAGATCCTGAAAAAGTGCTCAAGATCTCCCGCAGTGCTCGGAAAGGCCTCGGGCTGTATGAAGAAGCATTTGAGTGACAGGCAGAAAGGATAATTTTTCTGATAGCATCTTGAGCCCTCAATATGAATTTCTATAAAGGGGGAGTTTCTGCAGTGGAACTGCATTACCAGGTTGCTCAGTGACCTGTCATAATTTTGAACAATCTCATCAACTTTATTTTCAAACCCACAGTGTAGTGCAATCTTCACAGGGTGCCCCAGTGCCCAGCAATCTCATCAGTGCCCGTCATCCCCAGGCAAACAATGGCAAACTGCATTATGCATGATCCTGACTTACAAGTCAATCGCTTTTATTCATATATAAAAAAAAAAAAATCCATAAAAAGTGCTGTTGTAGAGAATATATAAATCTTTAAGAGACCCATTTGGGTGTCTGATAATTTCTGGAATTGATTCTTTGATCAAATCTCTTTTGATTTTTTATAGATTCTTGCTTAGAACATTAGGTTAAAAAAAATTGCCGACATATGTTTGAGGACATGACACACTTTCTGAAGGGAGGGAGGCTCATGTCATCACCCTATCTATGTGTGCGTGCATGTCTGGCCCCCATTAATAACTTTAACAATTAATGGCCTATCAGCACCAGGTTTTCAGGGCATGCCATGGACGAAAAGTCAGACATGGCTATTTTTTTTTTTCAGAGTCCTTGTATTCCACGAAGACATGCACACAATTGCCAGCTGTATTAACACTTTGGTTTTCCATCCGTTCTTCATCTCATCCATAGCAAACTTATGCCACATGTCAGGGGCAGTGGTGTCGCTATAGGGTGACAACTGCCACCCCCCCCCCCCCCAAAAAAAATGGATTTCCACCTTTTGCCATATCAACTTTCCAGTTCCAGTGCGGGATTGGCCAGCTTGGCAGGCAAGAGCAGCAGCGCTCCGGGACAGTGGAGCAATCACTACAGTGTGGGCCACAGGTACTGAGATTATGTGCACTAGTATACCAGCCCCCATGGCCTCTTCCTCCCTCTACTTGCACACTTCCTCTTTCAAAGCGGAAGCATGCAGGTACATGTAGAAGGGAGCTGTGCATGCTCTGAGTACCCTTTGCTCTACTGTCTGCGCTGCCAGCAGACCTGGAGAGCAGGCATCACAGAGTGTTGTTCTCGTCTACTGGGCTGGCCACCCCACATTAGAGCCTGGAGGTTTGGATGACTATGCGGGAAGGAGAGAAGGGAGGGTTTGCTTGTGGAGTTAAACCCTCTGGTTTACACAAAGGTAAGTTTTTAACTGCATATATACAAAATTTATAGACAAAAGACTGCCTCTTATGCACTAGTGTGGAGCACAATGATTACAATCTAAGGGGCGGATTTTAAAACCCCTGCGCGCATAACTCCGGCAGGATTTACGCGCGCAGGGCCCTTGCACGCCGGCGCGCCTATTTTGCATAGGCCGCCGGCACGCGTAAAGCCCCGAGACGCGTGTAAGTCCCGGGGCTTTCGAAACGGGGAGGGAGGGGCGTGTCCGGGGCGTTCCCGAAACGACGCGGCGTTTTGGGGGCGGCCCCGGGGGCGTGGCGCCAGCCCGGGGGCGTGGTCGAGGCCTCCGGACCACGCCCTCGGGACCGGAGGACGGAGCAGGGCTGCCGGCGACGCATGCAAAGGTAAGGGGGGGTTTAGATAGGGCCGGGGGGGGGGGGGGGGGGTGGGTTAGGTAGGGGAAGGGAGGGGAAGGAAGGGGGAGGGCGAAGAAAAGTTCCCTCCGAGGCCGCCCCGAAATTGGAGCGGCCTCGGAGGGAACAGGCAGGCTGCGCTGGGCTCGGCGCGCGTAGGTTGCACAAATGTGCACCCCCTTGCGCGTGCCAACCCCGGATTTTATAAGATACGCGTGGCTACGCGCGTATCTTATAAAATCTGGTGTACTTTTGTTCGCGCCGGTGGCGCGAACAAAAGTACCCGCGCACGTAGTGTTTGAAAATCCGCCCCTAAGGTACTAATTGGAACTGGTAGCTCTTTTTAATGATCATATGACAACTGAGCCCTTGATGGGTGAGTCCACATTTTACCACAATCATTTTTGTATGCTGTCTAGGGGTGATTTATTTATTTATTTATTTAAAGCTTTTTATATACCGGCATTCGTAGGACACATCATGTCGGTTTACAGGTAACAGTGAAAGGAAATTACAATGAACGATAATAGCAGGCTAGCTAGATAACAAATGAAAGTACATTTTTATAGAAGGTCAACGAGCAAAATATAATTTGGTTGAACTAAATGGGTTTTTAGGTTATCCATATTAAAGTTAAATAAACATATGAACTTATAATCAATATTAGGTAGATATATGAACTTATGTACAAATGATGGCAGGGGCTAAAGGGGGTTGGGAGGGAGGGAGCGTGGAAGGAAATAGAGCGGAGGTGGGGGGTGGGGAGGGGGTGCGGGGATGGATGTGGGGCGAGGAGAGCGGGGTGATTCAGAGGAACACGTTGCCAGGGGGGGAAGGGGGAGGGTAGGAGGGGAGGTAGTGGGGCGCTGGGGATGGGGCAGGAAAGGGAGCTGATGTGGTTCGGAAGAGGTCACTGACTAGGATTGAGAGGAGTTGAACAGTTGAACTGTTTAAAAAGCCAAGTTTTGATTCCCTTTTTGAAATGGCTCAGGGATGGTTCTAAACGGAGTTCGGCGGGAAGGGAGTTCCAGAGGGTGGGGCCAGCAATGGAGAAGGCTCTTTCTCTGGTGGTTGTGAGGTGAGCAATTTTGAGTGAGGGGGTGTGGAGGGTGCCTGAAAGGGAGTTTCTGGTGAGGTGATTATTATTCTGTGGAGTGATTTTATCTTGCATTTAAATTTTTGTTCACTCTTCAATTGTGGTTTGATTTCATGAGTAGGGAACCTTTGGTTTCCCCTCACTAAAAGGCATATCCCATTTGAAATGGGGAAATTCTGTGTAGAAATTAATGAAAAGAAGTTTGGGCTTTCTCTGCCATGGAGGAAATGCAGATGGTGTGACCGAGCTGTTTATCATCTCATGGCACTATCTATCCTCATGGATTTTTAGTGACTTTTTCAAAGAGGCAGGAGCTCTCTGTCTGTTTAATAATTTTCCTTAAACTTATGGGAAAGGAGTAAGGAATTTTCCTCATTGGTGGTCAGCCTCTCGTTCACCAGCTTCTATTTAAACCGGTTGTGGAGAATCCCCTGTGAGAGCTGGTCCCCTTTGTTGCAGCGGCTTGGGGCGTCCCTGTATTCAAGGCTGTATCAGGGGGTAGGGAAGACCTGCAGTGTGCTAGCTCTCCTTCAGAGGATGGACCTGACAGTGACCCGATGCAGAGGAGTTTCAACTTTGAATTAACTGTCTTTTTGCACTCTCTCCTCTGAGACAAGGAGGTTTTATTCCATCCTTAATGTCTCTTGTTTGATTTTTCCCCTTTTTGGGTTCAACGATTATTTTTGTTCCACTGGGAGCTGATGGCCTTTGGTACTCGGGACTCAGTAACCAAGCCGTTGGGGGAGTGGCGTCTTTCATTCTGAAAGGAAGAGAAGTGTGGAGAAACTCATCTGGATTAAAGGACCCTAATATTTGACACAAGGTTACAAGGATAACAAAACCTTTGTTGCTACTGTGTTAAGTTAAACACAGAGGGGAGAGTAAAGTGCCCACTAGGCACTGTCAGAACAGTTAAAGGATTTAAGAGGAATTGAGAAAAAGGATTAAAACTGAGACTAAGTTCTGATAAAATATTGAGGCTAAAATCTAACCACCTACAGTGGGAAGAGCTCGGAAATAAATTTGAGATTAAAGGACGATTGATCTACATTCAATTGAAATAATTGGAGTAATTGAGAAGTGGAGGAGTTTAAGTATTAAAAGAGTGCTTCCAGAGAAATTTAAAGACTTTGCTAAACACGTGGAGTCACAAGTTTATTAAGCTGTCTGCTGTCTTATTATTCATAGACTTTGATTGAGAGCCGAATGAAGCTGTAAACATTGTTCAGTCATCAAATCACCCATCAGTAAAGAAGTTGGAAACCAGGCTTCTTTTCTGTGTGCTTATTGGATACAAAGACTGTGATTATCAGTGCTGTGTATAGAGAATGGAGAAGGGGGCTTGTGTTGTAAAAAGCTGGTAGTGGAGCTCTTGATCCTTCCCAGCAGTGGAATCCTGGGGCCCAGAGTGTTGAGTTATCCGTGGAGTAAAGGAGAGATGAGGTAACAGGGAGTTTTGAGCAGAGTGGATCCATCCACATTTCTTTTCTATGTGCCCCTGGGTGCCAGGTCAAGGATCCATCCCATCCAGTGGTTGCACATTAGCACTGATGTAAACTCAACCTTCGTAGCTGCACCTTTTACATTTTTTTTTTAGCTATTTTCCTCATTTTATCAAAGTCTCCCTTTTGAAAGTTAAATGCTAGAACAGTAGATTTACTTAATGTTCTCCCTCTAGTCTTTAAGTCAAGTTTCATTGCGTTATGATCACTATTGCCGAGTGGCCCCACTACTGTTTCCTCTTGCACTAAATCCTGAGTTCCACTACGAATTAGGTCTAAAATGTCTCCCCTTCTCGACAGTTCCCAGACCAGCTGCTCCATGAAGCAGTCATTTATTTCATAAAAATACTTTACCTCCCTAATATGTCCTGATGTGAAATGTATTCAGTCAATATTAGGGTAATTGAAATTTCCCATTATTACTGTTCTGCCAAATGTATTAGCCTCCCTAATTTCTGTTAGCATTTCATCGCCCATTTGTTCATTTTTGATAGGCGGGCAGTAGTATATCCGCACTGCTATACTCTTCACTATCACACATGGAATTTCCACCCATACGATTCTACAGTGCATTTAGTCTCCTGCAGGATCTTTATCCAGTTGGATTCTGGGCCATCCCCCCTCCAAGTTGATCCACCCCATCACTGCAATATAATTTCTACCCCGGTACAGCACGGTCTCATTTATTATCCTCCTTCCACCAGGTCTGTGAGGTGCCATTTATAATCCACCTCTTCATTCAGTGCTATACATTCTCGCTCCTTTTTTTTTAAAAGCTTTTCTATGATTCTGACAGCTTCTGAAAAGACAAGCTTTCTCTGCAAAATCCAACAGAGAAGACTGAGTTTCTTTGCACATGCTCAGACTTTTCAGTGGGAGGACATCAGCATCACTTGATCCAGATGGCAGCTATAGTAGCCTATAGCTTCCATTTGGATCAAAAATAAATGCATCACCTTGATTGGTCCTCTATCCCATCCTGCCTTGGTCCCAGCCAGGTTGCTGCCTCATACAGGCAATAGTTGGTTGCTATAGTTACAGTTAGTCTCTGCAGTTTTTTTTCACGTCACTACTTTTCAATGTGCTATAAACTTGAATGGGAAACATAATGAAACAGATTTTTGTTTAAATTTATGGGCACCCTCAATTATGGAGATTTATGAATGAAACAAAAAATGGTCTCATTTTTGCATTTTCCCCATTTCTTTCAAATGAATGCACATCCCCAGTTGTCATTTATATCAGTGCTGTGGATTGCCAATGAAGGTCTATCTTCATTGGCAATCTTCATTGTTTTTTCTCTATCTTCATTGTTACTTCTCTAGGTCAATTTTCAGGCTCTCCCTAGAGCCTCCTGCCCTCGAGTTTCTACTGTTGGCCCTCTCCCACCCCCGTTCATTGAATTTTCCACCTACTGTTGAGATGTAAACCGATATGATGTGCATTCTAATGTCGGCATAGAAAAGCTGTTAAATAAATAAATAAATACATCTTAGACATTTCCCATGGAGGAAAATAATCCGTGTAATGAAAAGACATGCTTCTTATACTTTTTGGTACAGTAATGCTTGTAAGTAAGTTGGCCAATTGTTATGTATTTAAAGGAATGGCTTCTCCTTTTGCTTAAAAGATGATCAGATTTTCTTTTGCTTTCTCCTGTTAAAAAAAAAAAAGAAGTGTGTCTACTACATCTTGGTGGAGTTGTATGCCCTGTCCTGCTTTCTACTACACAAATCCTAAAGCACCGCCGAGAAATGCCTTTGAAAGTTTGAATTATTCCCTGTATGCAGCAGCTGCTTCTGTTCTGCTGGTCACCGGCACTTTGCTCCCATTAAACAGGAACCTTTTATCCATTAGACCAGAGCTTTCCAAACTTTTCATGTTGGTGACACACTTTTTAGACAAACATAATTTCACGACACGGTAATTCAGTCTACTAGTAAACCAGAGGTTAAAGGTTAAACGAACAAAACATATTTCGACAATTTATTTATTTATTTATTTATTTATTATTTTTATTATACCGAGTTTCATGATGGAATCACATCAACCCGGTTTACAATTAACAATGTGAGTAAAGGCAGAGAGTAACATAGTAAAACATTTCCCAATTCAACGTCACATATAGAATGAAACTTAACAGGTATAATAACAATATTTAGGATGTGAGAAAGTTACAAAAAACAGGGAAAAATAACTAGGATCTGAAAGGGGAGGAAATTGAAGGAAGAATATTAACATTTTATCCAACTGTATCAATTAATAAATATGTATAGTATAAAAATATAGATGAGTAGCAAAAATGATCAAATATGATGCTGTTGTGAATTATAATAATAAGATGCTGTGACTGCGTATGAAGTTAGTGGGTTTATTACAGTTCACTAACTTTGTGTTTGTGCTGATGGGTGGGGAATTTAATCCAGTTCTGGGAACGCTTTTTTAAAAAGCCACGTTTTTAGTCTCTTCCTAAAAGTTGGGGCGCATGGTTCTTGTCTTAAGTCCGGTGGGATGGAGTTCCAGAGGATTGGACCTGCTGATGAAAGAGCTCTTGAACTGTAGGATTTATGTTGGTAAGTTTTGGCATGAGGTACCTGAAGTGATTCTTTGTAATGTTCCCTGATGGGTCTGGCGGCTGTGTATTTTTTAAAAGGGATTTGTAAGTCAAGTTGAGTGTGTTGATGGATGTTCTTGTAGATAATCATGATGGTTTTGTACATAATTCTGAAGTGGATCGGTAACCAATGAAGGTCTTTGAGGATGGGGGAGATATGGTCGATTTTCCTGGAGTTTGTAAGTATTCTAGCTGCTGTGTTCTGTACCATTTGTAAAGGCTTGGTGTAAGAAGCTGGGAGGCCTAGTAGTAGAGAATTGCAATAATCTAGTTTGGAGAAGATTATTGCTTGCAGGATTGATCTAAAATCTTGCGCGTGGAAAAGTGGCTTTATTCTTTTCAGAATATGTAATTTGTGGAAGCAGTCTTTTGTAGTTCGGTTTATGAATGGTTTGAGGTTAAGACGGTTATCTAGGATGGCTCCTAGATCTCTTACATGGGTGGTTTGTAGGAGGGTAGGTGGCTTTGAGAGCGTGATGTTGTTTTCAGGTGCTATAAGGAGATATTCCGTTTTCGACGCATTAAGGACTAGGTTTAAGCTGGTAAGGAGGTGTTTGATTTCTAGTAAACAACTATCCCAATTTATGTTATATATATATATATTATATATATTATATATATATATATATATATATATGTTATAAGCTGGTAAGGAGGTGTTTGATTTCTAGTAAACAACTATCCCAATTTATATTATCCAGTTAATTTATGTATGTTTCCTTAAATATATACATAAATAAAATGTTTCACGACACAACCTATCTCATGAAAACCTTAAATTTATATTAAAAATATATATTCCAAGATTCATGTTATTGTTATAATTTATGAGAAACAATAATAAAACAAATTGTCTGTCCCCCACACCCTCATCTCTCTCCTCCCCCCCAGCACATATCTGGCCCCCACACACTCATATCTCTCCCCCTCAAGCACATGTCTGTCCCCCCAGCACGTTTGCCCCCCACTCACTCATCTCTCTCCCCCCAGCACATGTCTGGCCCCCACACTCATGTACCTCGTCTTTTTGATTGTTGCCAGTTAAGTGCTTCACTCCCTTCCATGATCACCAGACACTGCTGCTTGCAGTCAGTACTCCTCATGGCCAGGCCTCATCGGCAGCAGCAGCCAATGCAAGGATGGCTGGGCTCTTTCCACCCACCAAGCCCCCCAAAAAAACGCGATTGACAGCAAAAATCACCCAATAATAAGCAACCCATAAACTGAAAAAAAAGTGAATCTCTAGAAAAAAAAAAGCCCAAACTCGCATCAGAGTTGACCGGGCTTGCGCGACACACCTGCACACTGCAGGCGACACACTAACGTGTCCCGACACACAGTTTGGAAAGCTCTGCATTAGACAATCAGTCCCATCTAGGGCCTGATTTACTAAACCTCTCCCTGCCTTTCCCCATAGACACAGTATATCAAGCCCTTAGTCTCATGAAGTCAGCCACTGCAGTAGTCATGCACAGGATTGCATGACTTAGAACTCCCTTGCCAATGCAACATGAGCCACAGTTCACAACTGGGTGGCCCATTTTTGCCCTGTACACTTGTGCTTCAGAGAAATCTAAGCACAGCCTTTAAGTGACATTTATTAAACAGTATAAACACAACTTTTTCATTGAGCGACTGGAAGAAGAATAATGCTATAAATGAAAACACAATTACAACTTAATCAATATGACCTTTATCAAATACAGGCTAATATGCTTTGGTGCTAAATTCCCTGCAGGAGCCTCAAAGTACACAGAGAACTTGCCAACCAGACTTGTTAAAAATGGATTTATAATTGAAATGAATTGGACGCCATCCAATAAGCGTTATATATAGTGCTGGGATATATGGTTTATACATTTCTTGCTGTAGGCATCAAATAAGTAAAACAGCCATATTCAGGCCTAAAACACTTGTGCTCTATTTTGCTGGAAAACATAATTCAACCTTTACTGATAACAAGCTTGATCAATTGCGAAGGGTGGGTAAGTAGGATAACCACCAGGGGCACGAAGCCAGAGAGGCAGATTGCCTTTCTGAGTCAGTCTGCTAGTACACTAGTCTGAAAGGTAAGGGTAGGGGGCATTGAAAGCAAACCTTACCCGAGGCACCATTTTGTCCAGCCACTGCCCTGAGTTCATGCCCCTATTATAACAATTTCAGTTTTGAATGACCCATTCAGCCATCTTGGATTTTTTTACATTTTTTTTCTAAACAGTCACAGCAAGCTAGAGAAGCTCCCTGGAGTTTGAAAACAACACTTCTTTGAATTACAGAAAGTACTGTATATATGCTGTCAATGTCCTATTTTAAAGCCTAATTTAGAAAATAAAATTCTCGAAACGTGTGAAGTTTGCTTAATCTCTCAACATGTCCTTAATAGTTGCTATTGTCTGTACTGTACACACTGTACAATGTCACAGGCCGAAACCAGCCAGGTATCTGTGAAAACCTCTCGTTAGAAATGACAAAAACAATATCACCTGACTTTAGTGGGTTTGAGGAAATGAGGCATAGAGCAGTAATTATTGTAATAACACCCTTAAAAACAGCAGTGAATATTGGCTGGCTTGTTCAACTTGCCTTAATTTATTTTAAGGTCTTTCTTTGTTGTCCAAATACACTATATTTTATTTCTTATATTTTCACCAGCTTTATTTTTTTTTTTTTTTTTATAGAAAATGTGTATATCTGTTATTATGACCACCCTCTGTTTAAAAATCTCCTTCCTCAAGTACATACTTCAGTTGTTCATGATATAAGTCATACTTTGCTTGTAATGATGTGATGGGGCTCTGATAAAGGTCAGCACAGCGACACAATAATTTCCTTAGTTTCATAGTGGTGGAAATAGCTAAGTAGAAGGAGCTTTTAAAAAATTGTAAACACTTATCTCCACGGGAGTCAAATCAAATTCATAATAAAATGAATCTTTTTAAATTTGTTTGTTTTAATTGATTACCTACTAGGGTAGTCCAAAGTGGATTAGAAAAGTTGTGCATCATTATGTCCAATGGGAAAAGCAACATGTCCCTTTTAAAATCAGCTTTGGCATGCAAACACTTAGTCGGGGTTCAAAAATAGGAGCAAGATGGTAAAAATCTTTTGGTGATGCAACAAAGAATGTCTGTTGCAGGTAGTGTTCCTATTTTTTCCCCAAGTGTACAAACATTTTCAAACTGCCCAAATCACTCTCATAGGAAAAAAATAGGAGCTGCACAGAAGTGGCAGTAGAGTCTGGAGTACTTCTGGATGGCTGGAAAACAGCGGATGTGGTTCCTATTTATAAAAATAGAAGTAAGGAGGCTGGGAACTACAGGCCAGTTAGTCTGACCTCTGTGGTGAGCAAACTAATGGAATCGCTGCTAAAACAGAGGATCGTGCAATTTTTGGAATCCAATGGTTTGCAAGATCAGCACGGGTTTACCAGAGGTAAATCTTGTCAGACAAACCTG
This sequence comes from Rhinatrema bivittatum, assembly GCF_901001135.1. NCBI lineage: Eukaryota > Metazoa > Chordata > Amphibia > Gymnophiona > Rhinatrematidae > Rhinatrema > Rhinatrema bivittatum. Next base: position 27,291,874 of record NC_042628.1, read on the forward strand.
ATCAATTTCTTTGATTGGGTGACCAGAGAGTTGGATCAAGGAAGAGCGCTAGATGTAGAATACTTGGATTTCAGCAGGGCCTTTGACACGGTTCTGCACGGAAGACATAAATTGTGTGTCTTTGGAATGGATCCTAGAGTGACTGGCTGGGTTAGAAATTGGCTGGGGGGGAGGCAACCAAGGATAGTGGTAGATGGAGTTTTCTATGAGGAGGGGGTTGTTACTAGCAGTGTGCCGCAAGGATCATTCCTTGCACCGGTTCTTTTCAACATTTTTCTGAGTGACGTAACAGAAGGGTTGAGGGAAAGGTTTGTTTTTAGCAGATTGATACCAAAATCTGTAACAGGGTGGACTGCCAAAAAGGAGTGGAAAACACGAGGAGGGATCTAGTGAAGCTTGAGGAATATTCTAAGGTCTGGCATCTAAAGCTAAAACACGCATTTAGGGTGCAAAAACGCAAAGGAAAGGTACAGTATTGGAGTTGAAATTCTTCTAAGCACAAAGGAAGAGCAGGATCTGGGGGTAATTGTATTTGATGATCTTAAGGTGGCCAAACAGGTGGATAAAGCGATGGCAAAAGCCAGAAAGATGCTTGCCAGCAGAGGGAGAGGAATAGTCAGCAGACAAAGGGAGGGATATTGCCCCTGTATATGTCCCTGGTGAGACCTCATTTGGAATAATGTGTACAATTCTGGAGACTGCACCTTAATCTACCTTATAAATGGCCTGTGACCGACGGCCCGCAAATGCGCAGTAGAGACCAGCTCTACCGCGCATGTGCGGGCGAGCACGTCGCTCTGAGGCAGCTTCAGAAAGAAAAAAAATTGCGGCGTCCAGCGGCAGCAGCGGGCGGCGGCGGGCGGTAACCGGCAGCGGGCCGGCGACTGCGGTAGCGAGCGGCGGCGGTAGCGACGGCGGTAGCGGCGATGGCGGTAGCGAGCGGCGGCGGTAGCGGCGATGGCGGTAGCGAGCGGCGGCGACAGCGGGTCGGTAGCGAGGGAGGGAGAAGAGAGAGAGAGGGAGGGGACGGACTGAGTGGGAGGGAGGGACGGAGAGAGAGAGTGGGAGGGAGGGATTGAGTGGGAGGGAGGGATTGAGTGAGGGGGAGGGACTGAGTGGGAGGGAGTGGGACTGAGTGAGAGGGAGAGGGGGGACTGAGGGAGGGAGTGGGACTGGGAGAGAGAGGGAGGGAGTGGGACTGAGGGAGAGTGAGTGGGACTGAGTGAGAGAGAGGGAGGGGGGAGGGAGTGACTGAGTGGGAGGGAGGGATTGAGTGAGGGGGAGGGACTGAGGGAGGGAGTGGGACTAAGTGAGAGGGAGGGAGGGAGTGGGACTGAGGGAGAGGACGGAGGGAGTGGGGACTGAGTGAGAGTGAGTGGGACTGAGTGAGAGGGAGGGAGAGAGGGGGGAGGGAGTGAGTGAGACTGAGTGGGAGGGAGGGACTGAGTGATAGGAGAGGGAGGGTGGGGAGGAGTGGGTGAGGGAGGGGGTGGTGAAGAGTGAGGGGAGAGAGAAAGAGGGGGAGGTGAGAGACAGAGGGATGTAGCCCGTTTTAACGGGCTTAACGGCTTGTAAGGATATAAACAGAATGGTACAAATCTTGGCTACTAAAATGGTCAGTGGTCTTCCTTCTAAAGCATATGGGGTTAGACTTAAAGATCTAAACATGTATTGCCCAGAGGAAAGGTGAGATAGAGGAGATATGATAGAGACATTCAAATATCTCAAAGGTTTCCATGCACAGGAGGTGAGCTTTTTTCAGAGGAAAGGAGAGTCTACAATGAGGGGTCATGAGATCAGGTTGAAAGGGGGTAGACTCAGGAGTAATTTTAGGAAATATTTCTTTACAGAGAGGGTGGCGGATGTGTGGAACAGCCTCCTAGTGGATAAATACAGGGGATCTCTAAGGAAGTGATGAGAATTATAATGCTAAATTAATTGGATGGATGGGCAGACTGGATGGGCCACATGATCTTTTCTGCAGCCATGTTTCTATATGTTCACTGGTAAAATTGGAGTAATTTTGCAGTGGATCAAACTTTACTCAGTCTACCCCTTAGAGTTTTATAACAAAGTGTTGGTATATAAATTTGTGCTATGGCAGAGAGACTATACTTGAATTAATACATTTATTTATTTATTTATTTATTTAATAAATGTACATACCACATAAATAGTAATAATACAAGGAAAGTGGTTTGCAACATACTCCTAATTTAAAATAACATACAAACACATTTAAAATACAAAACCATAATAAAGTCAAAAGAACGTAAAATGAAATAAACATAAAATTAAATTAAAATCTAAAATAACTACATAACCCTCAAACAAAAACACCTCATTTTGGTTACCAGACACAATACAAGTGACATCCCGAGTTTAATATCTTAGGGGATCGATTTGCCTCAGACTTTTCTATTCCAGAGGGTGAATACTTCCAGATATTTGGATTTTGTAAAATAGCAACTGCGGTAAAAGGAGCTATTTGGAAGATATATGGACTGGGCAAAATAGATATTTGGCATGGCTCACAAAAAGAGATTTAGTTAACTCAGGAGGCAGAGCTACCATAGATTCTCCATTAATGCTCTCGACTCTGCCCATGGCCAGGACTGCAAGGGATTATTCACTCCCACACACCATTTTTATTTCCTTGCCAGAGCCTTCAAACTCACACATATTTATTCTTGCCCTTGGTACAGCCTTACATCTCCCATTATAGTCTATGGGGACAATTTGATACTTATTTGCTTTTCATCTCATGACAAAATTGGAAAACCTTAGCTGAGAAGGAAAGGTAGCAAAATCGTTGGCGCTCTACAAATCGTTGGCTGCATATTTGAGTCTGCGAGATGTTGGAGGACAGCAAAAGGTGTTTGCATCATATATTTGACTGAATGATTGTTAGACTGGTTTATGGGAGGAAAGGTGAATGTTAGACATTAGGCAATCAGTAGAAGATTGGCTCGATGGAGCTCTGTTCCTTCTACTGAACTATGAAAATTAAGCATCTGTGGTGGTTTCTCCATCTGGGTGCTTCAAATTTCTTATTTTGACTCATGACTAACATTTTCTTTTTTGATGATTATTTCCTAAATGTCACTTTTTACGATAGGTGCTGTTTCTAGCTTTTTATTATTTTTAAAGACTTACAGAGACTCTCTCTCCCCCTCTCTGGGTATAATTTGTTTGTGTGCTGCTGACATTCAATCACACTCCAAAAAGTCATATTTGCTCTGACTTTTTGGGGCATATAATGACAGATTTTGTTTGATTAAAGGTGAATTTTAAAAGCCTGGCACATGCCAAAACCGGGAGATCCGTGCATAAGTTGGGCCGGTGCATGCCAAGCTGATTTGAAAAGCCGTCTGAGTACCCGCATACATGCCGCTATGTGGATAAATGATACGTTCTAAAAAAAGGGGTGGGGAATGGGTGTGATTTGGAATTGGCGTGGGCATTCCTGGATTTCAGATTGAAATTAGCACGTAAATAACTTACGTGCACAGGCACATACTGGGGTCCCCTGCCGCGTAAGTTCACTTCTGCTATGGATGACGTGCAAGTTATAAAATAAAGACAGATCTGTGGGGTTTTAAGGGTCGGGGCTAACATAGGAGAAGGGAGGCTATTATACGGGGGGGGGGGGGGGTTTGTAGTCCTGTTTCTTATCTGGGTGAACTGGGAACGAACTGGCAAAAAATGGTAATGGCGTCGGCGCAAGTGTCTTTTAAAATTCCCCCACATGCGCAGTAGAAGCGGCATTTGTGCGCATAGGCGCACGTCCACTTAAAATTGCGCGCACGTGCACATGGTCAGGCTATTTTATAAAATGCCCGCATATATGCGCCTATGTTATAAAATGCCCGCATCTCTGGCTGCGGGCTGACGAATGCGTGCACATTTGCGCCTGCGCGCCAGTTTGAAAGTTACCGTCCCTAGGTCTACTCTCGATATCCCCACCAAAAACTGTTGTCCCTTAACAGCTGAACACGAAAATCAATTGAAACGATTTCCTCTTGGGCACATAAAGATGTCCGTTTTCTAGATGTTTCACACGAGTAAAAGCATGTTGACATGGACTGTCCTCAGTGCACATAAAAGTACTCATGTTTTGTAACAGCATGCTGCTTTTATGTGCTGGGAGAAGTGCCCGCGGACTTTCAACCAGCGAGAAAAGGCGCATTCCAGAATGTGGGGGTAGTCGGGGGGAGACGTACGCGTGCACTTTTAACTGCTGGGAGCAGGTGCGTTCCCGAAAGCAGAGGGAAGTCGGGGGAGGGACTCTACATGCATTACTGCTGTTCTTCCCTGTCATTTTTGACGGTCCTTACATTTCTCTCTTGTTAAAGTCCCATTCATTTTGTTGCTTCCAACAATGTTAACTATTTGGTCTCTTAAGGGCACAGAGGTATTATGAAAAGTCTTTTTTTTTCTTTTTCCTCCTTGAGGCTTTAATGAATCGTGTATGCTGCGGTGTTAAGCAGTCTGATGTAGTTAGGCTCCGAAGCCCATGTACTGAAAAGGAAGCTATTGATTTAGTCTCCAGATAAGCAAATAATTATTCACACCGAGGGGCGTACATACATTTATAATACCGTCTCTCAGTGTGGGCTGCATGTAACTTCTAATTCTATCATTTTCCAATTCATTTATACGGCACAAAAGCCCTGATTAGGTTTTGCAGAGCTGCAAGCAAAAGCCCTTTGTGATGCCACTAATTTAAATCCTTGTCATCTCGTGGATGTGGTAAACAATGAAGCACGGTGCCTTTCCTGGGACCAGTGGCACTCTGCTTGTGCATTTTTTTGTCTCAGATGATTAGCAATAATAACAGCAAAGTCTGAGAAACATGGAAAAAAAGCTGAATTGCCCTGAATTCTGTAAACATCATAATTATGAGTGGTTTTGCTGGAAAAGCAAGCCTATGCATAATACCAGGGAGCCTCAGTAGCTGCTTGTTTGACTTGAAGAGGGTAATGGGAATTGTCCAGAAAATTCACTAATAAGTATACTCAATTCCGCGAAGGATATGGCGGCATTAAAAATGTCCTCGTAGAGCGAAGCAGTGTAACTCATTTCTGCTTGATTCCATTGGCTTGCTAGTGCTGTTTGACTTCTCTGTTTGGCCTTCTAGTGTTTTTTTTTTTTATGTGATAAGCATGCTAAGTAACAAAGGGAAAAACATATATCTCCGTGCTCAGGCCAGGTCGGCAGGATCTTTTCCGTGAGCTGAGATAGAATATTAGTTGCCGTGCCAAGATTTGTGTGTTTTTCAGACTGAACCCTGAGTCATGAAGAGCAGACCGAGCCTTTATTCTCTGATAACATTGCTTTTATCTAGCAGTGCAGGCAGCACATTAAAAAAAAACAATATTTGAAGTAAAATGAATAAAATATTTTTGGGAAGCATTACCTTTCAGCTTCAAATATCACAACAGCCTGGCCATCCTGAGGGATACATGTGTTATTAGCCATGTTACAATGAGCTTCCAACACAGTTTTAGACATATATTATCATGACTGAGAAATTTTCAGTGAATACAAGTTTCTGGAGGAAATGAACAATTATTAAGGAGTATTTGGGGAAATGAACTTCTTATCCCTGGGGTAAAGAGCATGGAATCTATCTACCCCTTTGGATCCTGCCAGGTACTTGTGACCTGGCTTGGCCACTGTTGGAAACAGGATACTGGGCTTGATGGACTTTTGATCTGACCCAGTACAGCAAGACTTATGTTCTTATGATCACATATTCTATGCTGCTTTCAGGAGGTTTAGGCTTCTAAATGGTTCTTCAGAATTAATGTGGATCCTATGGGGATGTCACGATGTTATGTACTGCGTACATTTTATTATAAATATAAAGTAGAACTTGGGTTTACGAAAGTGTTATCATTCATTTACTGTATGGGTAAACATAGGAACACGAACATGAAGCAGAGTCGTACATAGGAAGGGCAATATTCTAAGCCATTTACATGAGAAAATAACCATTTGCCCCACTACAATGAGGTGGCTGAAAATTGCCCTCCTCAGAGCCGCTGAAAGTATGCATGAGCTTCCACCGTGAATAAGAGGCATTCCTGTGTGCCCCTGCCCAAGTACCAATCAACCGTGACAGCAAAAACGGAAAAATGTGATAAACATAATAAAATAGCCAGTGGTAACCCATTATGAGGGAGTGTATAAGAAACTCTTTCAGAACACCTTAAAGGACCGGCCACAGCTATCTGGCCCAGTCCTCCTTAAGAGCCAACCCCTCAAGGGATTCTGGGCCAGGAAGGATCCCTGCACACTTGGATAAGAAGGCAGGGCCCAGAATAGTAGAGAGACCCTAAAGAGAAGGCAGGAAGCCAGCCTCAGAAAGAACTGTGTATGTGTATATTTTATTGCTGTGAGACTGCTGAGGGAAGCAGCCTCTGCTCCGTACTTTTGGTTTTTGCTTTAATTAAAGTTTGTTTGGGTAGAATCATCCAGAGTTTGGCCTCTTTTTTTTATTTTTGTATTCCTGGCTGTTTCCCAACTTGTGGCAGCGCCCGAATGACCACACCCGTTAATGTAAATCTTTAACACTTTTCTACTCGGGTCCATGCTACGGCTCTGCCTCTACAGAAATACCTACGGTACCTGAACGTAATCCACTTTGAAGTGCTGAAAAAAAGTGTGAAAAGCAGAATACAAAAATCTAAATAAAATGCAATAATGCAGAATTAAAGGCGGAGGCAGGCATTTTATGACCTATGCATGTATGCCACTTCTGGAAATACTTGCTCACGTACTTGGCATCATCAGTTCGTCGATACTTCTACCAGTTCACCCAGACCTTCCACCCAGAAACTGCAGAGAAAAGACAAGTCTCACCCCTCTACCCACCCATACCCCCCCTCTCACCCCCCACACCCTCCCTCCCCTCACCCTTCCCTATACCCCCTGCCCACCTCTCACCTCATCGCCACCTATCTACCGTGCTCCACTGTATCTCCAGTTAAAACTCACAACCTTTATGTCTAAATCAAGATACCGTTATTACCTGCTGTAACTGCTGTAAATAAGCTAATATTTTATATATATGTGTTTAATTGTTTAATAAGTTATCAATATAATCCACCATAACTGCAGTAATTAAGCTTTCATATATATCATTATATAATCTATTTATCCTTCATTAACCGCTGTAATAATCAACCACGTTTCTAACCTCGTTAAGCAACCTCTCTTGTAAATACTGATACGTTCCTTGTACCTTTCTCAGCTGCTGTATTTCCTCCTTTACCTCTCTCCCCCCTCTCCCCCCGCCTTTTTCGCTCCTGCTCCACTCCCCCACTCCCTGTTTTTTGTAATTTCCTCCTTTCTCAAGTTTATTGTAAACCGGCGTGATGTGCTTGCACGAACACCGGTATATTAAAAGCTGTTAAATAAATAAATAAATAAATAAATAAAAGTCCGATTTCCAGCTGCATGAGTCAATAAGGTGTAAAAGTGTTCAGACAAGTTCAGTCATGGATGCCCATTTAGAGGTAGATTTTAAAAGCATTGCCCGTGCAAAAATGGCCACATATGTGGGCCGTGCACGCGCAAGCAAATTTTAAGAAGCCGGGAACAGCGCACGTACACGCGTTCAGAATAAGGAGGCAGAAAAGGGGGAGGTCATGGGTGTTGAGAGAGGGAGAGCATCTCTGTATAGGGTCAGTCTGACACTATATATATCTATACCACACTAGAGGGAAACTTTGAATCAGAGTGGGTTTTCGGGAGGTGGGTTACAGACACATTCAGAGGTATTCATAGTAAAACTGACATCAATAAAGAATTATAGCCCTTATAAGCGATGAAAAGGAGTAGATTTGTACAATGCAGCTAGATTTTATCATCATGTACTACTGAGTCCCCACCTTGGAATGCCCTTACATTGCCCCTTTGTTAATATCTACATGCGACAGTGCAAGTATGTGCTTGATCTCGAGGTTGATAACACAGCATATACATAGTAACATAGCAATGTCGGTAGATAAAGACCAAATGGTGTATCCAGTCTGCTCACTTAAAGGTAGATTTTAAAAGACGCGCCGATTTTATAACATGCGCGTGCCAATGCGCACGTTATAAAATCTGCTACCCGTGTGCAAGGGGGGGGGATTATAAAAGAATCGCGTGGTGACGCGATCAGGCCTTTGCCCAGTTCCCTAGCCCCCTACTTACTCTGCCTCCCTTTTCCCCTCTCCTCTCCTCTCCTCTCCAACCCCTAAAACCCCTCTTCCTACCTTTTTTTCTTTTATTTTGGAACTTGTTTTATTTATTTATTTATTTATTTATTTATTTATTTTTTTATATACCGACATTCGATCTCAATCGAGATACCACACCGGTTTACATTCAGGTACTGTAGGTATTTCCCTATCCCCCAGAGGGCTTACAATCTAAGTTTTTGTACCTGAGGCAATGGAGGGTAAAGTGACTTGCCCAAGGTCACAAGGAGCAACAGCAGGACTTAGTTTATTTGAAGAGGTGAAGTAAGATCCGCACGCCAGCCAGCTGCTGGCGCGCGCTTCCCTAATGGCGCTGTCCTGGCCGGCCCCCGGTACACCGCTTTCACAGAGCCTGGCATTTCCTTGCGTACTGGGAGATACGGGCATGGCCAGGCCATTTTTAGAACGCGCTCGGTGTGGCCATGCGCCTATCTCCCAGGTTTTGCATGCGCCAGGTTCTTAAAATTGACCCTTTAGTGGCTTAACTGCCTCATCATGCAGGTTATTCCCATGCATTCTCTTAATGGTAGTAAATGCTGCGCCATGCAGGTCTCGAATCTCTGGGTATCTGTTCCACTGAGTTATTGTTTCTCTCGTGCTCTGAGACTGAGTCTATCCTCTCCTGCAAGCCATTCAAAAGATGTCAACATCCCAATTAAATATGAAGCTCAAGATTTCGGAATTCAGCTAGATTTGGCTATCTCCTTGTGCCCACAAATTCAGCTATTGGTTTGGAACTGTTTTTTCAAACTCTGCATGTTTTGCACCATCAAGCCGCAATTAAATTCTTCCGACTTTAGTCTTGTTATGCAGTCACTAATTCTTACTTCATTAGACTATTGGAATTCTATCTAGGTCTATTGCAGTCAACTCTGACAGCTTTACAAGCTATCAAAAACTTTGCAGCTCGTTTGGTCTCTAGAATGCCCCTACATGCTCATATATATCTCTGATTTTAACCCAACTTCACCGACTTCTTATATTTTGGCATATAAGATTTAAAATTCTCACATTTAGTTTTCAAATCAATTAACGGCCTTGCTCCCAATAATCTACCCAAGTCTATCATCTACTGACCAACTCGTTCCTTTCGCTCACTATCAAAGGGCTTACTTGTTATCCCCACTTTTAAAAAGATATTCTTGCCCAGTCCCATAAGCTAATGCAGGTTTGCAGTTGTGGAATGAACTCCCTGGCTCCCTCAAGACAGAGAAGGCCCTTCTGCGCTTTGGAAAACATCTGAAAACCCACCTGTTCTTCTCTGCGTTTCCAGCCTCTGCGATACTTGGGGGTCTGTGATATAGCAAGTTGAAGAAAGGCTACTTTTAACTTTCCTTTGTTTTGTTTTATTTAGAAATGATTTTAATTTAAAAGTGTTTTGGTTTATATATTTATTGTGTTTGTTTAGTGTAACCTACTGCGTGGCATCCACATTTAATTAATTAAGAGTAGTAACTGCTGCTGCTGCGTACAGATTACCCCCATGCATTCTGTGCTGTGCAGGCAACTTCCCATGCAGAAATGTTACACCTAAAGTTAACATAGGTTACCCCTTTTCTTCATTACCAACCTCAAGCCTTCAGGGATCCATAATGTTTATCCCATGCTCTTTTATATTCACTCACTATTCTTGTCCTCACCACCTCTTCCAGGAGGCATCCATCATCCTTCCCTGTAAAGAAATATTTTCTGATGTTGGTTCTGAGTCCTCCCATCTGGAGTTTCATATCGTGACCCCTAGTCATGCAGTTTCCTTTCCAATATGTTTGATGTTTGTGCATGATTAATACTTGTCAGATATCTGAAGGTCTGTATCATATCTCCCCTGCTGCTCCTCTCCTCCAAGGGTCATGTTACTTCCGCACGTATATGCTAATTTTTATGCGTGCAACCCCCGCGCAACTCTTTGAAAACTACCTCCTGTATGAATAAAGTGGACTAAATATGAAGGAAACAGTGAGTGATTATTTGTCTCGTCACTTCGGTATAGTATGTGACAATGGGAATCAGGTCAGTAATGCGTGAATAAAGTCATTTCAGGCATACTCCTGTTGACAGCATCTTAATGAGCTTCCATTCATTCACATACGTGAAAAGCTCAGAAATCCCTTATACGGCCTTCAGCCCTGTTATGTGTCAGTACCTATTCTAGGTGCCGCCGTACACAGCAATGAACAAGAGAAAAGCAGACCTCAAATCATCATTCATGCGTATTGTGTTACTGGTTTATGATTCCTTCATGCGCTTACAGTTAATTTGCATTTTTATGGCACTCATGTGACAATTCTGTTTGGAGCTAAATTAATTAACGTCTTCTGAAAAAAAAAATGTTTTTCAAATGGCTGTGCAAATTAAAGCAAATTATGCTTGGCTCCTAAAAATAATGGGCTTTATTCAATAAAGATTGTTTTCTGTAGGTACAGAATGGGGGAAAAGTCTTCTTTGAATAAGATCCAATTTTTTTCTATCATGGTTTTTCTTTTTCTGTTGTAAACAGGCAGCAGGTATGCAGGTACGATCACAGATTCAAAAAGCAAAGAGTGTAAAATATTATTTCAGTGGATTTATTGTGCAGCGGGGCGTAACGAATGCGGCACATGATATCACGAGGCAATGTTGCTGTTTAATGAGTCTCTTTCAATGACAGTTGAATTGAAAAACATTTACCATACCGTAAGCATTTCTGAAAACCTCATTTTACTGAATTAGCCGGACCACTGCTAAAAACACCTTTATTTTGGTTCTATGTTAAACTCAACTTTCTTTTTATTTCGGGAACAAATTCTCAGTCACAAGCTGCACCTCAGGCAAACAGTGGAATTTATTTTTCGGCCACAAAATTTTGCTGTTTTACTACAAACTCTCTGGAAACGTGGCTAATGATTTGGAACAAAAAAAACTCCAGTGCTATTACTGTCGGCCTTTTTTCCTCTCCTCTGTGCGCCATCTTGGGCTCGCAGCTCTGGCCAGAGCTGGCACTGCGTCAGGGTTTTCCCCCAGCTGCTTCGTGGTCATACAGAGGGTCTCTCCACGTATAATCTTCATACTGTCTGCACAGAGCCTTTAAGCCCCGACACTACAGGGGTCGAATAGAGGATGGCTGATTGGAGGTTTGGTGCCCTTCCCTGCACTCAGGGCTGGTAGATTTCCCCTCCTTGGCGTCAATGAGACGAATGTTCTGGGACTCACAGAGGCCCCCCCCCCCCTCCTGATGCCAGTCCTTCTCTACCTCGCAGACTCTGCTGGCTGGGCGTCATGTGAGAGTGTGTGGGTTGGTTGAACATGGCACGGTATCCAGGATGAAGCCATTGCCTCCCTGTTCTGGTTTCTTTACAATTTCCTCCTCTATGACCTCTGCTTCCTTGACAAACGGTGAATCTTTTACACTGGTTTTTTTTTTCTACTTTTACCTCCTTTCCTGAGGGTCCAGATGTTCTCCTGCATCAGCCCTCAGCACTGACAACGAGCCCCCATGTGCCAGGCTGACATTTGTTTTGCAGCAAGGAGGCTGAACCAAAAGGAAAAGGGGACTGCACAGTCACATACATGCTAATTTGAGTAGCTCCTACACACTACCTGACAATCTGTTTGGATATGCGTTTTGGGTTAGTGTGTGCCACTGAGGCTATTTTTCTAGCATCACAATTTTTGAACTGGAGTTGAGTGACTAGGAATCGTTCCTGCCCCTTTCAAAATCAGAGGCCCCTTGTGGAAGGGGTAAGTGTGGTCTGGTGGGGCTCAGGGGAACTTGGGAATAATGGGTAATGAAAAGAAGATAGATCCGGAAGTCCTTAAAAAACCTTTTATTGGCTGTAGATACAGATGCTATAAAAAAAAGCCCGACTCTGGCCTGAGTTTCACCCTCTTACACAGGGCTGCTTCAGGGGCTATAAATAAAAATAAAATTCATACATGAACCATGAACCAGGGCACACTTGAGGCCACTCCAGCAGTCCTTGTTGTTGAGTTTGTTGCACTCCTCCTAAGATTACCAACATCATCTCCAGTTACCTCGAGAAGTAAGAAAGAGCCTGGACTGGTGGCTACAGCTTCCCAGTTTGCAGAAAGGAGCTGCTCTAGAGTCTCGTGACTGGTTCATAATCACCACTGATGCCAGCCTGGGAGATTTGGGGGTGCAGTGCTGGGGCCAGGTAGCCCAGGGCAGTGATTAGAAGCAAAAACACAGTGGTTAATAAATGGCTAGAAACAAGAGCCAGTCCTTATCTGTACTCTGTTCCAGTTCCAGTCCTAATCTGCACTCTGTTCCAGTTCCAGTCCCAGTCCTTACTGCACTCTGCTCCAGTTCCAGTCCTTACTGCACTCTGTTCCAGTTCCAGTCTGTACCTGCATCCAGTCTGCCCAGTCTACAGTCACTCACCATGATGTACAGCCATCGCAGCCAAGTCCTACTGGCTCCGAAAACCCTAGGGCCCAACGTGTGGGGAAGGGGGCTGGCGAAGTGGAAGACTGGCCCAAGCCTTGCCCTGCAGTTCTGCGCCACTCCTAGGGTGGTGTTCCCTGCCCCCAGCCAGGACCCAAGCCATGACAGTTGGGGACATACCCCACACCAGAAACATTCTTTATTGATGATGATGCAGAGCAACTAAAGCAAACTGCTGTGAAACTGGAAGATATAACAGATCAAGATGATAAATTAAAGAGTAATAAATCTCCAGGACTAGGTCATATTGACCCCAGAATTCTGAAAAAACTCAAACATGGAATCGCAAACCTGTTACTAGTAATCTGTAACCTTTTTTTTTTTTTTTAAAGCAGTTACAGTATTAGAAGACTGGAATGTGGACAATATATCTCTAATTTTTAAAAGGGGCTTCAGGGGTAATCTGGGAAACTACAGACCAGTGAGCCTGACATCATGCTGAGCAAATGGTAGAAGCTATTCTTAAAAACAAAATTCCTGGTCATATAGAAACATAGAAACATAGAAATGATGGCAGAAGAAGACCAAATGGCCCATCTAGTCTGCCCAGCAAGCTTCACACATATTTTCTCTCATACTTATCTGTTTCTCTTAGCTCTTGGTTCTATTTCCCTTCCACCCCCACCTTTAATGTAGAGAGCAGTGATGGAGCTGCATCCAAGTGAAATATCTAGCTTGATTCGTTAGGGGTAGTAGCCGCCGCAATAAGCAAGCTGCACCCATGCTTATTTGTTTTACCCAGACTATGTTATTAGCCCTTATTGGTTGTTTTTCTTCTCCCCTGCCGTTGAAGCAGGGAGCTATGCTGGATATGCGTGACGTATAAGTCTTCTCCCATGCCGTTGAAGCAGAGAGCCATGCTGGATGTGCATCGAAAGTGAAGTATCAGGCACATTTGGTTTGGGGTAGTAACCGCCGTAACAAGCCAGCTACTCCCCGCTTTGTGAGTGCGAACCCTCTTTTCTTCTCCCCTGCCGTTGAAGCAGAGAGCTCTGCTGGATGTGTGAAGTATCAGTTTTTCTTCTCCCCTGCCGTTGAATCAGAGAACTTTGCTGTATATGCATTGAAAGTGAAGTATCAGGCTTATTTGATTTGGGGTAGTAACCGCCGTAACAAGCCAGCTACTCCCCGCTTTGTGAGTGCGAACCCTCTTTTCTTCTCCCCTGCCGTTGAAGCAGAGAGCCATGCTGGATGTGCATCGAAAGTGAAGTATCAGGCACATTTGGTTTGGGGTAGTAACCGCCGTAACAAGCCAGCTACTCCCCGCTTTGTGAGTGCGAACCCTCTTTTCTTCTCCCCTGCCGTTGAAGCAGAGAGCTCTGCTGGATGTGTGAAGTATCAGTTTTTCTTCTCCCCTGCCGTTGAATCAGAGAACTTTGCTGTATATGCATTGAAAGTGAAGTATCAGGCTTATTTGATTTGGGGTAGTAACCGCCGTAACAAGCCAGCTACTCCCCTCTTTGTGAGTGTGAATCCTTTTTTCCACATTTCCTCTTGCTGTTGAAGCTTAGAGCGATGTTGGAGTCACCGTAAGCCTGTGTATGTTTATTTAATAAGGGTATTGACTCCAGGCAGTAGCCATCATTCTGGCGAGTCACCCACTCTTCATTGGCAGCCTCTTGACTTTATGGATCCACAGTGTTTATCCCACGCCCCTTTGAAGTCCTTCACAGTTCTGGTCTTCACCACATCCTCCGGAAGGGCATTCCAGGCATCCACCACCCTCTCCGTGAAGAAATACTTCCTGACATTGGTTCTGAATCTTCCTCCCTGGAGCTTCAAATCGTGACCCCTGGTTCTGCTGATTTTTTTCCTTCGGAAAAGGTTTGTCGTTGTCTTTTGATCATTAACACCTTTCAAGTATCTGAAAGTCTGTATCATATCACCTCTGCTCCTCCTTTCCTCCAGGGTGTACATATTTAGATTCTTCAATCTCTCCTCGTATGTCATCCGATGAAGATCCTCCACCTTCCTGGTCGCCCTTCTCTGTACCGCCTCCATCTTGTCTTTGTCTTTTTGAAGGTACAGTCTCCAGAACTGAACACAGTACTCCAGGTGAGGCCTCACCAAGGACCTGTACAAGGGAATAATCACTTCCCTTTTCTTACTCGATATTCCTCTCTCTATGCAGCCCAGCATTCTTCTGGCTTTAGCTATTGCCTTGTCGCATTGTTTCGCCGACTTCAGATCATTAGACACCATCACCCCAAGGTCCCTCTCCTGCTCCGTGCACATCAGCCTTTCCCCCCCCCATCGAATACAGTTCATTCGGATTTCCACTCCCCATATGCATGACTTTGCACTTCTTGATAGATAGACGTGACTTAGTGGGGAAGAGTCAATGTGATTTTAGTAAAGGGACGTCTTGTCTTACCAATCTAGTACATTTTTTTGAAGATGTAAACAAACATATAGGTAAAGGTTAGCCAGTTGATATAGTGTATTTGGATTTTTAGAAGGCATTTGGCAAAATCACCTATGAGAAACTCTTCAGGAAGTTAAAAAATATTAAGATAGGAGGCAGTCCTGGTGTAGATTGGTAACAACATGGAAATCCTCAGCTCAGTGGGTAGTGGCAATAAAGCAAATAAAATATTGAGAATTAATTTGGAAAGGAATAGAGGATAAAACAGAGAATATCATAATGCCTTTGTCTTATCGATCTGTGGTGGAGTTATGACCGTCTTCTCTGAGGAAAGACATCGTGGAACTAGAAAAGGAACTGAGAAGAAAAGCTAAACAGATTTAGGGTTATCCAGCTTGGAAAAGAGAAGTTTCAGAGGAGATATGATAGAAGTTTCTAAAATCAGGAGTGGGGTGGAACGGCTGAATAGGGGATGACTATTTACCCTTTTAAATGAACCTAAAACAAGGGGACGTGCCATGAAACTAACAACCAGCATATTTAAAAGAACTGGGAAAAGATGGTATTGGGCAGAGTCACCCACCATGCCTTGGTCCAAAGTTTATAGACATGGCCATGAATTCAGACCATTTATGAAAAAGGCATAGGCTCTTGTTCAAAAGGATTTCCTTATTCTGTGCCTATTATAAAAATCGTTACCAAGTAAGGCCTGTTGAGTGAAATCAATTAAAATAAGAAGAGAAAACAATTATTCTTCGTATATTTGCATAAACAACGGCACAGTGTTTCAGCTGGAAGAAAGATGGTATTAATAAGCAGAGCTGCTGGAGTTTGGCAACATTTCTTGTTTGAAGGGGGTTCATAATTCATGCCCTCATCCTCATTCTCTGATTCCTAATTTTAAAGCTGCGAGCCTATGATTGTAGTTTTAGTAAACACGTTTTAAAAATTGTATATATATATATATATATATATAATTTTTCTGTGTCTTGACCTTTATTGTAGGAATCGTCCTTTCCTTATGCACAGGGAAGCTGAGCAAACAAGAATAAAAGCCTTGCATTTCGTTTGACTCTGAAATCCATAAACACATTGCACAAAACTGAGTTGGGGCACCCCCCCCCCCCCCCACCCCCTACCTTGCAATTTCTGGTTATCCACCCTGCCCATAGAGGGAGGTTTATTAAATTACCATCATGGATAAAGATATCCTGCTGCTAGAAAACTGCAGAATAACAATAAAAGCCCTTAATTACATCAGGGATTTTATCATTGATTCCCGGATTTCCTGGGGTCTTATTGTTTTGTGATAAGGACCTAATAAACCTTGCCAGCAGTTGACTAACTCAGTCCTGAATGGGGTTTACAATCGTGCGTTGTGGTATTTTCCTCTATGTCCAGCACAGAATTTGTGGTTATATCCCTATCATATATAACAGAGCAGTGTATGCACCAACTAGCACGTGAAAAAGCATGAAAAAGGTTATAATTTGTAAAATCCATTAAACAGGCCATTCATCCTCACTAGGATAAAAATGGAGGTCCTGCTTCATCTTTAGCTCTTTAAACATTGTTCACACCAACAGCAGCGCACAGAAATCAATGCAGAAAAGACACTGAGAAAGACAGATTGCCCTAATATGGGACTCATAAAAATAGGCAAAGTGCATGCCTTTAATGAAGATAAATTGGTTTAGGGGCAGATCGACTAAGAGCCTGATAGTCAAAGAGCGCTGAATGTTCACACATATTCTCAGAAGTTAGACACCCGTCTTCAACTTTAGATGCATTAACTTGAGGCCCCTAAATTTAGGCCAGGTAAGGGGCCGGCAGGGCCAACGTTTATGCGTATAAGTTGCTATTTTATAACTTGAGAAAGCAGCGCACATACAGCTGATACCGCCGCTGCTATTTATCTGGTGTAGGTCAGAATGGAATTCTTTATAGCCAAATGCTGACTGGGTGAGGGGTCCAGGGGGGAGTACAGGCTGAAGTACCGGGGGCGGGAGGGGGGGTCTTGATGATCTAGAGAGAGACTGGGGAGACTGGCGGACTAATCGGTACATGCACGCATGTTCTAAAATTTGATAATTTACATGAGTAACAGCTGACAAGTGCTAAGGAAAAATACATGACGCGTGGAAATGATTAAACTTAGAGGAGCATAGCAGTTGCCCGCCACTTACCTGGATAAATTATTATCCTAGCTGGCTAAGTCTTAAAACGTGCTTCTTAACGGGATAAGTAAGACAGCCTGATAAGTCTTCAAATGCTAGTTATCCATCCATCGTACTTCGGCTAAATAATGCTTTTCTTTTACTTATCTATCTTACTCACGGAATGATGAATCCCACGAAAAAGGGGGCAGGGTGGGCCTGCGAAAGGACGCAGCCGTTTGCACCGTGGCGGTGCGATTTTGCCGGCCGTGGTGGGCCCGGCTGCAGCCTTTCGCAGCGAATAGTGATACCGTAAAAGGTGTCGCTATTCGCTGCGCTACTGCCGGCGATAATGTTCCTCACATTATCGCCGGCAGCGGTGCCGCAGCCGACTCCTCCCCTTTCCCACCCCCAACTCCTCCCCTCCCCCTAATTTGCATTATATCGCATGCGAAAAGGCCCTAACGCACGCGATAATGCTTTGAAAAATAAACCCCTCAGCCAGATAAGTATTAAACAGCTCTATTTAGAAAGATAAGTCATCACAATGCTACTTAGCTGGACTTTTGTTGCCACTTTGCTGGATAAGTCAAACCATAGCTGGCTATATTTAAAATACATGCTACATATTTTTTGATACACAAACATATTGTTGGGTAGATTTACATGTATATTATTGAATGAGCGTGCATTTGTGCTCACGATATATGTATCCATGCATGCATGCATATGTCCATATAGCTACGTATATGGGTGCAATTGTGCATGTTTTAAAGTAATCCTGCCTATGATCAGAGTAATAGCTATGCTTCCTTGGAGGTTGCAACTTTTCTTTATGAATATAGCTTCTAATATTGCCTCCATTTTATCTCTATGAATGCTCATATTTAGTGAGGAACTCCTTCAAGTATTTTTTGGGTATTAGAGATAAAGACTGTGGGGTAGATTTTAAAAAAGAGCGCGATCGCGGACTTTTGTTCGCGCAGCAGGCGCAAACAAAAGTACGCTGGATTTTATAAGATACACGCATAGCCGTGCATATCTTATAAAATCCTGGATCGGTGCGCGCAAGGCTGCCGATTTTGGGCAGCCTGCGCGCGCCGAGCCGCGCAGCCTGCCTCCGTTCCCTCCGAGGTCGCTCCGAAATCGGAGCGGCCTCGGAGGGAACTTTCTTTCGCCCTCCCCTCACCTTCCCCTCCCTTCCCCTCCCTTCCCCTACCTAACCCACCCCCCCGGCCCTATCTAAACCCCCCCCTCCTTACCTTTGTCCCTCGATTTACGCCTGCTAGAAGCAGACGTAAATCTACGCACGCCAGCGGACTGCTGGTACGCCGTCATCCGACCCGGGGGCTGGTCCGGAGGCCTCGACCACGCCCCCGGGCCGGCGCCACGCCCCCAGTCCCGCCCCCGAAACGCAGCGTCCCGCCCCGAAACGCCGCGTCATTCGGCCCCACCCCCGACACGCCCCCTTAAAAAACCCCCGGGACTTACGCGCGTGCCGGCGGCCTATGCAAAATATAAAATCGGGCATAGATTTGTTTGTGCCAGATTGCACGCCCAAATCTATGCCCGCACGTAACTCTTAAAATCCGGCCCTATATGCTTAATTTCCGAGATCTGCCAGAGACACAGAGTATGAGATACTTATTTAAAAATAGAAATGGATGAATTTCTTAAAATTAGTGAACGTAATTCATTGATTTTTTTTTTTTTATAATTAATTTTCCTGTATTGATGGTTCTGTGGCTTTTGAAATTTCTTAGATTAGGACAAACATTTAAAACTACTAAGCAGGTTTATATTCTCAGTTTGATCAGAACCATAGATGGGAAGACTGCCAATAAGACACTTAGAGTTGCCTCCTGAGATTATTACAAGACATTCTTATCTCATTTACTTTTTTTACTTTTCCAGTAAATATTTCAAAGCTCATGATCTTTGGTTGTATTCCAAAGAATGATTTAACACTTCTTTTCGCATCTTGCCACTACAATCACAGTGCGTTCTGGTCTGGAGCCCTAGTCCTATTCCTGCTATGGCCCTCATATGATAATTATGACCATTAAGGGAGCAATTATGGTCAATAGCTTACAGTTTCTTAAAAAAAACCAACCCAAAAAACAAACAACAAGTCTTGTAATACATTAAATACTATTTGAGCAAGCAATGTTAAAGCTGTTATAATTTTCTTTTATTCTGTAGGGATGTGCTCAGGAAAAAACTTTTAGATTTGGTTCATTTTTTTAATTTTTTGATTTCCATTCCTTTTAGGATAATTTCGGTTCAAAATGAAAAAACCTCAAAGAAACGCCCTCCTGAGGTCTCCGCCCATACAAGCCCTGCCCCTTTTTTCTGGGGGGTCTGTGGACTTTCTGATGAAGAAAGGGGCAGCGTATCTCTAATTGCTCCTGCCCCGCTGGCTTCCAGTCACAATATGGTGCCGGCTGGCCTTGAGAGTGGCGCCCTGTGGTTTTACAAAAGCACGGGGACATAAACAAAATGGCATCAGCCTTAGAGCTGGCCGGTGCCATTTTCTGACTGGGTTCTGGTGGGGCCAAGAATCACTGAGAATTACTTCTGCTCCTTTCTGCATTGGCGAATCTGAAAACCCCCACGGAAGATGAGGGGCCTGGGCTTCATTATTCTTTTGTTGGCAAATATTCTGTACTGGACCGAGAATATCTGAAATCTCAATGTTTCAATTTGGTTCTAATGAACTAAACCGAAAATGCATTCATTTATTGCATTGTACCCATTTGGGTAAAACAAATGCACATCCCTACTATGCTGTGGCTCTGCCAAACTTTATTGAAAATAGGTCCTGAACTCTCCACTGTGTTAATGAAAGTCTGGAATTAAGCTGCGAGTAATATATAAAATTGGGCCCTTTTATTAAGACCTGGGATTCTCTACGCAATTGTCTTCCATTCAAATAGAAATTCAGTTTAGGTTGATTTTGCTCTATCCCTTATCAACTGACCTCATATTTAAATCATTTTTACTTATTATCATTCTAATCAGCTCATTATTTTCTAATCAGCTCATTATTATGCCAGATCTTGGTCAAATCTTGTGCCTGGTGAACCCTTCACCTTGACAACTGGGGAGAATACTACCCTTGTAATGAAACAAAACTTGAGTTATTATCAGGGATATGCTCTTGTTTTACAATGACATGAAAATGACAACATTTGTTACATTGTTTTTGTGTCATTTCCACTCACAAACGGCACAAAAAAACTAACACACTATTGTTTTCGTCATGAATGTCCTTTTATTTTTATACTTAGGTTATGCCTTTTCCTTTGGTAGTTCAAGGAAGGTTTCATTCAGACACAGCAGATATTTCCTTGCACCTGAGGGCTTACAATCTAATGGGGACATTTACCATGCCGCAATAGGCATTTAGAGGTTAATTCTAAAAGACGCATGTGGGCATCCATGTGGCACGGTTCCCGGCGCGTGCACTTGAACGCACCGATTTTATAACATGCGCGCGTCGATGGGCACACATTGTAAAATCGGCTACCCATGTGAGTGCCCAAAGGGGGGGAGTTTTCTTAGAAATGGGCCGCGATGCGATAGGCCATTTTCCCAGTTCCCTCCCAGTTCGCGCCAATAAAGGAGTGGACTGGAAGGGAACTTCCTAACCCCCCTGGCTAACCTGCCTGCCTTTTCCCCATCTCCTCCCTGACCCCTAAAACCACCCTAACTACACTTTTTTTTTTTCCAACTTACCTACTCTACGGAGCTGCTGGTGCGCGCTTACGTGGGACTGCGCCTAATGGCGCTGGCCCGCCCCGCCCCCAGTTCTCCCTGGCCCGCCCCTTTTTAGTTTGCCGGCTCTTCCGCACATACTGGGAGATAGGCGTGTGGCCGAAAACGCCTGTGGCACACGCATGGCCTGTCCATGCGCGTACTTCCTGGCATTGGCGTGCCCAATGGCGTTTTAAAATTTACTCGTCATTGTATGGTAAACAGCATTTGCTAAACACCTTGCTGTAGCAATAATGTACAATATTTTAAATACTGAGCATTTTATCCTTGATCATGCTAGTATGGTAATGAGCTGCTTTGCATGCAAATGCATTTCAAACATATGCAAAGCAGCTCATTACTAGGCAATTTCATGTACAGAAAATATCGTGGCTTGCCCGAAAAAATTGCAAACCATGTTAATTTAGTTTGTTAGTTACAACTCAGGATGTAGGTAACTTTCACCAGGAGCATCAGGACAACTTTTTGGATTTGTCCATAAGCGCACACCAGTCCTGTACTTAAGGCGGCAAAACTTTAGGGGCAGCAAGAAGGCTGAAGATTTACTGCTTTGCAGCTCTGCTGAATCTCATTCAACAGAGAACAGCCTTCTGCAAATCTGTAACACCTCTTACAAGGGGGGGTGGGGGGGTGACAGCACCAACAGTGCCTAAGGATGGCAAAATCTTCAATCCATCACTGCCTATAGCTGTAAGTTAAATGGCCTCCAACTGTGTGAAAGCATGCTGGGGGTCTTATGAAAACCTTATCCCACCCTACCACTGCCCCTGGAATATGCAAAGTCCCCCCTCTCCTTTCTTCCTAACTCCACCAGTTTGAAAAAAACATGACTTCCCACCAGCCTCTGAAAAACTACCCCCAGCCTCAAGAGCCCCACTCGGCCTTCGAAGCCCCTCACCATAGCTGGACCTCCTTGGGTCGTACCTTACTATCCCTGGTGGCCTCGTGTGGCCCAGCTGAATTAAAATGGCACTGGCTGACCACATTTTAATTTGTGCCCTATCACTTGATTTTTTTTTTTTTTTTATAGGGCACTGGGGGCCACCTCTAGAGGTGGTGGGGAGATGAGATGGGGGGGGGGGGGAGTGTCTCACAAAACCTTGGGGTTTTGATACTCTGAGGGAGGGCTTCATTTGGGCCACTCAGGATCTTTAACAAAGGGGCCACCATCACATGGCATTTGGGGGGGCCTACTAACCACCCTACAGTATGCGATACTGAGTACTCGGTGATATTTTCCTCCTCTGGGGAGAAATACTGCAGTTCAGTAAATGACCCCCTTAGTTTGCATCTGAAGCAATGGAGTAGGACGTGACATGCCCAAGGTCACAAGAAGCATCGGTGGGATTTGAATAGTGTCTTTTCTGATTCTCAGCCTGCTGTTCTCAGATTCGGCTGCTCCTCTACACCATGCAAAACATTTTAGAGCAAGCTAATAAAATCTTTTAGCATCTTTGGCAATCTCTCGTCTAATTCTCTTGGGACCTACCTTATTAAAATATTTTACATCTGATTTAACAGTGCTTATAATCCTTTCCTTCTGTTTTTTAAATGATGCCTTTTTGGCTCTTTCACAGCATCATTTATCCATGGTGGCAGACACTTGTTCTTCATTTGACCATTTTTAACTTGTACAACAACTTTTATCTGGGCTTCCAAGATGGAATTTTTAAACAGTGTCTGTCTATGCCTCATGAAGAATTTAAATATTTGTAACTGTTCCTTTTAGTGTCCTTTTAATTAGTTTCTTCATTCTATCATAGTCTCTCTTGTTAAAGCCGAATGTTACTGTAGTCATTAATTATTCTCTTTCCAGTAAGATGTTGTTTTATTGAATTTTATATGTTAATATGAGTTGGTGATGAATGAATTTGACTTTTTAAAATACAGATATTAGATATGAGGAAATTAATTGCCTAATAATGTTTCTGTGAGGTACCTTTGAACAATTTGTGACAGCTTAGAAATGCATCTATATAGATATATAAACAAAGCCAATTAAAAAGCATTGACGCCTCCAGATTATTCAAATGGATGCTTAACATAGAAGCATCTACATATCTAAAATCTTGCATTTCTAACTAGTGGAATGTTTAAAATTGGACATTTTTTAATTTTTGAAAATCTGGACACATATCTACAGCCTTTATGGGCATAAGATTCTCACTGCTCACACTGATGCAAAGTCTACAGGTAAGTTCCACCAATGCATTTTGCCCCCATTTTCAAAGTGAAAGTATGCACACATTTTGGAATTTTCAAAAGTGTGCATGCAGATTGTCAGGGAAAATTTGTGACCAAAGTTTAGCAGATATAATTTGTGTGAATAGATGTGATGGAATAATTTTCAAAGCAGGCTTATGTGCATAAATCTGCTTTGAAAACTGGTGCAACTTACCTGCATTTTTGCTTTTTTATGTGGGTTCTTTGAAAATTATCCCCTAAGAGATCAATTGTCAGAAACTCGGAAAACAGATAGCTTATCCTGTTAAGGTTAGCCTGCTAAATGATCAGGGATATTCAGCAGGATAAATGTCCTGCTGAAAATACTCGAATAAAGTTATATGGGTAAACCTATCCGAATAACTTTGCAACCTAACCAGCTACATTTGAATATTGCTGGTTAGGTTTCCAAGTTATTTGGGAATGTGTTCCTGGATAACTTTAACTTATAACCAGCTATATTCAAAGAACATAGCCTTTTAAGAAGCACTTGAATTAGAACAATAATAATAATAATAAGGCTCCCGAGTTGCCCAATCTGACTCCCACCCCAGTGAAATCAATGTCAGTCCTGCCAACTAATGCCCTCTACTCCTCCCAAAAAGCCTCAGCTCGCTCCATCTTCTCACTAAAAGTCAACAAATATTTTCAGCAAAGGTCTCCAAACATAAGGCCATTTCCCCCCCCCCCCCCCCGTTCCTCCCCCATTAACCCTACCCTAATCCTTCCTCCAAGCTATCCTCCCCCTCCTCCCCTTATCATGACCAGGAACTTGGAACTAGCATTCCTGATGGAATTAGATAGCAAGATCAATGGAGAGAGCAGAAGTCGCAGTTTGGTAGATTGAAAATATCAATTTGCCTATTTCCTAGTTTTAATGCTTCTTTTTGTTTGTTTGTTTTATTGATACGTATATTTTATTTTCTGTCCTCATATTGGTTTTTTTTTCTTGCTCATTTACTTGCTGTTTTTGGAATAAAATATATGCCCTGTGGGGCAGATCCACGCTGCAGGTTGTAAAGCTGCACACTATGGTGCAGGAGATCTGGATCTGGATGCCCTTTCCATTGAGTGTCAGTCCAGACCCCCATGTTCTTTAAAAGCAGCTTCATACTTCCCGTGAGCCAACGTGATGTCTGCAGTGCTGCAATTCAACTAATGCTGGAAGTAGCCCAGCTAGGAGAAAATGAAATAAAAAAATGAGAAGCAAAATGAGCTCTTGTTTGTTTGGCTTTCAACTGAATTATCTAAAATCAACTTCTTATGTTAGTACTGCAGCTTTCAGACCATGAAGAACTACCACTGCAAAAAAAAAGATAAAAAAAACCCCAAGCTTTTCAAGGTTCCCTAAGCTTATTTAGTTGTCTTAGATGCTATGATTTATTAGCCCAGTGACTATAGCCAAAGCTGTAACTCAAGAAGATTGAGTAATTTATGTTATCAAAGGAGATAAGGTTTGACACACATCAGCTAACAGAAGATCAAAATGAAATTTCATGTGGGGGAATGGAAAGTTATTGAATTGATGAATACTGTAACTTGGGGATATTTCTGGGTTTGCACTACCTTGCAAATTAGCATGAGGAAGATAATTTACAATCTAAGAGAGCGAAAGAAATCAAACGTGTTCATTCCACTCACCGACTTTATCTGAAGATGTTGCCTCTTTGTAGCTCGTTACTGGAGAATGAATGGGCCACATGGAAATCCAGTGGCCCTGTTACTCCAACAGACAACTGAGTTCTTTGCTGATTGTAATATTTTTCATTGGGCTAACATGAAAATAATACAAAAATATTTTTGAACATGAGCCTTCAAGACCTTAGTTTCCTTCTACAGATGTGCTGTGTATAAATGTAGAGCTGGAAACGCACACAAACAAAGTCAGGAATGAGGATCCTCTGGTCCTTGAAGGCTGCTAGCAGGTAGGGTTTTCAAGATATCCCTCATAAACATGCATGATATAAATGTATGTGACAGTGCCTCAACTATATACAAATCTATCTCATGCATATTCATATGGGATATGTGGCCCTTGAGAACGTGTGGTTCTCCATCCCTTGACTAGCAATTCAAGGGGGTCCTCCACTCCAGACTAATTTTTTGTATCATTAGTGTTTGGTACTTGCCAGGTTCTTGTGGCCTGGTTTGGCCTCTGCTGGAAACAGGATGCTGGGCTTGATGGACCCTTGGTCTGACCCAGCATGGCAATTTCTTATTATTACTTTCCCCATGGACCTCTGTTCCTTCCTCCTCAGCTTAAGGACCCCAGTGGGCTAGCACAGCCAAAGGTTATGCCCATCAACACCTTTTCCCCATGTTGGTCCAATAAGGTACATCAGAGCCTGGAAAGAATCAATAGCCATAACCCGAGATGCCTTTAACAAAGATATTACTTGCAAATCTCATGAATTTTATATGTAAGCCAAAAATAGCCCTACTAGGACCAGAATGTGAAGAGACTACTGTTAATATTAAGGCAGAGAAGAGGATAAAACGTGAGTATAGGCTGTACTGAATGTGACAGATGAAGGATGGATCCAGATCCGCATGCAGGACAGAAGTGGGGAAATTGAAAAGCAGCATCAGGGGTAGCCATGCATTAACTATAGGGAAAGAACTGGACTAATTTTTACTTGCCACAAGGCTTCTGCAGAGATGGATGTGTGATGCAAATAGCACTGTTAGGTCAATTATGTTTAGGTGCTGTGCTCGTTCCAGAAGCCAAGATGCATCTTAAACTATTTTGATACTTCAGAAGAACAGCTCACTGTCACAAAATAGCATGTATGGGTAGTGACTTGGCAGCCTGAAGCAAATGGATTAATTACATTCTTTAAAATATCAACTTGCCAGCCTTTTGGGCTACATTCCTTGTTGTATTGGTTTTTATTTCTAGCTTTCTTTCCTTACTGGCTCATTATGTGGGACTTCATATATTGTTATGTTTCACTGAATTAAAAGGTAGGAAGCTTTTGTAATACACTTAAGCAATTATTCAGCTATTAATGCTCTAGTTATAGTTTGTGGCATTAGAGAGATCCTACAATAATGATCATCACAGTAGCACCCCAATGTATTTTGATTTATAATAGTAAGTATCAAGTAAAGTAATAATTTTCAAATGAACATTTTACCTAAGGATGACAAATTTTTTATTTCATTTGCTGTACCTACCAATTGGATATTAAAAATAAAATTTCACTCAATGCACAATTAAGGTTTGGAATTCATTGCCAGAGGATATGGTTAAGGCAGTTGGTGTAGCTGGGTTTAAAAAAGGTTTGGATAAGTTCCCAGGGGAGAAGTCCATAAACTGCTATTAATCAAACTGACTTAGGGAATAGCCACTGCTTATTACCAGCATTAGTAGTATGGGATCTATTTAATGTTGCCAGGTACTTGTAACCTGGATTGGCTACAGTTGGAAACAGGATGCTGGGCTTGATGGACCCTTGGTCTGACCCAGTAAGGCAACTTCTTATTTTTCTATGTTCTTATGTCCAGCTGTTTTAATGTGCCTGTGATACCTCAACTCCCCATTCTCCACCCACCCAAGTTCTAAACTCATATTTTCTTTTTGTGCTATTAAACCTTTATCCAAAATAATGGAATAAAGCATTACCTTTGGCATTATGCACTAATTTGTTTTTTTCCATATATTTGTTTATGCATTTAAACTCAATTTGTGATGTGAGTTATACAATCTGGTGGGGAAAGGCATGCTATTATTTTCGGAATCACAGTGCATTGTGATGGTGTGTGTGTGTTTTGAGTGGGAGGGGCTACACAGAAACAGGGTTAAAGTAAATGCACATTCAGAGGAAAGCTAAACTTTGCAGGGCAATGCCATTATTTCTTTAAAAGCAGGGAGATCAAGGTGATTTCTTGCAAGAGAAATAATCAGCAGACAATATATGCAATGTGAACTCACTATTGGGTTGTTTCTCTCAGCGGCAGCTTGGTAGGAAACCTCCAGTGATGGAGGCTGATGATAGTGGGATTAAATATAGAGAGCAGTAAGGGTAGCATTAACTAAATATTGAAAAAATTCAAGCAAGGTTTCCTGTAATACTTGCTGACATGAGCAAAGTAGTTTGCAAGAACCTGGTAGTGAGCGAGCAAAACCAAGCAGCAGCCGCCAAGTCTGGGCTGAGGGAAGTGGTGGGCATTGTGGGAAGGAGGAGGTGGGGTTACAATCAATGGACAAAATCATCATACTTCTCTACTGTGTAAGATATGGACCACGTTTGGGATTTGGGGTTCAGTTTGGGCACTTATCCTCAGAAATAGTAAGCCAAAAGTAAATACAAAACTTACAAAGAAAGGCCAGAAAGCTAAGCAGGGTGATCAGAGGCTTACAGAAGTCAAACATTGTCCTAACTGAGGGTATGTACATCAGAAATTACTCTGATGATATACCTGATTTTGTTTCCTGTATACCTGAAAGATTGGGAAGCTGATTGCTTCCCTGGTCTGTATTTCTTGAAGTCCCCAAATTGACCACAGCATCTATTAGCTATATAATAAGGTTGAACTCTATCCTTTGGAAGCTTTTGTGGTTTAACTTTGCCAAGCATCTTGACCAGCCTGTCTAGATCATCATTAAACAGTAAATTTCCTATAAAAACGACATTTACTCAGACAGGCTTTGGATGATGCATCAGCTAACCAATGTGAAACCATAAAAGCTCATTTTGAAGATAAGAGATTTTTATCTGCAAAGCACAACCCCCCTCCCCCCAAAACCCCCCCCACCAACAAATGTATGACCTATGATTACACTATTAGATGCAGTCTAATTAAGATTGAGAATACTCCAGTAATGAGTGTGGTTGGCGTCTCTATTTATATTGTAAACACCCTTGGGCACGAGAGTATTTCAGGCACAGTCACGTGGGTAGCCAGATGGTAAGGCTATTGGGGTTTCTGCTTTAAAAGATGGTATGGAAATAGTTTTAACACCCAGAGTATCTCCACTAGAAAATAAATCAAAATGGAAAAATGATCTTGGAGGCACTTCTATAATCAAATTAAAGACTTTTATTTTGCTGGCAAATGGATAATTTTCCAGGATCTTCACTTCTAGAAACTAGTGTAATTATTGAACAGAATAAACATTTCAATAGTGTCAATATTTTCAATGAGAAATGATTTAATTCTGATGCACAATTTTGTATAGGTGACTCTCACCCTAATTCTTTAGCACAGTATTTGAATAGAAATCGGTTCCTGTACAAGGATTACTTCTTAGCAAGATACTATCAGATAAGTATTTTGCTTTTTCAGTATTTCTCAATGAGAACAAATGCTAAACTCTTAACTTTAATTCAAGAAATCTGATTGTTTGTGTCAACTTTTTATCATTGCAGACTTTTCAGGATATTCTAGATCCCCAGGTTTCCCTTCAGGTAAGTATGAACAGCTTTACTCTTTAAACTGACTTAACACAATGATTAACTATGACCTCTTGATTGTCCATGTGTGTTTGCACTACAGCAATTTGCTAAAATTGTGTCACAGTTCGTTGGTGCAAACGTATCTTTGATTACTTTCTAGGTAATACATTTTGAGAGTGCTGCTTATGAACGCTGGTTAGAGAATGCTGACCCAGGAACGACATGAAGCTTTGGTGGGCTTGTGATCGAGGAATAGCTTACGCTGCCTGATGGTGCAGACTGGACCTGGACTTCCATTCTTGATCACAAAGTCTCAGGATACAGTAGGTTACCTCTATGCTAACTCAAATCAAATCTATAATAAAGACTGACTTCATTACACAGCCAATCTTCCACAGTCTACAATGTTGCTAGTGTGTGTCTCGATGTCAAATAGGGACTGGAGTTCTTGCTAATAGAAATCAAAAGATAATTATTTAAGCCCTGTCTAAATATGCAGGCTTTGTAAGAACTTATAGAGTTAGAGAATAGAATGATGATTACTCTCTCTCACATTCCACTCTTATTTGCCAGTGAATATAGGATTTCTATATTCAAATTATTTCAAAGATTTTTCCTTTAAGGAAACAACCAGAAGTACCTTTATCTCCAGGTCCTGTGATCAACACTGCAACACCTTTATCTACAGGTGGAGTGTGCACAATTTGAAGTCTGAGACTTTCTGAAATACTGTTCCTCTGATGTGGTATGTACTGCAGTTAAATCAGCTCAAAATCAGACCATCAATCATCCACCTTTTTTTTTTTTTTTACATTCAGCTATGAATGCTAGTTCTGCATTCATATGCATGACAAAAGGCTATGGGTCAACCTTAATTTTAACTAATTCCATATCTCAAATAGGAATAGAGTTACAAAAAAACACCACTTTCACACACTGTCACACACAAAACTAGTGTTTCCTAAGGTGTTTGGTTGCTCTTAGTCTAGGCCCCTGTAACAGGAACCTGTGACCTGGTCTCTCTCCTTCAGTCTCCAGCTCAGCTCTCCCTGCAATCTCACGTCGCGTGGCCTGAAAATCCTCAGCAGAGGTCCTTTCTCCTTGGATGTTATTTATAGGAAGTAGTAGTTATCTGCTTCAGGAAACCTTCTTATCCTCCAAGAAACCACTTAAAAACCTCTTGGCTAAGGAAAACAGCTTTCAAAAGAATTTTTAGTCAGCTTAAAGCATTCTTTTTATGTAAATTGCCTCTTAAATGTATTTGTGCTTTGCCTTAATTTAAGTGCAGACCTGATCACTTAACTGCTTTGCGTAGACACTGTGATGGTCTGGTATTGCTATGGCATTGTCTATGAGCTGGATGGATCTCACTTTTGACCACTTTTCACATTCCCATTAAAAAGGAATAAAGAAAAATTAGTTAAGAGAAGCCAAACAAAAACTCCACTCACACAGTTTCAAACCACACCAAATTTTCACGTTAGCTTCCCAATAAATGTAATGTGTCCTATGTCTTTTCATAATCATAATAGTTAATGTAAGCACTTTTAAAGCTAATTATATTTTTGACTTGCATATTAAAACATCCCCAAAACCATGTTCTTATGATCATATCCGATGGCCAACACCAAACCCCAGTTTCTGACATGTTTTAATCACAGGAACCCCCTGGGAAAAATGGGTGGAATAACTTGATTAAAATCCACTTTTGACTCCAAACTCTGGATGAGGTCAGGTCACAGGAAGCCCCTCAACAAGACCAATGCTTACAAAATATTCATTTTTATCAATTTGAAGAAGGTTAATTAACTTACTGGTGCTGGGTTCGCCAGGGTGTTTCCTAGGGGCTGAAATCTAGGTGGGAGCCTCTCCTGATGCTCCTCACCAAAATCACCACCTTTGTGAACCTGTACCATTGCTTATTTAGTTTTTATAAACTTTGAAAATTTTAATTTTGCCTTAGGCACTTTCTAGGGCAGTCTCTCACAGACATCATCCCTTCCATCAGCGAGGACCCCTTGGCCTTTACCTCCAACGTGCTGGAGCTTTGCCTACAGGTCTAACGCTATCTTTCCCCTTAATTTTGCAGCGTCAGCATCCCCAGTGCTGCTGCTGCAGTCTGACACCAGCTACACTGAGCAGCTTTAATACAAAAAATGATTGTGGCCCTGTCCCGGGGAAGTGCGCCCTGGCAGCTGGCTGGTGCGTGTAAATTACTTCTGCTCTGAAGGAGCAAGTAAGTTAGAAAACAAAAATAAAATAAGGTGGATAGGTAGGGGTTAGGGGTTGGGGAGGAGAGGAGAGGAGAGGGGAAAGGTAGGAAGGTTAGGTAGGGTTATAGGGAAGTTCCCTCCCAGTCCACTCCTTAATTGGAACGACTGGGAGGGAACTGGGGAAATCCTACTTGCGTTGCTGTGCGTTGGTTTATAAAATCCCCCCCCCCCCCCATTGCACGCATGAGTGTGAACCCGCCTGCACATGTGCGCGCCAATATCGTATTTTATAACATGCACATGGCAATGCGCGCACTGGTTTTAAATCGACCCCAATATGAATGTCATACTGTTTGGTTTTTGACTAATGTACTACTGCGTATAAGTATAATGTAGTCTGAATGCTATACAAGGTGGATAAGTAACAAGGCTTATATCATTTTTTCAGCTTTTGGGTTCACTAGCAAAAAGTAATGTACCTTATATCAGCATGGAGTCTTGCTGATACACACCTACCTGCCATGCCCCTTGTACCAGCATAGGGGTCTTGCTGACACACACCTACCTGCCATGCCCCTTGTACCAGCAGAGGGGTCTTGCTGACACACACCTACCTGCCATGCCCCTTGTACCAGCATAGGGGTCTTGCTGACACATATCTACCTGCCATGCCCCTTGTACCAGCATAGGGGTCTTGCTGACACATATCTACCTGCCATGCCCCTTGTACCAGCATAGGGGTCTTGCTGACACACACCTACCTGCCATGCCCCTTGTACCAGCATAGGGGTCTTGCTGACACAAATCTACCTGCCATGCCCCTTGTACCAGCATAGGGGTCTTGCTGACACAAATCTACCTGCCATGCCCCTTGTACCAGCATAGGGGTCTTGCTGACACACACCTACCTGCCATGCCCCTTGTACCAGCATAGGGGTCTTGCTGACACAAATCTACCTGCCATGCCCCTTGTACCAGCATAGGGGTCTTGCTGACACAAATCTACCTGCCATGCCCCTTGTACCAGCATAGGGGTCTTGCTGACACACACCTACCTGCCATGCCCCTTGTACCAGCATAGGGATCTTGCTGACACAAATCTACCTGCCATGCCCCTTGTACCAGCATAGGGGTCTTGCTGACACACACCTACCTGCCATGCCCCTTGTACCAGCATAGGGGTCTTGCTGACACACACCTACCTGCCATGCCCCTTGTACCAGCATAGGGGTCTTGCTGACACAAATCTACCTGCCATGCCCTTTGTACCAGCATAGGGGTCTTGCTGACACACACCTACCTGCCATGCCCCTTGTACCAGCATAGGGGTCTTGCTGACACAAATCTACCTACCATGCCCCTTGTACCAGCATAGGGGTCTTGCTGACACACACCTACCTGCCATGCCCCTTGTACCAGCATAGGGGTCTTGCTGACACATATCTACCTGCCATGCCCCTTGTATCAGCATAGGGGTTTTGCTGACACATACCTACCTACCTGCCATGCCCCTTGTACCTCAATTACTACCAATCCACCAACAGTGGGGGCAATCCTAATATCAATCACATCAACTAACCCACACTAAGAAAATTTTTCTATTTTTATAATTTTTATGATTTTCAATTTGTTTCAATTTTTTTTATATATAATTAACTGGATTCATCACACTTATATATCCTACTGAAATGCTTAAACAATCTTTGAAAAAATCTTTAAAAGGTGTAAAGTGATGCTTCATATAACTTCAGGGGCACTATCCAGTGTACCTTACTTAATTTTTTATTTAATCATCAGCACCACCATCCACCTTATAGTCCTTTAATTGTTTTTTCAAAAAAAACCTTTTTTATTTATTTTGCTGTTTTTATATATTCAAAAAACCTCTTTTAAATATAAGTGTGACCAAACAGTTTAAAACAGAGGAACACAGGTCGCCAACCCGTCATTCAAAAAACAGAGCCCAATCTCAAATAGCACTTATCTCCGATTCAAATCCTCAGGCTTCGATGTAATCCTTAGCGGCGTGTGCCCCATATATTCAAAAAACCTCTTTTAAATATAAGTGTGACCAAACAGTTTAAAACAGAGGAACACAGGTCGCCAACCCGTCATTCAGAAAACGGAGCCCAATCTCAAATAGCACTTATCTCCGATTCAAATCCTCAGGCTTCGATGTAATCCTTCGCGGCGTGTGCCCCATATATTAAAAAACCTCTTTTAAATATAAATGTGACCAAACAGTTTAAAACAGAGGAACACAGGTCGCCAACCCGTCATTCAGAAAACGGAGCCCAATCTCAAATAGCACTTATCTCCGATTCAAATCGTCAGGCTTCGATGTAATCCTTAGTGGCGGGTGCCCCAACAAGGCCAGGTTTCGAATTGCTTCTTCATCAGGGGAAGCCACTTGATCGCTACACATCCCAGCTCAACCTCGTCCGTTATTTCAATCCATTAAAAAGCTCGCAGAGCGCTGCTCAGTCAATACTCCTCTCAAAAAAATGGCGAACTTCATCAGGGGAAGCCACTTGGTCAACTGATCAGAAAACGCTTATTCTGCAGCCCAATAAAGGCTGCAATAATGGCAAATAAAAACGAATCAAACTAAAAAATGATTTTTTTTTTTCATTTTGAAACTAAAGAAATGAATTAGGGTCCCTACAAAACCAATTTTAAAATGATATGAATTTTTTCTTTCTGCACATGCCTAACATTGGATATCAACTTATGAGGCTGAGCCAAATGCCTCAGCAGGCTTGTGACCTATAAATACATCATATGTCTATTTGTGAGCACCTCTAGAAATCATTTACATTCTTGCCACATAGTTTAACATTTTATTTCTATAACTCATCAGTATTATTTCATCATTGTCAAGAAAAATGATGACAAAAGCTTTAAGGCACTGATAAATGCTTGCTTATTTTATGCCTTTAAGTACTGAATAATGCATCTTGCGTGCCATCTTAAATAAGACTTCATCCTTCAACATATTCTTTTGATAGTGGCTGAACACCACAGTAACGTCTACCTGTGATCATTTATATATTATGGTGAGACTGGTCTTTTTTTAGAAACCATCCATTTCCAGTTTTTATATCTCACTTTTAAGATTAATATCTCCAACTATGGAAGCTGAGCAAACGTGCTTCAGAAATTGAAACTTGCATTCATTGGTATTGTGCATATGAACCGGATACACACACACACACACACACACACACACACACACACACACACACACACACACAAAGGCATCACAGCTCACTTTAATAAAAGTGTGCATACTATAGAAATAGTTGTAATATAAAGAAATCACAAGTGAAAGTAACATTAGAGCCTTTTGTTTACCCTTCTGACAACTTAGCCCAGAGCAAAACTGAAGCAGCATCGTTATGTACGCGGTCACGACAAAACGTTCCGGTGTAAATGCAAACTTCAGAAAGCAAGTGAGGAAGAATGGGCTACCCTCTTCCTTACAGCTACACTGTGCAGGTTACCCCCGAAGGCTCAGGGTAACCTGCACAGAGCAGCAGTTACTGCCGTTAACGGAAGGCATGGAAGTAACCAGCACGGAGTGGCAGTTACTACCGTGAGCAACTTACCGGGCAAACTGGATGAAGCACTTGGTCTTTATCTGCCATCGTAACAGTGATTCAGGTTCGTGTGGGAGTTTTTGTGTACATGAGCAGAGTTTATATTGGGGTGCTGAGGGTGTGCGTGTGTGGGGTGGGTATGTGTGTGCTTTGCGAGCGGTGTGCCACCCATCTCAAGCTCTTTGCCTCCCCCCCCCCCCCCCCCCCCCCCGTCTGTCTACCTTTTGCTCTTGGACAAGTTGCTGAGGAGGGCGGAGGGAGCTTTTGGAATCACGTGGTTGCCCGCATTTTGCAGCCTTTAACTGCATCCCATAGTGAAGCAACGGGGATTGTTTTGGGAGGGTTTAGTCTTTGAACGTATTGACCAATGTCTCTGGTTCTTGAAGTCATCTGAGATATTCCCATTTTCTTCCCCTGAGTCAAATTTGGTGACTTTCTGTCCCTTCTTTGAAGAGTTATTTTCCTTCACACAGACAGACTGAGAGATATAATTACCTTTTACATAATTCTATTATACCATATGTTGAAAAAGTAATGAAATGTTTCATAGGACTATAAATCATATATTAGAACGGAATATGATTTATAGGCATATACAACATTAAAGAAGGAAACAATAGAAACAGAGAAACGTGATGGCAGAAAAAGACCGTATGGCCAATTTAGTCCGCCCATCTGCTCAATTAATTTAGCATTATAATTCTCATCACTTCCTTAGAGATCCCCTGTATTTATCCCCTGCTTTCTTGAATTCAGATTGCCTCTACCACCTCTACTGGGAGGCCCATTCCATGCATTTGCCACCCTCTCTGGGAAAAATGTTTCCTATGATTACTCCTGAGTCTACCCCCTTTCAACTTCTTCGCATGAACTTTCAACGGAAAGGAGGCTCTAAAACGAGGTCTCAAGTTTGCCATTAAAAACGGTACCTGAATATTCCAGTGCCTCGCGAGCCTCTAGGATATACCTGTTTAGATCTTTAAGCCTATTCCCATATGCTTTAGAACGAAGACCACTGACCATTTTAGTAGCCACTAGCCACACCTCTGGACTGACTCCATCCTGTTTATTTCCTTTTGAAGGTGCGGTCTCCAGAATTGTGCACACTATTCTAAAAGAGGTCTCAGCTGGCACCTATACAGGGACAATATCGCCTCCCTTTTTCTGCTGACCATTCATCTCCCTATGCAGCCCAGCATCTTTCTGGCTTTCTGTTGCTTTATCCACCTGTTTGGCCACCTTAAGATCATCAGATACAATTACCCCCAGATGCTGCTCTTCTTTTGTGCTTAGAAGATATTCACTTCTAATACTGTACCTTTCCCTTGGTTCTTTTTTGCATCCTATATGTATTACTCTGCATTTTTTTTAGCTTTAAATCTTAGCTGCTAGATCTTAGACCATTCCTCTAGTTTTACTAGATCCTTTCTTATGTTTTTCACACTTTTCTGGCTGTCCACTCTGTTAACAAATTTTTGTATGATCAGCAAAAAGGCAAATTTTTCTGACGAGCCTTCCATGATGTTGCTCACAAAATTGTTGAAAACAATCGGTCCAAGGACCGATCCCTGAGGCCCAGCACTAGTAACAACCCCCTTCTCCTCAGAGAAAACTCTATTTACCACTATCCTATGTCGCCTCCCATTCAGCCAATTTCTAACCCAGTCAGTCACTGTAGGTTTCTTACTAAGGGGGGTTTAACTTAATTATAAGTCTTCTGCGCAGAACTGTATCAAAGGCCTTGCTGATATCCAAGTACTCTATACCTAGTGCTCTTTCCTTTATGCAAATCTCTGGTCACCCAATCAAAGAAATTGATCAGATTCATCTGACAAGATTTAACTCTGGTAAAACCACGCTGCCTCAGATTTTGCAAGCCACTGGATTTAAAAAATTGCACTGTCCTCTGTTTTAGCAGTGATTCTATTAGTTTACTCATCACAGAGGTCAGACTAACTGGTCTGTAACTCTCAGCCTCCTCCTTGCTTCCACTTTTATGAATAGGAACCACATCCACCCATTTCCAGTTCTCCAGGAGTACTCCAGACTCTAAAGAAGCCCCAATTAAAAAAAAAATGTGCTCCCGACATGCACATTTTAGCCCGTAAAAATTAACGCCTGCCCAGAGCAGGCGATAATAATTGAAGAGCCCCCCAAAAATAACAGAAAAGCAGAAAATACTGCTTTTCTGTTCCTTTTTTGGTTCCTCCGACTTACTATCATGATAGTAAGTCGGAGGAACCAAAATAGGAGAATTAAAAAAAAAAAAAAAAAAAAAAAAAGTATGCCGTGGTCAGATTAAGAAAAGGGAAGCTCAATTAACGAGCGTCCATTTTCCTAACCCGTGACTGTGCACAGGTCAGGAAAACGGACACTCATAAAACTGAGCATCTGCTTTCCTAATTGGCTGACAGCCACCTCTCCTGGCCGTCCCTTGCCGAGGAGTCACTAGGGGCACTTAATTTCCCCTAGTGCCTCCTTTTCACCGTGGCACCCGATTTAAATATTAAATTGGGCACCTGGGAGAGGTGGATTAGCGCATGTCAAGGGAGCGGGTGCTCAATCATGAGCGCCCATTTAATGTGTGCTGATATTGCATCGGCCTGACAGTGTTTTATCTTATTCTTTCAGACTGCAAAATGTATTTCTAAATGTATAAGGAACGCAGTTTTCAGTCTATAAAGTTAGAACTGAAGGTGGGGTGGGTGGGATTTGGGAGCCCCTTCCCTTCTACTCTTTCTTTCTAAAGATAAGTAGAAAAAAATGCCTAAGAAACAAAAAAGCAATGCAAATAATCCCTTTTTCAAAAACTAAAAGAACAAAAAACTATTTATAAAAAGTAAGGTTTCTGCAGTTGAATTCATCCAGAAAATATACCTGTTTATAGTTCATGTCCTCCAAGAAAGGCAGATTTTTGTTTTTCGCTGTGTTGACCTATATGCAGAGCTCAATCTTGATCCAATTAACATAGGCTATGAGCTCCTTTCAACTCCCAGGCTTCGATGAAAAAGCTGTCCCTCTGAACTACTAAATCCAAAGGCAGAAAAAAAAGACACTAGAGCATGACAACCCCTTCCCTTCTACTCTTTCTTGCTAAAGCCAAGTAGAAAAGAATGCCTAAGAAACAAAAAAAAGCTATGCAAAAAAATCCCTTTTCAAAATATAAAAGAACAAAAGCTATTAATAAAAAATATCCCCATTCAAAATAAGTTCTCTGCAGTTGAATTCAGCCAGAAAATCTGCCTCTTTGTAGTTCACCTCCTCCAATAAAGGCAGATTTTTTCTTAGCTGTGTTGACCTATATGCAGGAACCCAGAACTCTGCCATGGTGACTCAGTTATTTTCCTCTTTTTCTGGCTTCCCATTTTGCTCTATGCTGAACTGCTGGGAGAGAGAGGAGGACTGGTCAATATTCTGCAGCCTGTAATTGTTTCCCATGGAAAGCAATGATGTCAACATCTTTATGAGGCTCAGTTCTCTAAGCATACTTACCTGATGTTTCTAGTTTCAAACGTGCCCAAGATATTCAGATTTTCTTCCAGCATGGTACGTTTGTGAATTTTCATCTCTTTTATGGAGAGTCATTACACTGGAAAATATAAAAAGGAGATGCTGGAATCTTCAGTCAGTGGAACAGTCTCATCCTCCATATCCAACATTCACACACCCACAATGGACGCCCTCCTACACCTATACATTTCCACATCCCCTTGTTCCTTCACATACCCCGCATACATCCATATTCCTAAATAGACATCCCACACTCATCCATATACATGGCAACCACCCACAATTCCCCACTCACCTGCCACCCATACCCATCCTTGCCCCATACATAGACCCCTATATATTCACACCTATTTGCCCCTACTTCCTATTCCCCCACTTCTATTCCACCCCACCTGCACACTTGCGCATGCACGCACACACACACACACACACACACACACACACACACACCTAAAACAACCCCCACATATACAGCAGCCACAATGTCCCACTCACCTGCCACCCACATACACTGACATCCTCTACTTACACAAACCCTCATCCTGCACACACAAACTCCCCACACACTCACTTCACCTACATGAACTTATTTTTTGGCTGGGTCCAAGGTTAACATGTATGAACAGTAGGCATACAGATCTGAGCCGTGGTAGTTATACTCTTATTGATAACTAACTAATGCCTCAAAATGCATCTGATAACAAATTTCCAAATAGTCTG
Source organism: Rhinatrema bivittatum (assembly GCF_901001135.1). Classification (NCBI taxonomy): domain Eukaryota; kingdom Metazoa; phylum Chordata; class Amphibia; order Gymnophiona; family Rhinatrematidae; genus Rhinatrema; species Rhinatrema bivittatum. The sequence goes on from NC_042628.1 coordinate 27,330,529, forward strand.
CAACAGGTGTCAGACATCATAGGTGACACATCCAATATTTTAAACTTCATGACTTCAAGCACTTACCAACACTATACCATGTATATCTTATTTATTTATTTTCTAATTTATAACCCACCTATCACAGCAGTGCAGAACTAAGTTATGGAAACATTTCAATTATATTTAAAGCTATCTACAATTCTTGAAAGGGGTACAGTAGTCATGAAAGATTGAGAACCACTGCCCTAGAGCACAATATACCCTCCTATTAGGACATGCAGACTGGAAAACAGAACAAGCTGGACTGCTACAAATCCCTACATGAAAACTATGTGTTAGCAGAATATCTCGTCTCAGTTTCACATACAAGACAATGAGAAATCCTCACCAAATACAAATTAGAATTAGAAATATGCAGACATAAGCTGAACTGGAAACACCAAAAAGTCAGACTCTGCATGCAATGCAACATCAGAGAAATAGAAACAGAAATGCATTTCCTCTTGTGTTGTGCAAAATACAATATCAGAGATTCACAGATATCAAAGATTCACATTTCCCAAAACTGATAGAGGTTTGATTTTCTCTGTCAGTTTTAGGAAATTCTCAGAAAAGAATGAGCAGGGAAAACTCCTGGGGGAACATAACACAACATTTACTTTCATATATTGCCTTCCTCACCTGAAAGGGACCCAAGGCGGTTTACAAAAAGAATATCTTTACAACAACATGTATAAAATATCTAAAAATACATCAGCAGAAAGTAATATACCAAAATACCAACCTTAATCCAAAAGTCTATCCATCTTCTACTACGAAAATGGAGAAACAGCACTTATAACAACAAAATATGTTTTATACAACCACTAGGACAGAAATGTAATCTGACTGGGACCGGGACCGGGACCAGAACCTGAGAATTGTTCTGGTTATCCTTTCTTTAACCAGTAATTTTTATTTTACTGTCATCACTATTATGTCAATTTTTCACACATTTTCCTATTATTTTAATCACAGGGAGCCCTACATATCCACACCACTTCCTCCACCAACTCCCTCCCATCCCTTCCATACACTGTCTACCCTATATCCCCCCACACCTCCATACGTATCTCTATACACATCCCCCCCACATCATGCATCCTTTCTACTATACATGCATACATACACATACACATATTCCCCCCCCCACACACACCTACAACACCCACACCCCCTCCCAAACACAAAGATCCCAGCAAACCCATGTAGCCGCTCCCAATTCCATAAACATACTCATGTACACATCCGCACACCGCATTATACATTCACACCAATATGCACCACACCCAATCCCTCCTCCAAACACCCACACATCATATGCCCACACTTCACACCCATATTTCCCTACCCACCTCACACCCACTGCATGCCCTCCACAAACATATATCTATCACATATGCTCCCATGCACATGCACCCCCACAGTCTACTTCCCTACATACCCCCTCTTCCCCATTCACATGCACACCTATACCCCCACAACCCTTCTATACCTATATGCGTACATCCCCATATACACTAGTTAGTTAGTTAAATTTAATTGATGAATCACATTTCTTACCAAAAAAAATCAGAGCAATTTAAAATATAGAAACATGGAAGTGACAGCAGAAGAAGACCAAACGGCCCATCCAGTCTGCCCAGCAAGCTTTCACACCTATTTGTTTTCATATTTATCTGTTACTCTTGGCCCTTATAAGTAACTTTTTGGTTCCAATTCCCTTCCACCCCCACCACTGATGCAGACAGCAGTCCTGGAGCTGCATCTAAGTGAAGTATCTAGCTAATTGGTTTGGGGTAATAACCGCCGTAATAAGCAAGCTACTCCCACGCTTGTTTACCCTGCCTGTGCAATTCAGTCCTTGTTGGTTGTTTGAATATAAATCCTCTTTACTTCATTCCCCAACGCTGAAGCAGTCAGCTGCGCTGGATATGTATTCCAAGTGAAGTATCAGGCTTAATTGATTCGGAGTAGTAACCGCCATAACAAGCAAGCTACACCCATGCTTATTTGTTTACCCAGACTATGTAATTCATTCCTTATTGGTTGTTGTTGTCTGAATATAAATTATCTTTTCTTCATTCTCCCTGTCATTGAAGCAGAGAGCTATTCTGGATATGCATTGAAAGTGAAGTATCAGGCTTATTTGGTTTGGGGAAGTAACTGCCGTAACAAGCAAGCTAATCCCCTGCTTTTTTGTGGATGCAAATCCTTTTTTCCACATTTCCTCTTGCTGTTGAAGCATAGAGCAATGTTTGAGTCACATTAACTGTGTGTATGTTTATTGAATAAGGATATTAATCTCCAGGTAGTAGCTGTCATTCCCGCAAGCAAGCCACCCCCGTGCATCTTCTCTTCATTCACATCTTCTAGACTTTATGGATCCACTGTTATTGTTTGGAAGGTTTTGGGTGGACCCTTGGACACTGTGGCTGCTGACCACGCCCACGGGGGGAAGTCCCATGAGGGGCCACAGGTTAGGCTCAGCTTAGGACACACAACACAGATAGATCTTTTATTAACAGTATTGAGGAGCCACCAGAGGCGGCAGTAGTGAGCAGAGATGAAACCCGGCTGGGCTTGTAGTCCCTCAGGGCTCTGGAACAGTGATCCCACAATGGCTGTGCTGTAGTGAAGAGAAACTGAGATAGTGAGTACAATGAAGTATATGCAGGGTTCTGGAATAGAGCCTCGTTGGTTGAGTACTCGCACAGCGGTTTCTCTCGGTAGGAAACACAGGAGCTGGAGTAGAGGCAGGCCCTCGAGGAGCGAGTACCTGGTTCCAGGGAACAGCTCTGAGAGAAGTAGATGGTAACTCACTGATGGTGTAGGCAGCGGTATCTTCCAGGCAGAAGCTGCAACTACATACTTCCGATAAACCAACTAGAAGAGCATACCAAAACAGATTGATTACCCAGCCCGCAAAATCCTCCCTGAGAAAACGCGCTCTATCAACGGCGGGCCCGTCCCTCTGGAATTCCCTTCCACCAGACCTCCGCCTTGAGCCGTGCCATTCTACTTTTAAGGCAAAACTAAAGACTTGGCTCTTCCTGCAAGCATTCCCAGAGAGCTAAGATCCAAAACAAAACAAACCCTGTCCTTTTGTTCTAATGTATTTATCCTTATGCTTTATTTATCCAAGATTATAAATTGCCTTATTTATATGTTTATAGTTGTTTATAGTTGAACCTAGCTAGTTTGTTTTTTCTTATTTACTTAGACCAAATTTTTGTTTTCTGTTCCAAGATTTGTTCCATGTAAACTGCCACCCGGCAGTAGTTATTACTGTTAACTGTGAACCGGAGTGATATGTATTGTATACAGGAACTCCGGTATATAAAAACCATAAATAAATAAATAAATAAATAAGTACAGGCAGCGAGTCCGGGAACATGGGCCCTCGAGGAGCGAGTACTGGTTCCAGACAGCGACCTGAAAGAAAAGAGAGAGGCCCCCGAGGAGCGGGTACCCCAAATAGAGTAAGTTCAATAATGGAGAGGCAGAGTAGCTAGGTACGGAGAGCGAATCCCATCTGTAAGGAGTTCACCAGTACGAATACCTGTTGCTAACTCGATTAGCTAGCAGTAGTGTAGGCTTTTTGTATCTGGGATGCGTGACGTCATCAAGGGGACGCCCCTGAGGTTCGCGCCAAAGAAAGTATTTGAAGCAGGGCCACGCGGCGCGCGTGCCCTAAGGCAGCTGGACAGCATGGCGGGAGGCAGTGCTCAAGCTGGACCAGGGACGCCGGAGAGGATGGCAGGCAGACGCCTCAGCAGCCAAACGTCCGTCAACCGCGGGAAGAGTCACCAGAGAGTAAGGAGGGCGGAGTGGAGACGTCGAGCAGTGACAGTCATAACATCCACAGTGTTTATCCCACGCCCCTTTGAAATCCTTCACAGTTTTGGTCTTCACCACTTCTTCCAGAAGGGCATTCCAAACATCCACCACCCTCTTCGTGAAGAAATACTTCCTGACATTGGTTCTGAGTCTTCCTCCCTGGAGTTTTAAATCATGACCCCTGGTTCTGCTGCTTTTTTTTGCAATGGAAAAGGTTTGTCGTTGTCTTTGGATCATTAAAACCTTTCAAGTATCTGAAAGTTTGAATCATATCACCCCTGCTCTTCCTTTCTTCCAGGGTATACATATTTAGATTCTTCAATCTCTCCTCATAAGTCATTCGATGAAGACCCTCCACCTTTTTGGCTGCTCTTCTCTGGACCGCCTCCATCCTGTCTCTGTCCCGTCGGAGATACAGTCTCCAGAACTGAACACAGTACTCCAGGTGAGGCCTCACCAAAGGACCTGTATAAGGGGATTATCACTTCCCTTTTCTTACTCGATATTCCTCTCTCTATGCACTGCTCTCTCTTCAGAGTAAGTTCCATTTACCATCACACATTGTTTTCTGTCCATCAACCAGCTTGCAATCCAGGCCACCACCTCAGCACTCACTCCTAAGCTTCTCATTTTATTCTCCAGTCTCTTGTGCGGGACCGTATCAAAAGCCTTGCTGAAATCCAAGTAGATCACATCGAGCGCTCTTCCTTGATTCAATTCCTTGATTACCCAGTCAAAAAAGTCAATCAGATTTGTCTGACAGGATCTTCCCCTGGTGAATCCATGCTGCCTCTGGTCCAGCAATTCTCCCGACTGTAGATAGTTCACTATTCTTTCTTTCAACAGTCACTCCATTACTTTTCCCACCACCGAGGTGAGGCTGACCGGTCTGTAGTTACCAGCCACTTCTCTGTTCCCACTCTTGTGAAGCGGGACCACCACCGCTCTTCTCCAATCACTCGGCACCACTGCCGTTTCTAAGGATCTATTGAACAGGTCACACAGCGGACCCGCCAGCACATCTCTGAGCTCCCTCAGTATCCTGGGATGAACCTCAAGAGGCCCCATGGCTTTGTCCACCTTCAGTTTCCCCAGCTCTTCCCATACATTCTCTACTGTAAATGGAGTTACATCTACTCCATTCCCCTCCAGTTTCTTGTTAACTAGCGACGGTCCTTCTCCAGGGTCCTCTTTAGTGAACACTGAACTGAAGTATTTGTTTAATATTTCTGCCATTTCTTTGTCTCTCTCCACACATTGATCCTTTTCATCTTTCAATTTCACTATACCACTTTGGACTTTTCTCCTTTCACTGATGTATCTGAAAAATGTTTTGTCACCTCTCTTTACCTCTTTGGCAATCCTTTCTTCCGCTTGACTTTCTTTGTCTCCCTCAGTTCTACCAGATATTCTTCCTTGTGCTCCTCCCTTTGGGATCTTTTGTATTTCTTGAACGCTGTTCTTTTAGCCTTTATTTTGTCAGCCACCTCCTTTGAGAACCAGATAGGTTTCATTTTTCTCTTGCTTTTCTTTACTTTTCTAACATGTAGATTAGTTGCCTTGGTAATTGCTCCTTTTAGATTGGTCCACTGTTGATCCACATCTCTCTCGTTCTCCCAGCCTTCTAGTTCTTCCTCCATGAACTTCCCCATTTCATCAAAGTCTGTGTTTTTGAACTGCATAACTTGGGTCTTTGTGCTTCTTTTCTGTATCCTTTTTGTGATATTAAACCATACCGTATGATGATCACTGGTGCTGAGGTGGGTGCCCACCTGGACATCAGAGACATTATTTCCATTAGTGAGCACTGAATCGAGTATAGCTCCTTCTCTGGTGGGTTCCATTACCATTTTTTATAAAAGTTAAAATCAATGAGGCTGATATTCAAAACAGTACATAGCTGGATAAGTACTATTTATCTGACTAAGATCAATGCGCACCAGTTAAGTCTCTTATCTAAGTATTTAGCCGGACATGTCAGGGGCGGGGAATGGGCATAATGGGGAGGAGTAGAGTTAACTGGATACATTTTCCAGCTAACTCTGATATTCAGTTAGTCGATTCATTTATCTGGTTAACTTTGGTTGGGCCCCAGGACTTATCCGGCTAACTTTAAGATGGCCAGGGAGTAGTGTTGAATATAATAGCACTAGCACATAATAGCACTAGCACAGCAGCTGAATATAGACCTCTTAAAAAACCATCCCAAATTAAATTACAAGTACAATTATAATAACATTGTAGCAGGAAATAAAAATCAAGAAAACGTAAATACAGCAATAAAAACTCACACTAGTGGTGTGCAGCTGAAAAATTGTCATTTGTTTCTTCTTTTTTTAATTTTGTTTTATGTCATTTCATTTTAGTATGCGCTAAATTTTTCTGTGCATGTTAAAATCCATGTAGCATGCTTTAACAATCACTTTATTGATTTAGTGCATGCTAGTTCAATTTAGCACACATTAACAGTTTTAGTGCATGCCAAAAAAAAAGCGTGCACTAAAAAATTAGCATGCGCCAGATAAAAAAAATGCCAAACAATGGCACATCCCTAATATACACCCTCCCAACAAACCACACATGCCTACACCTTCATACAGTCTCCATACATGCATCCACAATCCCCCTAGCACATCACACCCCACATACCTACTCCACCATGCCCACGCCCCAACAGAACCATCTCCACTCTCCAGACACAGAACCCCACACCTCCTACAGACAGACTGTAACTCCATACACTCAACACTCCCCTCCCCCCTCCTTCTACAGATCTGTATTGGAAAGCACTCCTGGTGCCATGACTCTGCCTGCTTTTCCTTCTTGTTTATATAAAAAAAGGAAATTAAACTCATGCAAGCAGAATTTCATTTGACTACAAGAACAATCTTTTTAAATTCAACAGTAAAGCGTTCCTTCTTTCATATGGCGGTGGCATGGACCAGCAGTCATAAAAATATTTTGGCCCATATTTTAACCAAAAAGCCCCCTTTTCTGTTTATGAGGACGGATTTGCAAACTTTTTCTTTGGGTACATTAGGCGGCTCAGGCAGCTTTCCGCCTAGTTCCAATCTGGTAAAATCTTCCAATTTCCTTAGGAGTAATTATCTATTGATTTTTTTTTTTTTTTTTGCTGCTGGTCTCATGCAAATCCCCCTCCCATCAAACCTCCACTCCCCTCCTCCCTGAAAAACAAACCAACAACCCAAACGAATCAATAAATGATCTGCAGAAACTCGTAGTCATTCGGGTGGTTCTTCTGCAGATTTCGCCAGAAACTGGCAAATAAAAGATCCAACACAAATTCAGCAGAGCTGCAGATAAATTGAATCAGTTTAGGAACTTCTTTTACAGAAGCTCACAAACTCTTTGAGAAATTGGCATAAACCTGCTCAACACCCGAGCAGCAGCTGTGAAGATGTTATTGGGAGGTGCTTTATTTGTGCACCGTGAATTATAAATGATTCATTGCTTCTCCTAGCCTTTGCTTGCTTGCCATTGCTTCTTGCAGCCCCCCTCCCCCTCCCCTGACATGGTTATGGCTGATAACACTGCCATGGAAAACAGCTGCATTCTTTGGCATCCCCAAGCCTCACTGCCTGCCTTAACAGTGATGGGTACAGGTCTTGCAGCCGGAGCTCCTTTCTCACTGCTGGTAATAAAAGTGCATGCTGCACGCTGGGAGGGGGAACCCAGAAAAATACATGATGGCAATTTTCACAAGCAGGAAAACTTGTAACGCTGCTTTTCAGCACAGGTAAGCCGTCTGCTGTTTTTTCTCTGCTCATCTCTCTCCCGTGTGAGGGGGGGAGGGGGGGGGGGACCAACAGTTGCTGGAGCTCAGAAATCACCACCCAGCTTGTTGGAGCTGACAGACAGAGCGCCAGCGGCTAGACAGCAGCAGCAGCAGCAGCAGAGGGGGATGTTTGGAGCCTTAAGGAAAGGCTCCCGAGGCTTGGAAGAGCAGATCTGACTCCAAGGTGCTGATTTTGCGTTGCCTGCTCCCTCCTTTTTGGACCCGCAGAGGCTGCTACGACGTGGTGCCTTGACAGATCGGCGTTCCACCATGAAACTCAAACTGAGCATCCTGTCCCTCTTTGTGGCGCTGGTTGGCATTTTAAGCTTCATTTTTCTGGTGGTTGCGATCGGTACTGATTTCTGGTACCTCATTGACGCTTCGAAGCTGGAGAAATCTGGCAATTACTCGGATCCGCTGAGCTCGCACTCCGGACTGTGGAGAACTTGCCGATGTAAGTGCTTACTTTACCTAATGCTACGTCCCCGGGGGCAGATTTGCACGGGGAACTTTGTTTGCATTAATAAGCTAGAAAGACATTTCTGTGGAGAAAATATTGTACAGAACGTTTACCTGTCAGGTAAACGTTTACCTGTCAGGTAACCATGCTTGCACATCATCAGAGGTAGCAACTTCTAAAACTCATTTGCATTTGTGTTCTTTTTCTTTCCTTAGTTCAGAGCAAATGTTTCCCCCTGACTAACCCCTTCTGGCACGGGAATATAAGCTTCACCGACTCGCAGAAACAACTTTTAAGTGAGTAGAACTTTTTTTTTTTTCTTTCGGCTTCTTCATAAAAAGAGAGGCTTCAGTTTTCCATAGGTAGCAAAGGGACCCCTGGAGCCAGAGCCCCGTGATTGGGCAGAGGACCTCACGTGACCGCGGATCTCACTAGAATTCGAGAGCTTTCTGACTCATTTTGAAGAAAAAAAAAGTCTAGCTTTCTTTTTTTTTTTTTTTTTGCTCTCTCTTTCCTCTCCCCCAAACTGGCATTTTACAAGCCCAGATGAGCTGGTCTTGGATGAACAACAGTACCACAGATTTTACTGGGCTTCCTGGTCAGGGGTTAAACTCTTCTTCCCTGTTCACGTTTATTTCAGAACTTTTCAAACCTCCCCATAAAATATGTTATTCCTAAAAAGCGCCTGGAATGTCCGGATAAGACAAGGTCGCACCTCGTTCATGCTGGAGGAATGCAGGTGACGAGTCAGACCAATCTGGTACAACAGAGGCTGTAAAAGGGCTGCACGCCGGATAAGTCTGGGTTGGAACTTTAGAAATAGCACAAGAGATTTGTTTTCGTTTTCTTGTGGCACATGCCTGGTGAAAACTGGGCACATGTATTCCAACCTACTAGATTGCTAAACCTTTCCGTATCGCAGTGACAGTGTCCAGCATTCAGAATAACTGAAAACAAGGTCGAGCTGGTGATATCGGTCCTTTGCAGGCAGCTTGTTGTTATCTTAATGAGAGTACTGTAGTATCGACATCTCCCGTCAGCCTGACCGGTGCATTCAGAAATAAAGGCTTGTGCTGCCATTAACGTTCAGGTGCATTCCCTTTTGGTTCTTTGTCGCCCCTTCTCAGGTAACTGGCAGTAATCTGACCTGCATGGACAGGCATTTCTCTTAAGTACACAACTGGAATGAAAGCATAATCTGAGTTATCTTTAGATTTTTGTGTTTATGAAAATATAGGCTGCCTGATTTTAGACGAAAAGTGGATTGTTTAGAGCATGCATATGACTTAACAAGGTTTTGAAAAGGTTTTGTTTTTCTTTCAGGGAAATACGATAAATGTTCTTACAAGTCTGTGTGTCCATTCTTCCAAGGTCTCACCGAGAAGGCCCTGAATCCTAATGAACAATAACAGCTATGCATTTTTTTTACTTTGTTTGCTGTGACAAAAGACATCTGTCTTTCCTGGGACTAACATGACAGAAGGCGATTTTAGCCAGGGACGATTTTCCTAGGCAAAGGATTTATGGGGAAAATGGTAAACAATATGTCCGCCATCAAGTTATAGCAAGAGAAAAAAAGTGCTTGTGTTAAAGTGGACTTGAATGTGCCCCTTTGACTTGGAACTGACAGTGAGAAGCCTTCTGGCAATATTTCAGAAATGTAGAAAGAGATGAAAGGATGATGATACCAGCAGGAAGTTTTGGATCTGGTCTGATGATAATAAATCTATTTTCCCTTAGCCATGAAGTAGCCCATTCAGATATGTAGTTTTATTTTCTAGGATTTCATTTTCATATAATTACAGTTGTCTTAGGTGGTGGTGGTGGGCAGGTGGGCAAGATCCATGGCCACCGAGGGTAACATGGTGGTGGTGGTGGTGGTGGGGGGGGGGGGGGGGCAGGTGGGCAAGATCCATGGCCACGAGGGTAACATGGTGGCGGGACCCTCTCATTCGTGAACACTGGCCCTTGCTGTTGTACGTTGCATTTTTAGTAGTTTGCTGTAAACTGCTTTGTGTCACAGTTTCCGATACTAAGGCAGTCTATAAATGAAAAACTGAAATGAAATATGATAAGCTACCCATTCTCGTTCATCCTGCCCACATTGCCGCCCTAGAATATATATCCTGGCTGCCAGACATAGAATGTCACCGCCCTTTGGCTATTACCCACCACAGTTTTTCTCAGCTTCTTCCATTGAACCCTACCCTCCTAGGCAGCTGAGCATGCAATATCCCCTTTTAAGTTTATACCCAGCACCCTTTCTCTCCCATTTCCCACAATAATCCCAACAGCTGCTACCTGAACAACCAGCAAATATTGTAATATAGTAAATAATGGCAGATAAAGAGCATCTGCCCAAGTTGCCTTCATTTCTGGTTCTCTATGACTTTGGGTAGAAAAGCATTTCCACCCCCCAACCCCCAGTCTATTACCCGATTTCTCAACCCTGTTCCCCCTATCTATGTCCTAGCTATGTTTACATTTTGTCACAGTATAACTCAAGTACAGAGAAACTTGAGACTGTTGAGTCTTTAAACTGTATATAATATCTCTTGCCCCGTGACTCATCCAATATAGTGCAGAAATCTTCATTAGTTCTATGCTTAGTACCGCTCACACTTTGATAGCTTTATTAAGATCTTTCATCGAACAGGATATTGGTTTCATGATCAGCTCCTATCCATAGCGTTTTAATTATCACAGAAATACTGGCTATAGTATGAGCACTGAATATATGTTTGAATCCCTTCCTAGGGAAAGGAAAAATGTGTGTCACATCTATTTGAGATAATCTTCCCGAATGAATATGACATGACTATGACAGAAATGACGTGGTGTCTGCTGCCTTCTTATTGCAGTTGTAAGATGACTGACCTAGTAGTGTTCTACGGCCCTCACAGATGGCTTCATTATCTTGAATCCTTTATCGGAAGACTTTCAAAGAGAGCATGGCTTCTGCTGGGTGGAATGCACTGCAATTAGAAACAAATCCCTTACGTTGTCTATCAAGACAAGAGGGACGATTTTCATGTCAGCATGCTAGTACAACGGGGTAATAAAGGACCATTTGTTTCTTTATAATTATGTATATTACTGAGTGAAATAAATTACATCTTAAGTTACAATTTCTCAAAAATGTTTAGGAAGGAATCATTAAGAGTTTTTATGTGCCAAAGAATACTGACACACATTACAGTTAGTCTTAAAATGCTCTGTTTTAATGACAGTGTTAATAGCTTTTGTTAATCTTAAATTTATCTATTTAATTAATATAACTCATTTTACGATTTAATTTGAGACAATACAATATAGCACTTTGAGGCAATGTTATTTTTCCTGCTTCTGTCAGGAGCTATCACATGGGGCCTATTTGCAATGGAACCAAACATATATACTCAAAATCAAATGATTGATGCTGATTTTCAAAGGATTTAGGTGCTTAACTTTTGGAGTTAGGATCTTAAATTGTGCCTTTTGAAAATTTACTAGGGCTGAGTATTTAAGCTCCTCTTTTCACTAGGTGCTTATATTAGCGAACATCCTCCTCAGATTCCCCATTACCTCACATTCCATCCCCCCTTGCCCTAGCCTAACCACTGCCATCCTTGACTGCCTCGACCTTACCTCCTCCAAGGAAATTGAATCACTTCTTAAAATGATTAAACCTGCATCTCACCCCACAGATTCCATCCCCACTAAAGCACTCCTATCGATTCCCAACACCATCGCCAAACCTTTAGCTGACATCATTAATTGCTCCGTCTCCTCCGGCTTAGTCCCAGACACACTCAAGCAGGCAGTGGTCAAACCCCTGCTCAAAAAACCATTGTTAGACCCTAACGACCCATCTAATTTCTGTCCTATCTCAAACCTCCCATTTATCTCTAAAATCATGGAAAAGGTAGTCAATTCCCAACTCATGGACTACCTTGAAAACAACAATATCCTTCACCCTTCACAATTTGGTTTTCGCAAGCACTTCAACCCTGAAACCCTCTTATTCACCCTCTCTGACCACCTCATCAGAGGCATGTACCAAGGTCACTGCTACTTTCTTGCCCTTCTCGATATTTCCTCTGCTTTGGACACAATAAGCTGTAACCACCTCCTCTCCCGCCTAGCCGACATAGGCATCTCAGGTTCAGCCCTCCAGTGGTTTAAATCCTACCTGTCTAATAGATAGTTCTCAGTCAAAATAGGCAATGCTGAATCCACTCATTACTCCCTCTCCCAAGGAGTCCCACAAGGCTCCTCCCTCTCATCCACCCTATTTAATATTTATCTTACACCGCTCTGCCAGCTTCTTTCCGATCTTGGCCTCAAGTTCTACCTATATGCCGATGACGTCCAAATCATCATACCAATCCATGACTCTATTTACTGTTCTCTAAAACTCTGGGAGAAATGCCTTGCTTCCATTAATACCCTACTCACTAATCTCCACCTTGCCCTAAACACCACCAAAACTGAACTGCTCCTCATATCTCAACACCAAATCCCCAAACCCTCCCTTGCAAACGACCCGGCATTTAGTTCCATCTCCGCTCAGCCCTTTATACGAGACCTCGGTGTCCTTATTGACCAGCAATTGAACCTAAAGAAATACATCAACACAATCCTCAAGGAAGGTTTCTTTAAGCTCAATGTTCTAAAAAAACCTAAAACCCTTACTTCATACCCATGATTTCCGTACTGTCATTCAGGCCACCCTCTCTTCTAAAATGGACTACTGCAACTCCTTTCTCCTAGGGCTCCCCTACTCTACCATAAAACCGCTTCAAATGCTCAAGAATGCGGTAGTGAGGACCATCACAAATGCCTGTAAATCAGCCCACATCACCCCCATCCTTAAAGACCTCCATTGGCTCCCAGTTCCCTCACGCATCCTCTATAAAACCCTTACTATTATTCATAAATCCATCTACAGACACAATTCCAAGTGGCTTGATGAACCTTTCCGCCTTATACGCTCTAACCACCCCACCAGAGCAACCAATAAAGGAACCCTCCATGTGCCATCCCTCAAAAAGGCACACCTCACCTCCATGAGGGATCTTACCCTCTCCATTGCTGGTCCTACCCGATGGAACTCACTACCTACAAACCTCTGACTTGAGCCTTGCACCATCAAATTAAAAAATACATTGAAAACTTGGCTCTTCAAGCAGGCTTACCCAGATTAGATCCTCTGCGCCATTATCCCTCTGCTGCATTAGTACTTGACCTGAACCTATGTATAAAGTTTTTTACATTGTTCACTTGTTATCTTATACAATTTGTTGCTCTTGTTTGCTAATTGTCGGCCACTCCTCTCCCTTTCTCTCTGTTGTCCCACCCCCAGTACTTGTTTGATGTATTTTCCACCTTCAGTTTGGATGTAAACCGGTATGATGTAACCACTAATACCGGTATAAAAAAAAAAACCAAACCATTAAATAAATAAATAAATAAATAACAAGCTAGGTAGACAGTGCATTGTACAAATCAACTCCTCTTGTACCTGTCATCAATTAAAATGACAGAAAACCTTCAGTGATGTGAACTTTCCTGTTCATAGCTCCTACTATGTATGTAAAACCATCCCCTAAACCTACCCCATCCCCCTAAACCCCACTCTGAGTTAAAAGTGCCCCCTCTTACAGTGGTATAAATAGTAGAGTGACATATTGGTCTCTCTCTCTCTCTCTCTTTCTTTCTTTCTCTCTTTCTCTTTCTTTTCCTGATAACTCACCTGTGGTATATTAATCAGCGAAGGGAGCAGGAAAATTAGCCTAACCATGCCCCCTTTGTTAGTGCGGGTGCTATTTCTGCTATATTTATAGCATTTTGATAAATCTAGGAGTGATTGAGGCATACATTTTCAAATATAAGAGCCCGCTTTATCCAGTGCAAGGTGTAGGTTGTATATCAGTGCACTCTTCTATGTTATGTTGAGTGGGTGATGATTGTGTATTGGAGTGCTGGTTGATGTAGAAGGATCCCTTGAGTCCTAGATGGTGGAAGTAGATATCAAGTTCACCTCAGAATTGTATTGTCTGTATAGAATTGGTGGGGCAGAAGGAGAATTCCTATGTGAAGACAGATTCTTCAGCCTGGCTGATTGGACAGACTGACAGTGTTGGTGGAGAAGTCCAGGGTGTCCATTATAAGGGAGTTTCCATAAAGAATTTCCCTTTGAAAATCAGCTTACAAGTATCCATGGGCTTGCAAGCACCAATGGGAGTTTGGAAATTGCTCTCAACAAGAGCTAAATCTTTCTTAGAGATGACATTGACCATAATACTGTCACCAAGATCTGCTGCAGTTGTTATTGGAAACATTTCTATTGAACCTTTTGTTAATTATTCATGCCAAACAGTTAATTTAACAGTGACGACAATAGGAATCGGATAAAAGCAAGCCCTTTATTAAAACGCCCGACTCTGGCCGAGTTTCGCTCCCTTGCACAGAGCTGCCTCAGGGGCAAATTTCATTCAACCAGGACTTGAAATAGTCAGTAGAAGATATCGCATTGATAATCAGCGTTGATGATTTCACACCAAAACAAATGGGTTTTCTCTAATTCACATAGCGATGCTATGTGATGCCGGCAATGAAGTAAAAAGCGTTCAATATATATCAAATCCAAAATAACGGCATCACATAGCATCGCTATGTGAATTAGAGAAAACCCATTTGTTTTGGTGTGAAATCATCAACGCTGATTATCAATGCGATATCTTCTACTGACTATTTCAAGTCCTGGTTGAATGAAATTTGCCCCTGAGGCAGCTCTGTGCAAGGGAGCGAAACTCGGCCAGAGTCGGGCGTTTTAATAAAGGGCTTGCTTTTATCCGATTCCTATTGTCGTCACTGTTACACAGCTCACTGGATCGGCTACCGCTTTGTTTTTTGAAACAGTTAATTTAGACCTAAATCCATCCAGTTTAAAAAGGCTAGAAAGAAGATGCAGATACCCTCTCTATAAATAATGTGTCTATCTCTTAATGTATTCAAATGCATATCAGTGTATGTTTATATCAGTATTTTGTAATATTTATAAATGTTTTGCAGATATAAATGTTTTGCAGATATATATATTTACTTGCCATTTTAGAACATGACCAATAATTGCTTCCATTTTATGAATTGTTTTAATTAATATTAGCAATCATGCATGTTATTATCTTCACTAAAATGTTAGTCATTTTTATTACCGTATATATGTGTACTCATAGCAGTATCAAATGTTCCAAAGAATTTACACTCTAAGGGTTTATGAAGCATTAAGTATCTCTGTGTTAAATCATCTAATGGTCATTTGAGTTCTGAGTGAGCTAATCAAATATGCCCATTTACATTCTTATATGCTTTTTGATCTTCTTCAAATAGCAAGATAGTTATGGCTGAATAGGGTTCCAATTTCAACACAGAAAGATAAGCATCTTTTTCAAGGATGCATCAACCCCAGGTGTGGAGGGAGGTTGGGAGAAGCAAAATATGCACAGAAGGTTTGATTTCTAAATCTCCATGCTTTCTTCCCACTGCAGACTTTGCCCGCAGTTAAAGCAGATTGCAATATTTGTGATAGACCTTGCCAAAGCTAATTTTCAAAGGGAAATTATGCAGGTAGTTTCCCTTTGAAAATTCACTTGAAGGGTGTCATCGTTGGGGTTTTGATAATTGTGCCCTACAATTAAATTGAAGGTTTATTATCATCTGTCTGGATTAGGTGTGAACAAGTAGAACTAACCCCTATTACTATATGGTAAATCTTTTTGTATTATTATTAATGCATTCTCTACTGCTCGCTCTGGAACAGTGGTGATATTTCACTGCAAACGGATTTTGATTAATACCTTCGGTAAAAGCAACAATAGCAATTTTATAATAAAACGAGCCTGGTTTTAGATTTAGTATTGCATCTCCTTGGATAATTGGAAAAAAAAATGGCATCATATGTTACTCCTTGTAGATATGAATATAAATGCAGGCTCAAATGAATGCCAGATATTTAACTATAACCCACCATTTATAGGTATACTACCATAGGCAAACAAGACCCTCTCTCTGGCTTTCCTTCACATGCTCCCCCTTACAATAATGCTGAACAGATACAAAATTGGGTTAATTGGGTTAATAAAGGCTCAGTCCAAGCCCACTATACAATAACAACCGTGCAAATCCACAACACATTCTCCCTACTCCTGGCCTCAGGAAATCTGCCGTATCCCAGCAGCCCACTGCCAACAGCTCAGTAAGGCTTCCAAAGCCGCTCCAGCATACCTCCAACACAAAGCAAACCAATCCTGTCACATCCCACCCAACAAGATAGGACCTGAAGTCTGGCCAGTGACCTCACTGGCCTGCTGCTGCCTTGGGTAACAGCTCTCCCTATCTACCAGTGGTTCCAACATTTGAGCTAAAGCCCCTTCTGAGTTAACCCGGGCTCAGGTTACCTGCAACTGTGACATGAAAACAGAATATAACAATGCACTGAAAGGGAAAGAGGGCTAGGAGATACCAGGGCAGTAGAAGAGTGAATGAGGACAGAAGGGGGGGGGGAAGGGGTTAGAAGGAGAGATGATTGCTCCACCCAAGATCTGTACCCCACATGGAGCGTGACCATAACCAGGGGTCAGCCAAACCCCTGCTTGATTCAAAATCTCCATAAGGGCAGAAGAATGAGGCCACAGCCCTCAGAAAAGCAAGCGGGGGAGGCTAGACCTGGTGCCAGGTTAACAACAGAAGGTCGGAAACTTCGCCCCCCACTGCCTCAAACGTCTAAAAGCATATATCAAAAAGTGATGTTATATGTAAGAAAAATATATACCAAGGAATGCAAAATATAAAATAATTGCAGATACAGTAGAAGTGGTTTGGTCCAGTATAGCTGCCTTTTGAAAGCATAGGTTGGAACAGCTCTCAACACTGCAGGGAAGAGGGTGCATTTATTAAAGATTTGCTTCAGTTGGGATATTTTCATTTGTAAATCTGGAGCAATGTTTCTACAGGTGCAAAACTGTACAATTTGGGCTCGCTTTTTTCAAATCTGCTCCTTCATATTGGAAAATCCAGTTTGACCTAAAATATAAAGGGGCTGCAGATGTGGTTTGGTCAAATCCAAAGGTAAATCATGGGCCGTGCAGAGAATCTTAACATTTGCATAAAGACTGCCCTGCCTGGTTTTGTTTCTTTCCTCTTCTTTTCCTCTTCATAGATCTCGGGGACACCTTCAGTAGTTTGGTTGCCTCATATGTGTGCATTGAAATATTTTCACCTGGCATGACTAACTTAATGCTGTCAGAAAGTAGGCTTTTGAAATGGACTCAATGGATTTGCTAGAACTAATTAAACATTAGAAAATAGAATATGCATGGCAGCCAATCAGCTTCAGTCCCTAGTGGGCATTAGCTGAAGTTCACCGAAGGTCCAAACTTGACAGCTGATTAGAAGTTGATAAGTAAACAGAGCTTCCTTTCAGGCAATAACATGCAGGATTATGTTTTGTTTTCTAACAGTGATGGAATCCTTCTTGGCGGCAGACTCTCTAATATCATACAACTGCCCTCTCCAGCTCATTAGATACCCTGCTCTGTGACTCAGGACTTTTAACTTTCAGTGCAGGCAATTATCTGCTATTGCAGTGCACTTCCCAAAGGGTTCTGTTGCTTCAATCGAAATGGCTGGAACTTGCCCAATTCATGTTTCAGATAAAATGGAGATTTTGGCAGTAGGGAAGGTTTCTGAGAATCCGTTAATGATACATATGCAGCCTGTACGAGAAGATCATATGCTAGGCATTTTGCCTAAGCTCCAAATTAAGGCTGCTTGTTCTTTTGGAGGCTTTTGGAGGCCAATTGTGTCAAACGGCATATATGCCCTTTTTTTGAATGTGAGCGCATTCAAAATTGTAGGATTGTCTCTAGTAACGGGAATTCTGGATTGCTGCAGTGTTTTGTTCATGGAACTAACTGTTCATCTCAATCATAAATTGCAGTTAATCCAGAATAGTGTGGCCTAGTTAGTATGTGGAAAATCTAGAAGGGAGAGTGTTTTAACCATTGTTTTCCTTATTGCACCGGTTGCCAATAGCTGAGAGAGCAAGGGTTAAATTGCTGACTTTCTTGTTTCGTTGTAGGAGGGCCAATGTTCCTACATACCTGTGTCGCAAATTGGCTTGGTATAAACCTGGTCGAGTGCTCAGATTTTCCCCAGGTCTTCACGTGATGCCATCCCAGGGCTATAGGTTTAAAATTAGCCACTCTTAGAAACGGGCCATGTACAGTTGCAGCATCTCAGGCCTGGAATTCACTTCCATTTCTGGTTAGGAGTGAATTGAATTACTTACAGTTTCAGAAGTTGATCAAGACCCATCTCTTTCCTTGTAAGGATTAATGAGGGAGGTTGTATATAGCTGCTAATGTAGATGTTGCAGTTGATCGTGTGAAAAAAGGTGGGGATTGTAGCAAGGCGGAGGGATGTGAACAGAGCTAGAAAAGGGACTGCAAGAGTCCCCTGGGGGTGCCGTAGGCAGTCAGATGTTTGTTGTTTGTTTGTGTTTTTTTTGTCTGGTTTTGATATGAAGAGAGATTATAAACCGTTTTTATTGTTGTAACTTTTTATGTGATATATACATTTTATAAACAAATAATTGTAGTTAAAATCTTTTTACAGTAAAGCTATTAAAATGGCCTGTTTTTATAGAAGACTGAAAATCAACAGTGGTGCTTAAGTATTTGAATCAGGGACTAGGTTCTGTTTAATATCAACAGGAGCTTTTATGGTCACATTTTTTTTGGAGCAGTTTAATCTACTGCTTGAACAGAAAATTGTAGCCTAATCTTCAAGCAAACAAGAAGAAGAGCCAGAGAAATTAACCAGATTTTATTTTTAACTTTATGCAAATACAAAGTGGAGCCATGAATTGTGCCTTAATTAAAACTGGAACCATGAAGGGTTGGGATTAGAGCTGGAGGACAAAAAAAAATGAGAGCACATGTTTAACTTGTATCCAATGTATAGACACAAGAGGCAATTCTGAATAGCCCAAGTATTGTAGCTGCAAAGGCCATAGGTACTTTTTATCCATGGATATTGTAATTAATTTTTCATGAGTAGTTTTCTTTGGAAAATGACCAGTCCTTGGGTTAAAGGTACCTGCAGACTTTGTACCTGAAATTTTTAACAGGGAAAAGATTTGCTGGGAGAAAAGAACATAGATTTGAAAGTTACATCGGGTGTCTTATTTCCCTAACCCCCCCTCTCCCCACACTGGGAATACCTCCCTTCAGTCTGGCTAGAAGTATTCAATGCCGTGGAAGCCAGAGCATACTTTTAGCTAGGCAGAATGGAGTTTTAAAAAGGCTGTTTTACCTCTATAAAAGGCCTTGAAATTGTCCTAAAAAAAACAAACATATTTGCTTTAAATTATTCACAACCCTTGCTAGAGTCGCAGATATAAATTGTCAACTGTTGTATCCCAATGCCTGGATATAAGAAGGAACGGCACTTTATGTTTATTTCACAGAAAGCATTTCTTAAGACACCTCAGTAGAAATCCAGTAGTAACCCTAAGAATACATTTGACCAACAGCTAAAATGACCTTAGCTCCTGGTCATAAGGAACAGCCTGAACCAGTCCTGGTGTCGTCGCACTGCACCTCAGATTTGCCATAGTTCCATGGAGATCACTGTCATGCTAGGAAGCAACAAATCTAGAGTCTCCCTAGCACTGGAGTGCCAGACATGTGATCACATGTAGTCCCTTAGGGTATTCAGAATGAGACGCCATGCAACAAGCACTGGGGGGCAGCATGATTAAATAGTTCCCCCTTCTGGAATAGCTCATTCACCTGGAAGCAGTAACAACCTATCCCTAAAAAGTGAGTGCAATGGGGGGTGGATTCAGGGTAGGGCTACACAGTTTGGGGTCCATATTTAGTGGCATTTAGCCGGATATCTTTTGAGTTATCCAAGTGAATAACGACTTCTGAATATTTTCGCTACCTATCCGGCTAAAGTTTGGCCAGGTAACATTAGGGGCGTTCCGAAGCGGGGTTAAATTAGTCGGAAAATTTATCCAGCTAATTTTGATATTCAGAGTTATCCGTGATTTCTCAGTTTGTGTTTCTTTGTGACCCTAAGGTTCTGTGCACGTTCTCAGTCTCAATATTATACTTTTCTTCTTTATTAGCCGGCTAACTCTGATCATGTAGCCCTAAACTGAGCAGAATAAACGTATCCAGCTAACTTTATGATAGTCGGGTATATTCAAAGGTGCAGCTATTTCGCCAAAGTTAGCCGGATAAAATTCTCTGGTTAATTTTAAAAGCCAGCCAGTGGCCCTTAGCACAGGATATCTTGTTCTCTTCATCTGGATGGAGGTGTTTACTTTCTCTTTTGCTCTTGTAGCCAGTTCCTGCCATTTCAGAGTCTGTCCACGTCTTCCCATGCTTCTTGAACATTTTTCACATGAATGGTTTTCCTGATCACATTAAAGATAATGCTAAACAGGTAACCCCAGTGATACTGGACCATCTCCTTGTTTGATTTCAAAATAAAATCTTTCCTTTTTCTTACTCTGTTCTAGCAGAGTAGCTCATTAAATATTTCCACCTTTACACGAGTAATTTGATAGTGTTCATAATTTTTTGAGGATCTTTGTTTTTTTTCCCTTTGAAGTAGTGCATGCACGAAATTGTACCTCGTGGTTTCTCAGTTGTGTCTCTTTGTGACCCTAAGGTTCTGTGCACTTTCTCAGTCTCAATATTATATTTCTTTCATCTATATTATTTTGGCTGGAAGTCCCTTTGTAAAGTCCATTTCATTGCCACCTTCTAAGCCCTGTGACATTCTCCTTATCTGGATATTATTTCCTTGGTTTTTTTTTTTTTTTTCTGTATGATCATCTTTAATGCTTTGTTCTCTGCTTACTATTTATGGGAGCAATTTTGAAACTGCTAAGGAGGTTGCAGGCCCATGGGTACTTTCTGCCCTAAGACCTATATGCTCATTTTCAAAGGGAAACTCACTGCAAAGTTTTCCTTTGAAATGGCAAGTCGGCAAGGGAACGTGGCTACTTTTATGTATCTGTGTGTTTTGCACGTGCTGTGGAGCAGGGGCAGCCGCACACGTTAAAGTATGGGCAGAGGTTTGAAAACAAAATCCCCATGGGTCCACTTTCCTCCATAAAATAAAAGTGCACAGTGCCGTGAAACAATGCGTGCTTTTCTACCCCCATTAAAAGGTGAATTTTGACAGCCCGATGCGTGCCCAGATTAGGGAATGTGAGAATATGTCGGGCTCGAGTGCACTGAGCGGATAGTAAAAGCCACCCGGATGTACACGTAAATACCACTGCGTGCACATCTTGGAACTTCTCAAAAGGGGCGGGGCATGAGCAAGGACTGGGCGGGGCATGGGCATTCTGGGACTTAAAATTAGAAATTTGCCGATAAATTCTTATGTGAACTGGTGTGTGCTAAGGCGCCCCCCTGCAGCGTAACTTTTCTTCTGTTATGGATGGTGTGTACGTGCCCCCCCACCAAAAAAATAATGAGCCATTTCAGAGGGATTTAAAAGGTCTGGCATAACTGGGGAGGGGATGTACATGGGGTTTGCACCCACTTAAAATTCAGCGTACATGGGTGCATGGCCAGGTTATTGTATAACATGCGTGCTTATGCATGCATATGTTATAAAATAGTTGCATCTCTGGGCACGGGTCAGCAAATACACACATATGTGTGCCTGCATGCTGCTTTAAAAATTACCATCTAAGGGGTCGATTTTAAAAGGCATGTGCGCGCATCCATGTGCACGCGGTTCCCGGCACACGTACATGGACGTGTTTCTTTCCATGGACTTTTTTTTCCCCTATGGATCCTACGGTAGGTAAATTCCCAAATGGACCTATCTATCTAATTCAAGTTTGAATTAAACTGTATATCAAACCCCTAAGCACAACTGCATCCCCCACCTTATATGTGGATGAATTTTAATTTCCCTGCAAATTCCAGGAATTTAGCTTAGTTAGATATAACTTGACTCATCTAAGAATGGGAGGTTCTTCTCTTTGTTTTGAACAGATGTTTTAATTCCATGGCACCGTCACTCTAATTACTTCAAATGCAAATCTAAGGGCGTCTTAAAAAAGGATGCGTTTTATTTAGTTAATTTTTACTTTTATTCTGCCCTCTGTTTTCTCACACTTGTAGCTTTCCTGTTACTTTTGCATTTCATAGCCACATTTATATTGGCAAAGAAAATGAGTGCAAAAGTGAAGAATCACGATTTGTTATTGAGGCACTGTTGACATCGGATTTCATGAATAGAAAATCCTGCTATTTGAAGTTCAAGGACAATGGCAGCTTTCCCATTGTCTGGACGTCTGGATTATTTTGTGTTCGTATAGTCTCTCTTCAGTTCACACGAGGTCATGGCTTACCCAAGAGGTGCTGAGCTGCAGTGGTTGACCTGCTGTTGGAAATATCTTAGTCCAGTACATTCAGCAGAGCACAGAAGAAGCCCTTCAGTTACCTCACTTTTAGTTAATATATAATATGTTTTAGTTATTATAATCCAGAGACTGTGGTTACTGTCCTTCAGTTATAAATGGGAAGAAAAAATATTGGCAATTTCAACTTCTGGGAGAGGCTTAAAATTACATTATCACAAGCAATTTTCCCCTTAGTGCTCAAGGGAATTTGTTTTGAATTAAAGCAACCCACGTTGCTCAATGTTTTAATTATAACTCTGGAGTTCTCTATAATACAGTTTTTAATCTATTGGAAGGAATTATATTATTCATTATATCAAGGGATTCACCTATATGGCAACGCGCTCAAAGTTATTTGTTCGTGGAAGTAAGACAGTAGCCTCCCACCGGAAAGAAATATAATTAAAAACTATCGTTTCCCCCCCCCCCTTTATGGGGGCGATTTTAAATGCCCTGTGTGCGCAAATACCGGAAGATACGCTTGCAGCCGGGCCGCAACGCGCCGAGCGCGTTTTCAGAGCAGCCCGGCCGCGCGCGTATCTCCCGATGGGCATGGAAGTGCCGGGTTTTTCAAAAGGGGGAGGGCGGGGGGTTGTCCCGCTGAAGCACGTGCCCGCCAGCTGCCGGCGCGCGGAACTTACTTCGGCTCCTGAGAGCAACTAAGTATAAAAACGAAAAAAAATTCGATTTTAGTCAGGTGGGGAATAGGGGTCAGGGCTGAGAGGTTTAGGGAAGTTCCCTCCCAGTCCGCTGCTTTGGGAGGGAACTGGGGACGGCCTGATTGTGTCGCCGTGGGCTTTTAAAGAAAACCCCCCTCCCCCCACTTGCGCATGTGCATGCTGATATAAAATCGGGCGCGGGTATCGGATTTTATAACATGCGCGTGATGATGTGCAGGTGTCATAAAATCGGTGCGTCCATGGGATGATAGGGTTGACGGGCCAAATGCAGCCATTCATTTGCATACTCCTCAGTGAAATTTACATTCTGCTAATAAAGGCTTGCTGACAGTCCCCCCTCAGAGCCATTTCAGTCGCTGGTCCTAAACCGTAGAACTCACTGCCCGAGGAATTAAGGTCGCAACAAGACTTTTCTGTTTTTAAGAAAGGATTGAAGACATGGCTTTTTAAATTAGCCTATGAGACTAATGTTTAATTAAGGCTTTTATACTGGCTGGCATGACGTGTTGGAAACTGGATTATTATTCGAGGTGTTTGACTTTTATTTTAACATATTTAATTTTCTTTAATTTTAAGTTCTTCATCGTCATCTGATTCATTTTATTTTCAATTTTATGGTTTTTTTTTACCTTGATTGCTTGTTTTATTGATGTTTATTCACTAGTATCCCCCCAATTTTATGTATTTACCATTGTGTTTTTATTTATTTTCTATTGTAAACCGTTGTGATTGATTACAGAACAGTGGTATATAAACCCAATAAATAAATAAAATAAATAGTTTGGGGGTTTAGGAAGTCCTCTTCCTTATTGGGCCAAAGTGGAAACAAACTTGAGGAAACAGGTGAATGCATTGGCACGCGTATCTACTAAACCCCTCCTCCCCACTTACGTGTTCGGGTAGCATAGACGCGCATGTATGCATGCATGTTATAAAATCGCTGCGTCCATGTGTACGTGCACATGTGCGCCTAAGTGCGGGTCATACATGTTACCTTACAATTCTCAAGGTGTGTTCGCACCATGGATCTATACAAAGGCATTATGATATTCCCAGTTTTTGTTCCCTGTTCCTTTCAAAATAATTCCAAACATTTTATTTGCCTTTTTGACCCCCGCCACACACCGAGCCAAAGATTTCAAGGTATTGTCCACAAGGATGGTGACTCCTAACATGGAACCCAGCTTCATGCACCTGAAGTTGGGATTATTTTTTGCCTACATGCATTGCTTTCCACTTGTCTACATTAAATTGCATCTGTCATTAAGAAGCCCAGGCTCCTAAGTCTCAGAAGGTGCTTCTGCAGTTCTTCACAATCTGCTGCAGTTTTAACAAGTCAAATCTGTTTTTGTGCCATCTGCAAATTTGGTCACCTCACTTCTTGTTTTCTCCATTTCATTTATGAATATGCTAAATAGCACAGGTCCCAGTACAGGCCCCCCTGGGGCACTCCACTATTGTCGCGCGGAACTTATCTCTGCTCTTTAGAACACGTAAGTAAAAAAAAACACAAAGACATTTGAAAAGTTGGGGAGGAGAGGAGAGGGGAAAAGGTAGGAAGGCCAGGTAGGGGTGTAGGGAAGTTGCCTTCCAGTCCACTCCTTTATTGGAGCGGACTGGGAGGGAACTGGGAAAAAAGGCAAATTGCGTCGCCGTGCGTAATTTTAAAACCCTCCCGCCCGCACATGCGCGTGCGGATATTAAAATCCGGCGCGCATGTGAGCACGGGAATCCTATTTTATAACATGCTCGTGCTGACGTGTGCTTATTATAAAAAAGCCGCATCCGTGTGCCATAAGCTTCCATTGCTGTTATATATTTAAAGGAGAATTCATGTTTTGTTTCTCAAAATATATTTCTAGGTTTACCTTAATGTGTTATGACGGTCTTATTATCATTTTTGAAAATAATAAAATCATGCTGCCAGGCACAGGGTAACCAAATCACTCTATTTTCTTCTGCACAGTCTGATCCATTTCGGGTTTGTACCCTGCATGCATGCATAGATATTTGATATGAAGTCTTATTTTGGTGCCTCAATGATTTGTCATTTAAAATAAGGAAATCCAATGACATCTGCCTTTGATTCTACTGTGCTGTCAACTGTTTCAGCTCTCACATTTAGAAAGAAGAAACCTGTAGGGGGGTGTGAATAGACTTCATTAGCATCAATACTGGGTTTTTTGGCGCCTTGGCACATCTGCAGGTGATTTATGGTACGGGGCTTTTGAGTGTAACATGACAGTTGCTTAGCTCTTTGGCAGCCTGTCAGCTGACCACTGAAAGAAAAGAAAAAAAAAAGCACGGGAATATAAAACAGGGATGAGATGGAATCCCTTGTCAATAATTTCCTTATACGTCTACCACGGGTGGTTTATTGAATCATGATTACAGATTGCAATAATAAAAGTTTAAAACTGGGGAATAAATGCCAACATCTCAACTCTATCAAGGGGGCGAGTCTCTAATTTTAAGAAAAGAGGGTTTTCAATAACAGATTGAACCCCTTCCCCCCAATAAGTGTCCTTATGATAACAAATTATTTAAAAGAATCAGGAAAGACTAGTGATATCTCAAGGAAAGACTCTATCAGCAAAATAAAAAAAAAAATTGTAGAAATAAGAGCCCACAAACAGGTTGTAGGTGATAGCTTTCTATGGG
Organism: Rhinatrema bivittatum; assembly: GCF_901001135.1. Classification (NCBI taxonomy): domain Eukaryota; kingdom Metazoa; phylum Chordata; class Amphibia; order Gymnophiona; family Rhinatrematidae; genus Rhinatrema; species Rhinatrema bivittatum. The sequence continues at coordinate 27,356,469 of NC_042628.1, forward strand.
ACTAACTTAATGCATCCGTGACAAGCTTTCAAAAGCTCATCACAGATGTATTTAGTTCAATAAAAAGATTTCACCTCCAACTCTAACGGGCCGATACAGTACAGGGCGCTCTGACGGAGCGCACTGTTAACCCTCTATTGGACGTGTGTTTGACGCGCTAGCGTTACCCCTTATTCAGTAAGGGGCCGAAAACGCGCGCCCAACCCCCCCGAACCTAATAGCGCCCGCACCATGCAAATGCATGTTGATGGCCCTATTAGGTATTCCCGCGCGATTCAGAAAATAAAATGTGCAGCCAAGCCGCACATTTTTGCTTTCAGAAATTAGCGCCTACCCAAAGGTAGGCGCTAATTTCTTCAGGCACCGGGAAAGTGCACAGAAAAGCAGTTACCAAAAAAGTCGCGGCTCGCGGATCGAAAACCGGACGCTCAATTTTGCCGGCGTCCGGTTTCTGAACCCGTGGCTGTCAGCGGGCTCGAGAACCAACGCCGGCAAAATTGAGCGTTGGCTGTCAGACCGGAGCGTCGGCTGTCAAACCCGCTGACAGCTGCCGCTCCGGTCCAAAAGGAGGCGCTAGGGACGCGCTAGTGTCCCTAGCGCCTCCTTTTGCCTGTTTTTACCGCCGGGCCTAATTTGCATAGTGAATCGCGCGCACAGGAGAGTGGCCTGTGCACGCGCCGGGAAAGTGGGCGTTCGCCCGCTCTCCCGCGGACTTTACTGTATCGGCCCGTAAGTGAACATACATAGCAGCTACACTACTTTGCTAAGACAAAGGAGCTCTCGCTGGTACTGTGCAAAATTTGTATCCAGGATCATATCTCACGGTCCATCACCTGAGTCCCGTTCCATTTTCAACTCTCAGTTTGCTTGAAGAAGTATCCCACATTGAGCAATGGATCAGATGAAGGAACTGGATCGGGATCCTTACCTAATTCAGGTAGTTATGTCTCTTCAACGCCTTTACGTTTCATGATTATCCCTCCCCTCTGAGGTCTGCCTCCCTGCTCCTCTCCCGTGTATCTTACTTCAGGAAATCATCATGCATGCTTTTAATTATTTTTACAGATTCCCCCCTTCATATTCCCTCAACATGTAGACCAAACCCTGCAGTCAGCCCCCCCCCCATGTGAAAGCATGCAAAATTGAATACCTCATGAATCACTGTCAGCAATGAGGTAGATTTTGAAAGAGTATCTTTCTCTCTCTCTCTCAGTATGTGTGCAGAGCTGCAGCCATATGTGTGCGAAGAGTATTATATAACCTACGCATAAAGGGCCGGATTTTAAAAAGGTTACGTGCACCGGGCCTATTTTCAAAAGGTCCGGTGACGCGTGTAAGTCCTGGGGCTTTACTAAAGGGGCGAGGGCATGGGTGGGGCAGGGTCAGGCTCCCTGGCACAGCGGCCATATTTGCCGCTGTGCCAGGGATTGTGTGCTGGCAGTCAGCCGGCAGACACAAAAGGTAAAATAAAGGTCGGGGGGGAGGGGTGGGAAGGTCAGGCTACGGGGAAGGGGAAGGGAAGGGAACGGGGGAAGGCAGCGCGGCTCGGCACGCGCAAAGTGCACAATTGTGTACCCCCTTGCGTGTGCCGACCCAGGATTTTATAACATGCGCACGCATGTTATAAAATCGGGCGTACATGGGCATGCATGGGTAGCGCGCGCACATGTACACCCGTGCGTAACCTTTTAAAATCTACCCCAAAATTTATAAAATTGTGCATTTATGGGTGCACTCGCGGCCCTTTTTTTAAAAATCTACCTGATTGCTGAAAAACCTGTGTTTCTGGGTTGAATCAGAAACTTAACCATAGAGTCCCAAATGGAAGCAAAGAGCACTGATCTTGGATTTATTAGCCTGCGTGCTCGTATTCCTCTTACATAAGCTTAGTTTTTCATAAATCAAAGGCACACAAACTATTGTTAGTGCTGACTTTTTATTTTATTTTATTTGTTTAGGAATATTATAGGGTTTGATTTTACAAGTTTTATGTTATGGGAAGGAAGGAATGTTGGAAGGAAAAAATCCGAGGAAAGGAATTTTTTGGACGTGTTTTGTCCTAGGTTTGATGGAAATGTTTGAATGATGCGATGTTCTTGTTATTTATACGTTTTACATTGCACATTATAAAACTGATTTTATCGTAAATCACCTTAGGTTTATAAAGAAAAGGCAATATATAATTGTGAGTCAATAAATAGATTAAATAAATCTGTTCATTTCAGAATGGTGGTTCTCAACCTAGACCTTGGGGCCTACCTCTACAGTCTAAGGGGCATAGTCAGTAAGTCGGCAAGTGGACAAGATATCCGACTAAAGTTAGCCAGATGACTTGTCTCAGATAGTCAGTAGGATGAATGTCCCACATAGCTGGCTAACTTTAAAACCTAACCAGCCATGGTTGAATATAATTGGCCTGATAGGTTTCTTCTTTTCTTTGTCAAAGATATCTGATTATGTAGTACTGTTAAAAAAAAAAAAAAAGTAGGCCTATGCCCTGGTTTCCTCCCTCCTTCCCCTTTTCAAAAATGCTGAGCCATGCATCTTCCACCCCCTAAACTTCTAAATGTAAAAACAGATGTTGAACAGCCTGCACCCCTTTCCCTGTTTTTTAAAAATCAAAATTAGACTATCTCCTTCCCCCTGCCTTTCACCCACTTGTAACCATTATGTCCTGGGCTGCCCCCTCCGGACCCCCACCTCTCCTGGACCCTAAAAGCCCCAGCCTAGTAGTGAGGTATTCACTTACCCGCTCTCAGTACCTCCAACGCTGGATGCGTAAGCTATCTGAAGCTTATGCTTCCACAGTGCTGCTTAATCGGATCTCTTTGAAGATATCTGATTAAGTAGCAAGTTCCGTGGTCAACCAAGGCTGCATAACTTGACATCTTCTCTGAAGCAGGTCTAAAGTTATCTGGCTACCTTAGCTGGACAGAACTTGACAATTGGCTAAGTTAGCCGAATAACGAAGGGTCACCTGGGAATACCTTTATCTGGCTGGTTTTTAGCAGGATACTGACTTATCTGGCTAAAATCTAGCCAGATAAATGACTCAATATTCAAAGACTTGCCATTTAACTGGATAACTTGAGAGTTATCCAGCTAAATGCCTTTGAATATTGGCTTCTAGGTTTTTCAGGATATCAACAATGAGTATGCATGTGATATATTTACGTATGATAGAGGCAGCACATGCAAATGTTTCTCATGTGCATTCATTATGGATAGTCTAAAAAACCAACCTAGATGGGTGGGTTTCAAGGATAGTGTTGAGAGCCATTTTTTACAGGATTTTACAATCTACTACCCCATTATTTATCAAGGAAAAGTAGTACTCTGTATTTGAAAAGACCTTGCATGATATTATCCTTGCATACAATGGGCCTCATTTTCCAATATCGCATTGGTAACGCATGAAGGGGCGTGTCCCATGCAAATGAGGCTTTTTTCGTGCAGCGGGGAAACTTCGCGTGCCGCGATGTTTTCGCGATTTGCGCAAATGTATTCACGAATCGCGAAAACATCGTCATGTGTGATAAAACAACCAACAAATCATTGCAGTTCACAATGTTTCCATACAGCCTCTTTCAGGCACCCCTGAATAAGTCACTTAAGATCAGAGCATGGCATGGTATGTTATATGATTATCTTCACTTGACAGTTTTCATGTAACATTTTCTAAGTTTATTGGTTAAAGAACGTATTCTCGATGGAAGTGGCATTGCTAAATCAACCTACTTTCAGTAAGACAAACACAAAAAAGTGAACTTTAAGAGCTGCTCACTTAAATATAACATACTGTTATAGCAATTTTATAAAGTCATTTACTTGCATAAGGTGTACTTACATGTGTATAACCTATGGATAATTCAATGGCATATATTGTTGCAATTTTCAAAAGCCTACTTTCATGGGTAATATGCATTTATACATGTAAAACCCAATTTTAAGCATGTAAATGCTTTTTAAAAGCAGATCATAAGGGCCTGTTTTGCTTTATTCCTCATTCTGTATCTTGGGGGAGGGGGGGGGGAAGGAAGTTTACTAGATCAGGTCTATGTCTTCTCTGAACCATGCGTTAGACAGTAGAAATCAAGATTGTGATTGTGGAATTCCTAATACTGGTGATTGTTAGCAATGATACACAAACAAGAAAGATCACCAATTAATTTTCTTTGCCTTGATTTGTGCTTACAGATGGTGCTGATACCATGGTTAATTTCTTCCATTCAAAATTTCACCAGCATAAATCTGGGCAAATAACTGTGAAACTGGAAGTAGTAATAGAGCAACTCGACAAAGTGAAGATTAACAAATCACCAGGACTGGATGGTATTTGCCACAGAGTTCTAAAAGAACTCAAATTTGAAAATGCAGATCTACTACTAAAATCTATAACCTATCATTAAAAGCAGCCATTATGCCTGAAGACTGAAGGTTGGTCACTGTATGCCAATTTATGAAAAGGGCTCTGGGATGAACCTGATATTAGTGGCGGACAAAATAGTAGAAGCTGCTATTACTTGGATATGGATATACATGACTTAATGGAAATGAGCTAACCTGGATTTAGCAAAGGGATGTTATATCTTACTTATATACTAGAATTCTTTGATGCTATAAACAAATATATAGATAAGGCTGAGCCAGTTGATATGGTATATCTGGATTTTCAGATGACATTTGATAAAGCCACTCATGAAAGACTTCTTAGGGAATTAAAATGTCACAGGATAGAATGCAATGTTTTGTTGTGATTTGGCAACTGGTTAAAAGATAGGAGAGTTAGATTAAAGGGACAGTATTTTGAATGGAAGGCAAATAGTAGCATGCCACAGGGATCTTTACTGGGACTGGTACTTGTTAATGTTTACATAAATGATCTGGAAAAGGAAGCGATGAGTGAAGTGGTCACCTTTTGAAGATGACACCAAATTATTCAAAGTTGTTAAAATACAGGGGGGATGATGATGAACTGCAGAAGGACCAGCCAAACTGGGGAATGGGCATCTGAATGGCAAATGAAATTTAATGTGAACAAATGCAAAGTGAAGCACATAGGGAAAAATAATTCTAGCTATAGGCACACAATGTTGGGTTCTGTATCAGGAATCATTACCCAGGAAAGGGATCTTGAAATTTAAATCCCCTCCCCCCCAAAAAAAACCTAACAAATGGTTCCCCGCTCCCTCCACAGCCCTCTCAGCCCTCCTTATTTCCCTCTTACCCCTTTCTGTGGGTTTGTGATGATGAAAGGGGCAGGAGTAATCACCGTCGTTCCTGCTTCATCAGCTCAGCTTTAACAATGGTGCTGGTTTCAGGGCCTAGAGTTTTATGGCCATAAAGCAATATGGGAATTGAGAGAAAACCAGGGGGGGGTGGGGGTTGTGGTTTTTTTTTTTGAAATTTGTATTTTTATTAGAAACTAAGTAACACTCAAAGGTGAAAATACCACTCCATAATACAGAAGATAATAATGTTTTTTAAAGATAGTGGAAGGGATTTGGTTTTGGTTCATGCTATTTTAAAATAGAGCAGACTAAAACCAAACAAAATAAAAAAGGCACAAAAAAAAAAATCAAAATTACCCCTACAAATAAAATAAAAAGTGTTTATTTAAAAGAATTTCTAGAATGAGCTTTCAGGGGTATGGAACAGATGTGCACACCTGGCCGAAGGGACGTCGAGTAGCTCTCTCTGAGGCTGCTTCCTGGGCTACCACTTCTGCTGCCTCCTTCTCTTGTTTGGATGCCAATGTCTGACCTGTCTTCATGCCCCGATTTGCTAATTTTCTCTCTGCTCAGAACGCAGGGCCACCAATGCACACCCCTATTGGATACCTCATAGTCATCCAGATTGGCCAATGCTGGAGACAGGATGCTGGTCTCAATGGTCATTTGGTCAGAACCATCATGACAAATCTCATGTTCTTTTTTTTTTTGTTGTTGTTGGGGGTTTGGTGTGGTTTGATCTCTTCATTTACAGCCAACCCCATCATTATGGGTCTGGAGCATTGCTGCGCTATTTATTATCAAAATCCAGATACCCTTAAAATATTAATTTAATTGAATGTATTTGTTTTGTTATGTTACATTGTTTAACATGTTACTTTCTATAGTCTGATTTCTTGTTTGCCAGTTTCCGGCTACCCTCCTCCCCTGTTCCTTGTAGTCCCATCCCCTGTCCTTCGGATGTAAACCGGTATGATGTAACCACTAATACCGGTATAAAATAAATAAATAAATAAATAAATAAATACATACATACATTAGAACTGTATTAACAGCTAAAGTAACTTTGGAAAAAAAGGCATTTAAAAATGAGGGCTGCGACCATGTCAACACGTGTAACCCTTCTACACAGTTTATAAAATACTAGGATAAGTGGTCCAAATGGTATGCCATGGATGGTTTTGAAAGTTGAACTGATTAACACTTATGGTTCTTCAAAAATGAAATAAATATCAAAACAGAGTTAGGGGAAATCTTAATTTTGTTTATAATGTCCCCCAGATTACTTTTTAAAATGCTGATATTACAGAATATCCACTAAAGCATGAGCACAGCCCCATGTTTAGACAATCAAATCAAGGAGCTCTCCTCTAGCCCATTAATCATTTGCTGCTGATATGTGGCAATATAGTTTTTCACTCAGCCCCAGTTAAAAAGGGGAACATTTGTGTTTAACACACAGTAATGATCTAAGCTACATGAATGGTTCCTATAGTGATGTCCTTCTATATGTCATGATGTGCCTAGTGGCAATTTTAAAATTGTCTACTATCCTTGCTGCAATAGGCAAGTTCTCGTTACATATATATAGGTACATCTAGGGGCTTATGTCTCACAAAAGTGCTTCCTTGCAAAATTTATTCTGTAAGAACTCTGACTAGAATTCCCAAGCCGGCTGCATCTATCCAACCATCCTGACAGCAATAATTCCCATTTCTGCCAGAACTATAACATGTCATATTGATGCAAACCTTCTAACAAGCAGATTTTAATACTCAGCAAATTAGCACCTGCAAAATCACACTGCTTCCTTTTGAGAAATATGTGGCCCTCTGTCTGACTGTGAAGAAATCATAACCCTAGCCTGTCACTTTTACAGTCATGTGTACTTCCCCTTCACCAGCCCTGCATTAGTTTAATAAACTTGATTAACCACCTTGCGTACATTTCCACCTGACAGGCGCTTGCACTTTCTGGACCTGTCTTCCTGTGAGATGCAGTTTACTGTACAAAATAAATGTGTGGGGTGCACCCTGGTGCTCAGTTAGTAATGCGCTGCAGTGGATGGTGCAGGTGCCCCCTTGGAGGGTGAGCGGCGGGGAAGGTGCATCCCTACTGGTACCCGATCAACACTGCAGCAGCTGCCTCAGAGAGCCTTTCCTTTCTGATAGTAATCTAGCAAGTGGATGAGAAGGTCAGGAGGGCAAGGGAGGAATGTTGGCTTCTTTCTTTTGTGACTTTTCGAGAGTAATTTTATAACTCTGCACATAGAAAGTTTAGGGCACAACTTTCACACATCTCTGCATATAGGGAGGGGGGAGGGGGGGGGTCTGTTGAGAATTGCTCTAGTATTTTAGAACCTGCGCAGACGCATCTATGCAGGTTTTTAAAATACATGTATCGCTGCCCCTGCTCCTTTAAGTAAATATTTATTCGTCAGTATGCACAAAATTTCATACATTCTCAGGATTTAGCACTTTTTCATAGGCATGCAGACTTTGGGTTTTGCTAGGGCGGGCTCATTCCAAAATGGCTGCCCTTCCCCCCCCCCCCCGGTAGCTGAATTTCACTGCCTGGGATGTAGCCAGGCTGGCCTCCCTGGTGGTAGAAAATGAGGACGTGCTGTTTCCCCATCTGGGGGTTAAAAGGAATGCTTGCACCATGAGGCAGGCCTGACAGGTCTACAGAGAGATCAGCTGTGGAGCCTCCTACCCCCAGGATGTAAGTGCCTCGAGGGAAATAGGGGATCAAAAAAGAATGCAGGCAACCAGGGTGGATGTGCAAAACCACATGAACTTGGCATAGGCTTTTGCACTCTGCGTGCAGCTTTGCCTATAAGCCTGGAAAAAGTTTGCATGTGCATGTGGGTATACTAGGGCTATGTGCAGCTCCACTGCCAGACCAGTACAGCCCTGCAAGGAGCTTCAGAAGACAGAACCCATACCCTTATGGCATGAAGATAAGTCCAGGGGTAGTGACACAAGGCACAGAGCAGCCAAGGCTATATCTCTTAGCATTCAAATGTCATTAGCTGTGACAAGATTTGGAAGGGGGTGGGATGGGCAGGCCCAAAAGCAAAACTGCACATATTGATGTCAGAAGGGATAGTGAAGAGCCTATGTAACAGTGGATCAAGGGTTAGCCTGGCATGAATGGAAACATGCCACTGAGGATGTTAAGGAATCTGCATTATAGAACTGAGAACATTTTATTCCAACTTCTCGTCTGTTTAGATTGAGGACTTCAAGAAGAAGGCCTGAGAGCTGTGCCATGTGGAGGTAGACTGGTTGCAGCAGCCGCATGCTAGGCAGGAGGAAGTTGAAGGTAAGTTCCCTAAAAGCCCATCAGGGAGATGTCAACATCGCCTATTTGCTGTTTCCACCACAGGCCCCACTATTGCCCTGCCACTCAACAATACCCTTTCTCAGCCAATAACTAGAAGTATCCCCCACACATATAATGCTTCTTTTTTTTTTGTTTTGTTTTTTAGAGGCCATAGGCATCCATCCAGTGGTACGGTAGACACAGCACGACCCCTGGGTCATAGCCTGCCATGTGATGAAGCACTACTTTTACTGCTCTCACAGGTCAAATTTAGAAGTAAGCAGGGTATTAGAATTTACTCAAAATACTGCTACCAGTAAATATCTATGCCTCCCTACCAACAAGGACCATTTGTCTTGAGGGAGCATCATGGCCGTTGACAGGTTGGAATCCAAGACACACTCCAACAGTTATCACTAGGTAGGCACAAAGCTGTACAAGATCGCTGTACAGAAGCCTACATTTCTGAGGAACCTATATATGGCCTTACAGCCCCCCTATAGCAGATGGGTGGCTCATAGCAAGGATCATATCCCATTGCCTCCACCATTCCATAAATGGAATGCACTCCGATGCTGCACAGCACACCACCTCAGTTGAGGAGGAGGATGAGGAACAGAACCAGGCCCTTCCTGTTGATGCAACAGGAGTGGCAGCTGTAGGTGGCCAGCACCCCCACTACTACTACCCATCTGCAGTGGCACAGCAGCCAGCCCTCCCAACTGGCAGTCCCAGCTTCCCCTTCTTCTCCTCCTCATCTTGTAGGGCCTTCTTTCCTTTTCCTCCGGGACCTCAGGAAGCAGGTCCTGAAGGTGCCCATTTAATGCAGGGTGAGAGAGGCAAGCATCTTGTAGGGCAGCTTCCCATTGATTCTGGTCTGCACCCCATGGGTGCAGAAGTGGGCTGTATGGCTGGAGTACCTACCCCAAGCCCAGAGCCTCAAGATTTAGTGGTTATGGGGGTCTGCAGAGTTCAGATGATAAGGGAGGTGTTTGGCAAAATGCATGCTGACCTCAGGAGGCTGGTAGATATGGTGGAGCATCTTGTGCAGGCTCATAAGAACTTGCCATACTGGGCCAGACCAAAGGTTTATCAAGCCCTGTATCCTGTTTCCAACAGTGGCCAATCCAGGTCATGTGTACCTGACAGAATCCCAAGGGGTAGATAGGTACCATGCTGCTTATCTGAGGGATAAGAAGTAGATTTCTGAAACTCCACCTTAGTAATGGTTTATGGACATTTTCTCCAGGAGCTTGCCCAAACATTTTCTAAACACAGCTACACTAATAGTTTTCACCATATCCTCTGGCAATGAATTCCAGAGCTTAATTAAACATTGAGTAAAAAAAATATTTTCTCTTATTAGTTTTAAATGTATTACCCAGTAACTTCATTGTGTCCCCTGGTCTTTGTACTCTTTGAAAGAGTAAACAACTGATTAACATTTACTCGTTCCACTCATTATTTTATAATCATCTATCATATTTCCCCTCAGCTATCTCTTCTCCAAGCTGAAGAGTCCTAACCTCATTAGTCTTTCCTCATAGGGGATTCATTCCATCCCCTTTATCATTTTGGTTTCCCTTCACTGTGCTTATTCTAATTCTGCTATTTTTTTTTTTTTTTTTTTTTGAGATTTGGTAACCTGAACTGCACACAATTTTCAAGATGAAGTCACAACATGAAGCAATACAGAGGCATTATGATATTCTCTGTTTTATTCTCTATTACTTTTCTAATAATTCCTAGCATTTTATTTGCTAACTTGGCTGCTGCTGAGCACGGAGCAGAAGATTTCAACAGGAGAACCATTGCTGAGGTGTCTGAAGCTCCTCAGAAGAAGCCTTTTAAAGTGGAGGGCCAATGATGTCATCAAAGGGTGCCAGGACTGTCTTCCCACCATGGGCCCTTTAAGAAGAGGAGCATCAGGTGCGTGCACGCCTAGGGGAAGCCGGAACAAGCAGCGGCAAGGTTGTGTCCCCACCGCGCTGAGCGGTGTCTGCAGAGCAAGGCGACATCCCGGCCACGAAGCACATCCGGTGGCATAGGGGGTGACAGGCATTTCGCAGGGTTGTCCCATGAGCCACTGAATATAACAATTGAATTTTGATTCTTATATTTACAATATACATATTTACTGTTTAGTGGCCGCATTCAGGAGAAGGAAAGCTCTGTAGTTTTGGTTGCCCCGTAGACTTTAACGGGAAGTGAATACAAATGCAAACTAAAATTTTTGTTGAATTTTCTTGAGCCACCGGCCATTTGGGTTCATTTTCCATGAGCCAAAACAAATCTGCCTGAATTGGTTCAGATTTCTTATTCGCTTTCAACAAGTGCACATCCCTATTCCTTAGGAGTGAGAGATAAGACTATGCAATGCTCCTTGTGGGATAGTTTATAGTTGCTTACCAATTCTCTGCCCAAAGAAGTTAAGACATTTAGGGAGTACGGTAATTTTAAAATTGCCTGCATTGCTGCACTGTCTGCGGGTACTTTTTACCTATACCCTTTCCACTGTTTTTCAAAGTGAAAATGCATCTGCTCTTTCCGTTTGCACAATATTACAGAAGAACTGGCTGCACACATCTGCACCTGTTAATGGCTGTAAGCAGCAACTCTGAGAAAAAAAATACGTGAATGCTTTGCATGTAAGTGCAAACCCCCTCCCCAGTCTCAGCCCTAGGAACGGCTTCCCCTGTTGCCCTATGCATTGCATATATTTTTATGCACGTACAGAGCCGGACATTTGCCTTCAAGCCCCTTGCTATGAGAAAAGGCTGTTCCACCTGCAGAAATAGCTTTGGAAATTATCCTTCCCGGAGGCAATTTGCAAGTATCTTCACTGATGCCAAGCCCATGCAAACCAGTCTTCCAAGGGAAAGTCCAAACATGCTTTTCCCTTTGAAAACAGCCCTGGAAAAACAAATGTCCACAGAGAGCTGACCCTGCTTTAACTGCATGCATTTTTTTCCCTTGAAAATAATGGGGGCAAGATTGTTTCCCTCCTGTGCCCTAAACGTGCCCCCGGGCCTTGCTACTTGTTAGCCGATCAAAAATGTATGCCTTGTTGATCCTTGCACATACTCCCAGCCGAGAAAGGGCTGGGCAATTTTCAGAAAGACAATCTATCGGGGTAAATAAGTCTCCATGGGTACTTTTCATATCTCTTTATTATATTTCTACATTTTAGATTTTATTTGTGGTTGTAAAGTTATATTGGTTGATAGTCTGTTATGCAATCTGTATTACCTGACACTGTACATCACGCTGAGCCTTGGGAGGGGGTGATTAAAAAATGTAAATAAATGTTTTCTGAAACTTGCCTTCTAAGCTGTTTATTTAAATTGTCAGTAGATTCACTTGTGACCACTTAATATAGTTTTTTTTTTTTAAGGGGTTAAAGCGAATACAGTAGGAAGAGCAGTTGAATGTAATTTGAAATCACAATGAGCCTGTGCGAGCTGCTGTTGCATTCCTGTGAGAAGGACACAGGAAGTGAAACTGAGAGACCAAGGAGCAGGTTGACACAGAGGATGTGGGAATATTATGTTGCTGCAGTGAGAAATGTATCCTGATTTGGTGCAGATTTGCCGTAAATTTGCAGAAATGTACACTGAATCTTCCTGTTGTGGAATTCTGAAACTGTATGAATCAACTCCAACTCATAAGAACATAACTCAAAGGCAGATTCATTGGTTCAAGGGGCTCACACTGGTCTTAAAAAAATGTCCTTGATCTAATTCAAACTACTGTTATCCTGTGGACTTCTTAAACTAGTTTGTACCTCTCTGTTCCCTTGGAAATCAGGTCATGCAAAATTAGCAATGAGCTCCTGATAGAACAAAGAAAACTGCACCAAGTTATCACAGACTGAGGTTATACACTTATATATCCATCAACATTATAAGTATCTTCAAACTTAACAGCACATTTTTCTCATCATGACAAGCTATTTTCTTGACAGCTTTGTCACATACACTGAATGAAAGACAGACCTTCAAAAATAAGGCTCATATAGATTACAGCTGCATTGATATTTATGTTACCAGATGAGTAATTCCTTTACCGAATCTTGATTACTTATGTAAGATGTGTTCATTTTTCATTACAATTGTAGGAAAGATCACCTATTTACACAGCATGCCAACACCAACACAATACTGCGCCTAAAATCTATCTGACTCTCCACTATGATATTTATTCTGTGGATTTTATGAAAACAAAATTATTGCGCCAACTAGCAATTGGCTAGATCTATTAATAACATATATAAGGTTATTTTTATACAATACAATAGCTGTAACCTTATCTTTGCTCAGTGAGTCAAATAATATCTTGTATGATTCATGAAGTAATCAATCAAGTCTTTTACTTATTTCCATGGTTTAAGACTATGCATTCAAAACAAAGCTGTATGAAACAACATTTCCAAACCAGCAGCCTCGGATTTCTACTATCTGACCATTGCTGTAGGTAGAAAGCAGAATTTGATTTACATGAAAAGTGCATGTAAATTATTTGGCAAATTTCATCTCTTCATTCCCCATGTTTGTGTGATGGGACCCCCGAATTGGGGGCCTCATTTGGAGGTTTGGTATTTGGGAAGACTTTGGGCGGAGTCTGTTTTGGGAGATTTGAAAGAGAAAAATGGTATGGGGGCCGCAGTACCAGTCGACCACCACTAAATGGCATAAGAAATAGTATTGACCTATGTTATTTGCTGGTTAAAGGGAATGTTCTGGAATCAACTGTTAAGGGGTTCTGGTGTAGGGTTTCCCTTTAAGAGAACTGGAAAGATAATCCTTTAGAGGAGTGCTCTAGGAGGGTTGATAACCTGGGTAAAGTCTGGCAGAGGAGAGAGAGTGTGAGAGATACCGAGGAATCTCCAACATGAAGTAGAACATCTGGAGGGAGCCAGCCCTGCAGTGGCTCTCCCCCCCCCCCCTCAAGGGGAGACACCAGAGGCCTGAGGTGGAAGTGGTATTTCCTCCCAAAAGGAAATGGCCAGGGAGCCAGGAGTGGAGATGGTGGAAGAAAAGAAGGGATTTTTACCAAAAGGAGGAATTCCTCAAAGGAGTCCCAGAGTGTGGGGGAAGTCTTAAAACATGGCGGGAGCAAAGGCGCAGGATCTGAAAGGAGACAGTGCCTGGTGGCCTATGGCGTCTGAGTACCTCAGATAAAAGGACGGTGAGATTTTGAGTCAACGAGTATATGGGAGTAATTCATGTATGTGAGTCACATATTCCCACAGAGAGTGGAGGAAGGAGTAAATGGGGAGCAAGTGAGTGGAAAACTGGGAGGGTAGTTGGAGATGGTATTCTAATTTACTGAGCATTGTTTATTGGATTTGTGGATTATATCTTGGCTGAAAATCCTTCTGAACCCTGAATTATTCAATGATCTTGTTTTACCCTCTATTCTACGGTAAAAGGTTATTGGCTGGAAACCTCAGAAAATAAAAGTTGCCAATTTGGATTATAACTTGCTGTGGGGTATATAATGTGTGGGGCACTGTATTGGCTGCAACCCAACCAAATGGGGATATTGAGGATTCACAGAGTAGAGATTCCTGTCCAGTTCAAGGGGAACCGTCTACGCCACTGCCTCTAGCCCGGGTTCACTTCATCATCTGCAGGACCCAAAGTGCTGAATCCTTGAAACCTTAGAGCCTGATATTTGATAGTCCAACAGTGTCAGAGACTTTCGCCATTTTATGTGCCCCATTGCAGGGGGGGGAGGGGTTTGTTACATTTGTTTTTGAAAAATTTGAACACAAATCCATGTATCACCATGAAAATTGGATGAAGCTCATCAAGACTCGTACCAAGAGCCATTTTTCAGAACGGACTATTTTCCCCCATGTCATGCTTGTGCAATAATCTTTATTGATCAAGGTACTAAGAGTACAGAAAAATCTGTGAGAAAATAATACATGCATACTTGCTGGAGAGTGATTGTTGAAGCTTTTGCGATTTATACAGCTGTCATCTTCATCAACACTTGCTGTTAAATGCCTTTCTAGCACAAAACAGTCCTTCCCCAGTCCCCTACCCAGGAAGGTCTTAAACATATATAAAAATGGAAAACAACCGAGGAAATCTAATAGTTAATAATATCCAATAATATGCAGTAATATGACCCTTTTGGCCAGGCATAAGGATCAAAGAAAGACAAAACATGTAAAAGACCAGCAAGTCAGTAGTATGCTTGCACAGTTTAAAAAAAAAAATCTGTCTCATTTGCCCAGGGCTATAGTTTCCAGCCACCTCTGTGGAAATTAAGGTCAATAAAAAATGTATAGAAAAGTGTAAGGTGGTAGCTTTTCATTGGACTAACTTCATACATTGCTTGTCTAGCTTCCGGGTGTTACGCTCCTTTTCTTAGAACAAAACAAAATGAAACCTTGTTGACTTGTACTTGGGGTGCATCCCAGTGGACTAACACGGCAGCTGTTCTGCAACTTCCAGAAATGGGTAAGAGAACAAACAAAACTCTTTTGCGAAGAGCATGGTAAAAGAAGTTTCCCCTACTTCTTAAATCTTGGCCTTCTCAAGCCAACGTGCCACTGTGGTTTTTTTTCACAAGCTTTTACTTGTTCATCACTTTCTCTGAGGCTTTTTCGTTGTTGTTGTTTCAGTGATTGAAAGGAATTTGAGACTTTGGATAAAAGAGGAGCTATTTTAAAATTTGCGAAGGCAAATGGATCTGTAGCTTTTGTTTATTTATTTATTTTTTGCAGTTTTTCATCCTGATTTTATCCAATATTGGTCCTTGCATTGATAAGTAAGCCAAACTTCGGTGACAGGTAGAGACAATTGTAATGGTATATGGGTTTCTTTTCCAAACGATTATTTTTCTGCGAATGAAAATGCTTAATCCTGTTCCACCTTTCATTTCTCTGCAGATATGCATGGGACATTCGTGATACTGTTGCCGCTCAGCCTGATTTTGATGATTTTTGGAGGAATGACTGGATTTGTCAGTATTCTAGCGAGGGCCTACCTGCTGCTCCTGCTGACGGGAATACTTTTTCTTTTTGGAGGTAATGTAGAAAATGTTTTCTGTTCAAAGTCAGACAGTACCTCATAATAGCATACCATACAAATTCTCTAATGTTCATACACAGGGATGCCCGAACTTCAGGTCGATAGCTTGCAAAACCTGATTACTAAGGTTACATCCTATCTATACACGTGCATGATAATAAACGAAATCCATTTAATCTTTTTCTTCTCATGTCCATGCACCAGAGGCATATTTCTCTCCAATGAAAAGCACATTTCAATGCCAGTGAGTTGGCCGCAACGGGATCCTATACTACGCAGGGGCCATCCTAAAGCAACGGCCATGCCAAATGTTTAATATGGTCCGTCTCTTGCCCCAGTCATATACCTCAGGTCTGGTAGAGCATCAGTAGGAAGATGTAAAACATTTAGCCTAACAGACTCTAGGGATGCGCTTTCACTGGAAACAAATTAGGAAATTTCAGCCAAACGGCATGTGGCTTTTTGTTGTTGCTTTCCGAGCAAAAGAAACAAAATTCTATTCCTTTTTTTTCTTTCATTTTCTTTTGAATTCTGTCAGGCTGGCCCCTGCCCCCCTGCTGCCACCGAGCTGGCAAATATTAAAAATTCAGCTGCTCTGCATTATCTGACAATTGCAATTTACCCGGGAAAGATGATGTGGCTGACATTTCCTCTGCTCTGCCCTGCTATAAGTACATGTGGGCTGGCAGAGTCTATGCACTGTTAGTCTAGTTAAGATTCATTCCTAATTTTGTGGACTTAAGGCAAGCCTTACAATTTGGTGTTATTGATTACTTGGGCAAGATATATTGTGATTTTTTTTTTCTTTTTCCCCTAATTGGAACTCTGACTGTTCCTCTCAAGATTCCTTGAAATTTGTATTTGAACATGGATAAATAAAAATGTTTCCAAAAACAGGCATTCCTGAGGACAGTTTTAGGTTGGAGACGTAAAAGTGCACATGCGCAAGGCATTTTTAAAAGCATGCATGCATATTTAGCATCCCCCTCCCTTTGGCTGTCTGTACATGTCATAGGCGAAAAGCACTTGGGCACTTTCCGTGTGCGTATTTCAGGGCTTCCAACTGGCTGCTATGCACGTGAGCTAAAAGTGCGTGCATACATACGGGCTATCCATAGGTCACGATCACCATGGGTAAAAATAGGAGCTATGTGGAGAGAATGGCCAAATCCTCCAAAGTGGATTTTTAGCCAGAGAAAACTGCACACGAAAAGGTGAATTTTAAAAGCCTGGTGCATGTATAAATTAGGGGATGCAGGCACAAGTGAGGCTTATGTGCACCAACCACATTTTAAAAGCCTCCTAGATGCACACGGATCTCCTGCTGCTGCGCCCACGTGTCACTTGATTTCAAAAAGAGGCATGATGTGGTGTGGGCGTTTTGGGACGTGGCCAAGAGATGTGTGCGTAAATACCTGCGGGCTCTTGCGTAGGTCCAGGTCCACCGGTGCGTTAAGTTTACTTCCGCTAGGGAGGAGGTGTAAGTTTAAAAAAACAATTAAAACCAGCCCTTTCTGCCAGGTTTAAAGGGTCTGGAGTAACTGGGGGGAGGGGGGTGCAGGCTATCAAATCAGGGTGGGGGGGGGGGGGTTTGGAAGACCTAGCTCTTAACTGGGTGAACTGGGGACACTGGAATTGTTGTGGACACGTGCCAATTATAAAATGCCCTGAATCGGAATATGCATGCCTAGGTGCACGCCCACTTAAAATTGGGTGCTGTGTGCGTAGCCAGGCAATTTTATAACGTGCGTGCATATGTGTGTGTGCAAGTTATAAAATGGCCACATGTCCGGGTGCGTGCTGGCGCACACGCTCCAAGGTGCACCCGCGCGCCGGTTTGAAAGTAACTCTCTTGGTTTCACAGTGCCCGCACTTTTGGCCACATTAAAAAGGAATTCCTGGGGGTGCGTCACTTGGGAGAGAAAACCACGCAACGTAAAGCGTTGAAGGATACGCAATGGGACGTCCGCTTCCATATGGTCTTTGCAGCAGCATTCAGTGAGCAGGATGTTGCTGGGCAGCGTCCTCACTAAATGGGAAGAGCGAAGCTCCATGGTCAGTACAGGCTGCAGAAGTTTTGTTTTGGTTTTTTTTTTTTTTTGCTGTCACCGTGCAAGATTTTAAAAGCTTTGTTTGTATTTACAGCTGGGGTGGTGCAAATGTGATCTATGTTCTGAAACCAAAGAAAGCTGTGGCTGTTTCCTCGAGTTAATGAGGAACATGTTAAGTTGTTGGATTTATGTTCATTATTTACCGAGATAACGGGGCAGAGGTAACAGCCAAGGTCAGGGGAGTGAAGAGATGAGGAAGCAAAAGGCCCGGCCTGCCTCCATGATGGCTGCAGTGGTAGCTTTTAATTCTACTTCAGTCCTTAAACTGGAGTAAGACCTAATGAATGCGGATATTGCACCACCATGTAGGCAGACATCTGACATTTACTTGAAGGAAAAGAGGACAATTACACATTTTAAATTACACCTCCTCGTGGCGTTCAGACAAGTTTAAAAAAAAAATAAAAAAGTGTTTCTGTATTCTCTTAAAGGTTACATATCCTCTTGGTGAAAGGTATGCCAATTCTATTTCTTCTGCAGAAAAAAAAACCCCCACTTGGAAGTTGTACCTTCAAGTTGCAAAGCTTGGGATAATGAAGGGTTGTTGATAATTAAAAGACTCATAAGGCCTTTTCCAAACAGACATTGCTTTCAAATGCTAAAGAAGAATTTGGTTTGCAAGTTGAATTCTGCTATAAACTTGCATTTAAAGGCAGATGGTTGTATGACACAGATTTCACATAGTCAGAGGGTAAAATATATCAGTAGTAAGATTTTTTTTTTTTTTATCCATCAATTCCTGAGGCCATAAAAAAGCTTCAGGGCAAGAGCCACAGAAGTTGATACGGGGCTGCAAGCAATTAATAGGAAGAGAAATGAATCCCAGTCTCTTTTATAGAAGTTTTAAGTAGCCTGGACGACTGTAGCTCCATATATTGGAGAGCTGTGATTAAAATAGTTAAGGTGTTGCAATGAGTTCAAAACACCGCAGTCGTTGATCATTTTTGGTTTGCCCTGGAGAGGTCTCTTTAGCACTGTATGCACATTTTGCATTGGTTGCCGATTGCTCATAGGGTCCAGGTTAAGGTTTGCAGAATGGTTTAGAAAAGCTAAATATTTGGACTTGGGTGTTTTAGGAGATAAGATTGAGGATTATGTTCCAGCTAGAGCATTGCCTTCACTCGAGGTTTATTAAAGATTCCTTCGGTCCAAGATTATTGCTTGCAGAGGACTAGAACAAAAGCCCTTCTCAATTGTCCCGCCAATACTATGGACTGATCTCCGTTTGGGGGCACATCAAGAATGGGACTACCTAAAATTCAGTAAATTAGTAAAGGCTGAGCTGTTCAGACAGGTATTTGGGGAGGGGGATGGAAAGGCTGAAAGCAGGCTTTAGATTTTGTGTGGTAAAAGAGAATTCTATTGTTTTAAAAATATTTTTAAGCCTATGTATTATTAACAGGTGCAGGTATTTCAAAATGAAATTTCCAGGCTTATTTTTTCTGGCCCACCTTTACCCCATTCCCAGTGTCACCCCTTTTCAATGAGAGGAAACTTATTTTTTTTTTGTGGGAGGGGTCAATATTCAAAAAGTTTTCTTTCTGGCAGGTAAACACCCAACTCCAAATATTTAGCTTTTATAAACCATTCTACAAACCTTAACTTGGACCCTGTAAGCAATCGGCGGCCAGTTGAAAAAAATTGCATGTAGTGCTGAAGAGACCTCTCCAGGGCAAACCAAAAATTTCGTGCTTTAAGTCCCTTTGAAAATTACACCCTAATGGAATTTAAGGAGGCACCGATAGCGTAATGTAAACCGGTTTCTTCATCACTCGCAAGGAGACGGGAATACTTCGAAGAAGGCTAGAGATGGGCAGGTGTAGTCCGTGCCGTACAAAAGGCAGAAAAAAGGAGGAGGCTGGCTGGTTAAGCCTGACCGATGAGGTAGAGAAATGAATGAGATCACCACCCAATAAAAGGACTGTGGGGGATATCTCAAGCCTAGCAGACTGCAGGATCTGAAGCAGCATGGATTCACCACGGGAGGTCATATCAAACAAATCTGATGTTGGGAAAATAGGTGACATTCTCCCTTTTTTATTATTCATGCAGCTGTCACTTTCCAGGGTCTGTTGAGGAGCTTTAAGGCTTATCTGCAAAAGAGTACACACAGAAACTGGAGTGGCAATAATTTACTTCTTAGCTTGCCAAGAAAGGGAGCAGCCAGAATTCAGCATCGGGCAGTTTTCCGTTATGCATATCCAGTTTATAGGATCGCTCATGCAACTCCAGCTCCTTCTCAAATTGACTGTGCTTTTATGATCATTGTCACTCTACTTACCTAGCTTGTGGCACAGCTAACAGGCTGCCTACAAAGGCAAATGTGATTTTAACTATTATAGGTCAAAAGATAACTCAAAGCCAAAGCTCCCAGTTTCCCCTTGGCAGATTTTTTCCAAAATTCTGCAGTAATTATATAGCACATTTGAATTTATTTTGCATAAAGATTCACTATGCAAAAAAAAAAAAAAAAAAGTCAATTTTTATTGAGAACCATTCATGTTTGTTTTTTTAAACAATATTTAAACTATATGCGAATAAAATTGTACCAAGTACAAAAATCAATAATTTATCATCAAGATATATATATACAGACTTTTAACTGTGAAATGTCACTTTTGGTTTGAACTGAAATAGCACAACCACCCTTTACATTCTTGGGAAAGTTCTTGTCATCTTCCCAAGTCTATGAGCTTCTGCATGCTAAAAATGCCCTCAGCATCAGCAGTTTGTCATGCTATTAATTACACAGAAATATAGGTGTGCACGAACAATATATTGCACATCACTTTGATGACCTTTGTAAAGTATTGCAATTAATTAAGCAAATAAATAAAACAGTAATATTGGAAATATGGTAGCAGTCACAAAAAATGGGTTGAATTTGCATAAGTTTAAACTTGTCAGCAGTAGTGTCAGTCAGTCATCAAGGCTTCTATGAATTGAAATGAATGCCCTCTCTGCCAGCTATGAGACACCAGCAGTTGCAGACTTCTAACAAACACACCCAGATCTTTATAGATGGTATATGATTGGCCATATATCCAGGTGTGAGAACCTTTGTATAAAGATGACTTTCTACTAAGGGAGCATCATCTAAGAATTATATCAAAATCAGCTTTGGTTTGATTTAAGAGGTCTTTGAGTGATCATTGACTGCTTTCTCTCCCCCCTCCAGCTTCACCCCTCTCCCTCCTGTTTCCTTCAGGGCAAGAGAGGGCAGGGGGCAACAGAAGGGAAGGGGCTGGATTAGGGAGCAGGGTGCCTCTTCTTTCATCTGTGACAACCTCAGCCTTAACCTCCCCCCCCCCCCCCCCCCGTTCCCTGAAGGCTGTTTATGAGGGGAAGGACAGGAGCAGGAGTAGAGAGAGAGCCGAGTCTGAAGGCGGCTTTTCAGAAGATTGAAATAAAATGTGAGAAAGCTCCATGTGTGTTGATTCTGTGGTGGGTTGTCAATTATGCGGCCACAAGTTAAATTTATGCAGTTTCTCCTACAGCTGCACAAGCGCAGGAAGCTAGGGGCTCTGCTTAGAGGCCATGATTTCCGCTTGTGCAGCAAGCCTTAGTATTTAAAGATTGTAAGACCACTGGCTTGCACCCCCTTAACACCATCTTAGCCATGGCAACCATGCAGTTGCCATGAAATGTTCTCAGTACCCCATCATCACATTTTTCAGGAAAAATAGCCTGCACTTCAAACTTTTAGTATGTTAAGATTGATCACAATATTTTAAAAAAAAAATGACCAGTAAAAATATGCATAGAAAACAATTTTGGTTTGAATTGTTATTTTGCTTCAATTTCCATTTTAATTCATTTTATTCATTTTGGTTCCCGAGTTAATTTGTTGTGTAATTCTTTTCTGCTAAAGTTAATGCGAGAAGCATTGCACCCCATTTTGGACTCTGACATTGGGGGGGGGGGGTTTCTATCCAAGTTTAATGAAGCTGTGAGGTAGGCATCAGCAACCGCGGGAACTCCAAGTCACCATGAGTAGGGAAAAGTGACATCAGCGGTGGCATGGATTGCCCCAAGGCACCGCAGTAGAACGAGCAGTGTCACGAAGGCACCAGAAGTGGGGCAAAGCATCGGCGGCGAGAGCTCTCCAAGACCCCTGTGAACGAGTGCCCCGACATACATGCGAACACCTCAAGGCCCCGTGAGAGGGCAAAGCACAATTTACAGTGGCAGAAATAGCCTAAGACATCCCAAGGCGCCAAAAAAAAGTAACAAAGAGCACCAGCAACAATAAAATAAACATTCCAAGGCACCATGTGAGAGGGGCAAAGCAGCACCAACAGTGGCAGGAGCAGCCCTCCCCTCCCCCCGCCAGCCACTGAAAGAGGATAAAAGTAGCAGCAGCAGCAGTGGGATGAACACCCCCAAGGCAGGGGGACTTGTTATGTATTCCAGCTGTGTACAGGATTCAGAGCACTCATTTCAGATCAAGGATGTTTTCCATAGCAACACCAGTGTTGTAGAACAGTTTGCCTACAGAGATTAGGCATGAGATGGATTTTTTTTTTTTTAACCTTTATAAAAACAGGTGAAAGCTTGGGTCTTTCCTATCAACCAAAACAATGCAGATTACCTTAAGCTTTAGGAAAAAGCTTAAGGCACTTTTTTTTTTCCACAGGCATTTTATTAATATCCTACATAGGAGATTGTTTTTATATATATGTCATGTTTCATTTGGTTTTGATGTCATGATTGTTTTATCATGAGCTGCACTGATCGGTCCTATAATGGATTTGCAGGGTATAAAATATTTTAAATAAGTAAATAAAAGGTCTATAGTTATGGCTGTCCATTCTAGTAGCTTGTAATGACCTGCAGCAGGATGGGATGCTTCATGCAGTGGGCAGAAGAATTTTTAAAATTTTTATTCTTGAATTTTTTCTCTTGAACATTTTGAGGCCAATAGTCAAAGCTGAATAATTCACAAGTTATATGGCTAAATGGTGAGTGCTGAAAATTCTCTGTACTTAGGCAGCTAAATGTTAGCTGTATAAGTCATTGTCTGGCTAAGATTTAGCCGAATAAGTAAGGGGTGGAGACAGCTGGTTATGTTATTTGGCTGTCTCCAGATGTGACTAAGTTTAGCTGGCCTTTTAACTGGCTATAGAGATAGCCCAATTAAAAAAAACCCAAAAAACGGTGGTGTACGGGCCTAGCAGCCCGAATCCATGTCCCCCACTGCATGTTGTAAAAACATGGCCTGTCAGGTCTACCTCACCCCTTCCTTCTCACCCAGTTCCCTCCAGGCGCTAAGAAAAAAATTGCCTCCTTCTCCTCCTCTTGTCCCTGCCCCCTTCCGAGTTAAGGACAGGGTAAAATGAAGGCCCCATCTTCCCTTCCATCTTCCAGTATTTTCAAACTCAAAGATCTTCACCCTGGATTGTGGCACCTTGCTGCCGTAATCCGAGACCAGTGCTTCTGCCATTGCTTTGTTATTAACGCTGGAAGCATAAGCTTCCAGCATTGCTGTGTGACTGGGACTTGTATCCTGCAATGACATCACGAGTCCAGTTTCCACTATCACATTGCCATTAAACTCAACTGCAAGCATTGGGCCGGATTTTCAAATCCTGCGGATTTACGCGCATAACCGGCCTTACGCGCGCTGGGCCTATTTTCAAACGGCCCGGTGACGCGCGTAAAGCCCCGGGATGCATGTAAGTCCCGGGGCTTTACAAAAGGGGCAGGACGGGGGCATTGCCAGAGGCCTCTGCACGGCCGCTGGGCCAGGGATCGCGTGCCGGCAGTCGGCCGGCACGCACAACTTCAACCCCACTGATCTCCAGTGGGTATGCAAGAATTCAACACTGATCTGGGGGGATTCCAGGTTCCAAAGCTGTTTTATTGTAGGAGCACAAATAACTAACATATAGAATAGACCTCTGGCCTTATATAATCAGGATGGGAAATGCTCACATGATACATATTATGTTATAGCACACAGACAAAAATTGTCTGCCTAGCTTTATCCATTCCATAGATCTTTTCATTTTATTGTTGTTATTGGCAATGCCATGATCACATGATTAGTTGGTATAACTCCTTCCCACAGCCAGCTATTTTATAAAAGAAAAAATCATGCTTAATTTTAAAAGCAATTTCTGACTCATCAAATATTGTCTGAAAAATAATTGTGTATTACAGCTCTTTCTGCTTATCTCAGAGCAGCGATGGTAATGTTACCACTTGAGCTTCCTTCTCATGGTTTATGTTGGTCTATTGATTCACAGGCCAGAACAAGGAATAAAATACACCCATCTTCTCTTGACATGTTTTTTGTGTTATTGGGCAAGGGCAAGTTCCATGATCCCATTTCTCCTCTTTTACAAAGCATTAAATGACAGAAAAGGTCAAGAAGGAATATTACCAAGAAGTGAACAGATCACAATGAGTGCAACCAGCGTTCGAGCAGTTGGTCAAGTTGTGCAGGGGTCATGACCCTTTTTGTATGCTTATTTTTACAGCTAGATCAGTGTATGTGCCTGTTTGAAAATAAACATGCAAATGGTTAAGATAACTGTGCACTCAATCTACAGCTCAAACATCTGTTTTGATCATTTTGTTTTCAAACTAAGCTCTTGTAAGGCATAGTTCATTCAATTTTCCTTTCTTTTGTAGTAGGTAGAGGGAGTTTATAATAGGCAAGTTAATTTTCTTGGTTAACAAAATACTGGCTTTGCTTTTTATTTAGGTCTGACTTGAGCGATTCTAAAATTGAAAACTACATCTCTCTAGGCATCTCCCTATAGGTGTTCTACAGCAGTGAACACAACTGTCCCTTGACATTGAAGTTTCATACTCCGGTGGAACATATTTTTCTGTGCTGTGGTTGACAATCTTCTTTCTATTGTAGGAGGACATGCGTAATGTAGCATGCTCCATCATTTGTACTGATATATTTATATTTAATATATGTTACTGTAGCTAATATTAGAAATCATTATAACTTCAGGCATAACAATTAGAGAATACTAGAGAGTAGGGATGTGCATTCGTTTTAGCCGAAATAGACAATGGCAACAAAATTGTCTATTTTGTCTTGTTTTGGGAGCGCCCCGAAACAAAAAATAAATTTAAGAAATTTCGGAAAAATTAGTATTTTGTGTTAGTGCACACTAAGTCCGAAATATGAAAAAAACACCCCAAACCATTAAAAAATCGAAATTAAGCACAAAAAACCTGAAACGAAAATGACAAAAAAAAAATAAATCTGTGCACATCCCTACGAGAAGCAAACCATTTGGCACCACCTTATTCGTTTTGTGTGTGTGTGGGTGGGGGCAACAACAACAACGGGTATTAGCACTGTTTGAAAGGCATCTATTTGTTGTGCAAAACATTTTATAGCTCCTAATGTTAGCATGCAATAAAGCTGCAATCTTTACCATTCAGGGACCTATACAATAAAGGTCAGCATGCATGAGAAGTCCACAAGACTTCTGGACTTATGTTCGCTCGGCAGGTGAATCAAAAACTGAGTTTTTCAAATATAACAACAAATGTTTTGTTCGGCAACAAAAACCAACACTGTCTTCCAAAGTAAGAACCTCATCCCAAACATCAAGCATGGTGGTAAAGGTGTCATGGTGTGGTGCTGCTTTGCTTCATCAGGACCTGGATCAGCAGTGCCAGAAAATGTTAAGTGGAAGGTATTGCTGCTTAAGTAGGTGCCACCAGTTATTCTATGAAGGGTTCCCATACTTTTTCACATAGGGATTTATTGATGAGTAAGTGATCAAAATACATCCTTTTTCTTTGAGTTATTTATTCAATAGGGTTATCCTCTTTTTTTTAAGGTTTAGATTAGGATCTAACCATGTTTTGAGCACCAACTGTGCTAAAAAAACAGATCATCCTAGGAGGTTCATAAATGCTTTTTGGTGAACCTGAGGCTGGCAGCCACATTCTTTTTTGAGAGTAGTGGTTTCTTCTAGCTATCCTCCCATGAACATCATGCCCATTCATTGTTTTTCTGATCTTTGATGCATGAACCTCACATGAACCACAGAGAGAGAGGTGTGCAGATCTTTAGATGTTCATCTGGGATTCTTTGTGAATTTGAGGATGATTTTCCAGGTTTGCTCTTGGGGTGATCTTGGCAGGATGACCGCTCCTGGGTAGAATCACTATA
Source organism: Rhinatrema bivittatum (assembly GCF_901001135.1). Lineage (NCBI taxonomy): Eukaryota > Metazoa > Chordata > Amphibia > Gymnophiona > Rhinatrematidae > Rhinatrema > Rhinatrema bivittatum. The sequence goes on from NC_042628.1 coordinate 27,382,330, forward strand.
TTTTCTTTCTTTATATTCTACTTTTCGGCTCTTCAAAGCGGATTACATTCAGGTACTGTAGTTATTTCCCTGTCCCCAGAAGGCTCAGAATCTAAGTTTTGTACCTGAGGCAATGGAGGGTAAAGTAACTTGCCCAAGGTCACAAGGAGCGACAGTGAGATTTGTACCTTGGTTTCCCTGGTTCATTGCCTCCTGCTCTAATCACTAGACTAGTCTTCAACGTTTTCTATTTGTAATCTATCTGTCTGAAGGTGGATGGATGAAGCCCCAAATGTTTAGAAATGATCTTGTAAACCTTTCCAGATGGATGAGCATCAACTAATCTTGTTCGTGGATCCTCTGAAATTTCTTTTGATCGTGGCATGAAGATCTTTATGGTGAAGACCAAATTCAGAACCTTTTGGATCTTTATAGAGGACAGACTTCCCAAAGTTCAGTTGTGCAGATTTACTCTGCAGGGTGGTTTACTTAATTATTGATTCTAAGTAGACAATTAATTGCACTAAGGATACTAGAGGTTCACTTACTTTTTCACACACACTGAATCTGAATTGGTCTTATTGTTCCTTCTATGCACATTATTGTGTTTCAAGAAACACGGAATTGTTTAAGTTCCATCGTTTTTTTTGTTTGCATAAGAAAAGACTGGTTTCAATTAAACAAGGGAATCATGATAAGAACTTGGGATTCTCATTAGTATACATGCTGTCCACAAACATTTTCTCAGCACCATACCTGCTTTTCCTGTGGGTACATTTTCACGAGAAATAGTGTGCATAAATTTGAAAGTGCAATCCATGTGCGTTACTTACCTCTCCTGACCTGAGCACACCCCCGGGAATTCCTCCTCGGAATGAGGCTAAAAGTACGCAGAACATTACACCTACTTCAGCTAGGCTGAGGGAGGGCCAGTTTTCAGACAGGCAATTTACATGTGTAAATGGCTTTGAAAATTGTCCTCTAAAGGTCTAGATTTGAAAGTGAAATTACTCTTGATGTTCTTGAGTTGGGTTCAGAGCTAGGGCACATTCAATAATCACATGTTAGCAAAGCCAGCAGTTCATTTCACACGGCCGGCAGCACCATAAGGTGCCATTGTATGGTACATTATCCAGCAATAAGCTAATTGCATTCCTACTGCTGCTGCTATGTCCTTACCATAATGCACATATCAGTGCTTTCAATATTCTCTCCTCCTGTGCCGATTCAGTTAGAAATTAATAGACCCCCTGAGACGTGTCCTTTTTTTTTTGCTTATCGTCACTGGGCAGACTTTGCATGAAAGGACAGCAGTCCCATCTGCCTGAATGAAAGACATCTATCATCAACCCTTGCCCTAATATTTTATTATTTGCTCATTATAGCAGGTGTCTCCTGAAGTATTGGGAAGCAGGGGAGTGATAAAGTGGCAGGAAGCCATCTGCCACCAGTAGAGGCCAGCTATAGAGCAAAAAATAGCAAACAGTTTTTTATTACCACTTATTTAGCAGTCTTCTATAGTGGTAGATAGTGTAGCATAAAAAGGATCTACTGTATATTTGTGAATTATAAAGGCATCACGACTGGAACTCAAATATTCTATCTTTATTCAGTATTGAACTGTTTATATATATGGTTATATTTCTTTGATTTTTTTTCCTGTTGTCTTATAATTTTTCAGTTCCAAGTAAGGGGCATGAACAATGTAACGTAGAATAAAAGAAGCTGCACACTGGTCACCCTTTTTCCCCATGTTGGTACACTTTGTTTGATTGCAGCAAACATGGCCACAATGGTTGCCTTCACCTTGAGCTACAGCTATTGTTCACATAATTGCCATTTGATAAATGTGACAGATATGTGTGGGCGCACATTATAACAGTGATCTTTACTATTTTTTTAAGCATGGGCCACTTTGGATCCAATACGGCAGAAGTGGAGCTGGGTTGGGGAGGGGGGCTAATGCCATTCATTGTTGTGGCCAACCATGTGTGTATGTGTGTGTGTGTGTGTGTGTAATCCTCTTCAGTGTTGCAGTTGACCAGGGGTGCCCCCTCTCAACCTCCCATTGGCCATCACTGCCTACTCTAATCCCTCCAACAATCTGCAAACCCCCACCCTTCACATCCTCTCCCTTCCCACATCACAGCTGCCTCTCAAACCCCGCATAGCTGCAGCCTCTTATTGTGGTCCATTACTGGGGTCACCAGTGGCATCATTAGTTAGCACAGCCAGCTGGGCAGGATGCAGGGCCGGCGGGTCCTATTAGGTGAACTAGGCGGTCACCTCGGGTGCCGACCCTTAGGGGGTGGCTGAAGAGCAGCCATGTGGCTCCACAAGAGGAGCCTAACCTGCTCACGGCAGAGGAGTAGAGATTTGGCAGGCTGCGAGCAGCGCTCATCCTGCTTGCGGCCCAGAGATGCACACACCCGGTGGCGCGAATGCGGTAGAAGTCGTGGCCGAGACCGGTGGGGGGGGAGGTGCAAAGCAAAAGACTCACCTAGGACGACTAATACCCTTGCACCAGCCCTGGCAGGATGAGAAGCATGGTGGCTGAGTGGGTATTCCAGAGTATCAGGATTAAACTAAGTAAAGGGGGTGGGATGCTGGCAGAATAAAACAAGGCACTATAGTACCTACATGTTACCCACTTTGAAGTAGCTGAAAGGCAGAATAGAAATACAATTAAAAAAACAAAAAACCCAAGGTGTGTTCTTGGCAGCATTCCTGCCAGAGCTGATTTATGAAAGGAATGGGAGCCTCAGCAGGGGCTGCACTCAGGGTCGGTGGAAGTCACCAGTGGTCCATGGGCCTTACCTTGAAAAACACTGAATTATAAGTTAAGGAATGTGTCAGAAAGCAACTGCTATACAGTGCTGGTAGCTCAAAGTTGCTGGCAATATTCAGTGGTAGGAATATGCATTTGCATGAAATGAATGGATAAAATGCAACAGATGAGACTATTTTCATTGCATTTGTGGACTCCTGAAACAAATAGAGGGATGCTGACAAATTTAAATGAAAGGTTTTGTTTCATTTGTTTATGTTTTCCATTCAAGTCTATGGCCCATTAAACAGTGCTGCAACGAGACCTGTGACTATATCAACCAACAAATGCCTGTGTGAGGTAGCAGCCAGGTTGAAACCAAAACAGGAGAAGTAGGTAGAGGAGAGAGGACCAATCAAAGTAAAGTATTTTTTCTAAACTAGCTGGCATCTGGATGAAGAGATGCTGATATTCTCCCACTCAAATGTCTAGCTTGTCACTTACATTCCTTAGGGGATTGGCTCTTGGATCAAAATGATTATATGGATATACAGTTAGAAAAATCCTTCTGTGCATCTCTAGATTTAAAATATTTACTCCATTCCCACAGAGACCAGATACCAGATTGGATGGCCAAATCTATGTGGTAAAGTCAGCAACAGGTATGTGGAGATATATTAGATCCATAATGCTGCTAACCATAGAGACATCCTTATTCACACCATTAGTGGGTAATCCAGACTTTCCACCAAGGAATACATTTTTTTTTTAAGTCATAGTCTGAATAGACCATGGATTGTCGCAGATTCTATTGATAAAGAAACCCAGCTTATGAATGTTTACGAATATTGTAGACAATAGCTAAGCTTCACATGCACTGATTTTCTTGCTTACTTAAAAATGGAAACATAGAAATGACAGCAGAAAAGGACCAAATGGTACATCCAGTCTGCCCAGCAAGCTTATCGTAGTATCTGCTGTGCCGTGCAGGTTACTCCCATGCTTATCAGTTTCCCAGAACTTAAAAGTTAGGGCTTTTGTTGATTGCTGTTTGACTCCAATTTCCTTTTACCCCCATGCTTATCAGTTTCCCAAACTGTAAAATTCAGGGCACTCATTGATTACTGTTTGAATCCAATTCCCCATTAGTCCTTGCTATTGAAGCAATGTTGGAGGTGCATCAAAGTATCAGGCTTATTGGTTAAGGGTAGTAACCGTTGCATCCGCAAGTTACCCCCATGCTTATTTGTTCCCGCAGACCATAAATGTCGGGGCCCTCGTTGATTGCTGTTTGAATGCACGTCCCCCTTTCCCCCTGCCGTTGAAGCAGAGAACCATGACGGAGTTGCATCAACAGTATGAAGGCTTATTGGTTAAGAGTAGTAATCGCCACACCAGCAAGTTACCCCATGTGCTCTTTTCTTCATTTCCATCCTCTAGCCTTTAGGGATCCACAGTGTTCATCCCATGCCCCTTTGAATTCTTTCATTGTTTTCTTCTTCACTACCTCCTCCAGGCATCCACCACCCTCTCTGTGAAGAAATATTTCCTGATTTTGGTTCTGTCATCTTCTCTGGAGTTTCATTTTGTGACCCCTAGTTCTATGGATTTCTTTCCAATGTCGAATGTGCATCATTAAAACCTTTCAGGTATCTAAAGGTCTGAATCATATCTCCCCTGCACTTTCTCTCTTCCACAGTATTTATTTATTTATTTATTTATTTTTGGTTTTTATATACCGATCTTCCTACATTAGATGCAAATCAAACCGGTTTACATAGAACAAGAAGAAACTTGCTAAAAGGCATTACATAAAACAATGAACAATTATGCAACATTAAATAACATTGTCAAGAGAGTCAACTAATTATACAAAATTGAATTAAATGGTAATTAAACAGTATACATATTTATTCAGATCCTTTAGCCTATTCTCATAGGTCTTCTCATATAGACCCCACACCATTTTTTTCACTCTTCTCTGGACCATCTCCATCCTGTCTTTATCCCGTTTGAGATTCCAGAACTGAACACAGTACCCCAGGTGAGGCCTCTCCAAGGACCTGTACAAGGGCATTATCACCTTATTTTTCTTTCTGGTTATTCCTCTCTCTGTGCAGCCCAGCATTCTTCTGGCTTTAGTTCTCTCCTTATCACATTGCTTCGCCATCTTCAGATCTCCAGGCACAAGATCCCTCTCTTGGTCTGTGCCCATCAGCCTCACATCCCCCATCACATACAGCTCTTTTGGATTACCACACCCCAGATGCATGACTTTGCACTTCATGGCATTTAATCCCAGCTTCCAAATCTTCGACCACTCTTCCAGCTTTCTTAAACCTCTTTTCATTCTCTCTATTCCTTCAGGCATATCAACTCTATTGCAAATCTTAGTATCATCCACAAACAGACAAAATTTACCTTCTATCCCTTCCACAATGTCGCTCAAAAAAATATTGAACTGAGCCAGTCCCAAAACCGAACCCTGTGGCACTCCACTTAACATGGTTTTCTCTTCAGAGTAGGTTACATTTACCATTACACTCTGTCTCCTGTGAGTCAACCAGTTTGTAATCCATGCCACTACCTTGGCGCTCAGTGCCAAACTTGTCATTTTATTCACATGCCTCCTCTGCAGGACCGTATCTAAGCTTTGCTGAAATCCAAGTAGATCACATCAAGAGCTCTTCCTCGATCCAATTTTCTAATCACCCAATCAAAAAAAATCAATCAGCTTTGTCTGGCAGGACCTTCCTCTGGTGAATCTATGTTGCCTTGGGTCCAGCAATCCACCAGATTGTAGATAGTTCACTATCCTTTCCTTCAGCAGAGTTTCCATTAATTTTTCCATCACAGAGGTGAGACTAACTGGCCTGTAATTTTTGGCCCTCTCTCTGCTACCACTCTTGTGAAGTGGGGACCACCACCACTCTTCACTAATCCCGCAGCACTACTCCCATTTCCATGGATCTATTAAACAGGTCCTTCAGCGGACCAGCCAGCACATCTCTGAGTTCTCTCAGTATCCTGGGGTGTATCTCATCCAGCCCCATGGCCTTGTCAATTTTCAGTTTACCTAGCTTCTCCCATACATTCTCGTCTGTAAACAGAGTTTTGCTTACTCCATCCCCATCTATGGTCTTATTAACCAGCAATGGTCCTTCTCCAAGGTCTTCTTTAGTGAATACCAAACTGAAGTATTTGTTTAATATTTCTGCCATTTCTTTGTTACTCTCTACATACACATTGCTCCTTGTCACTTTTCAATTTCACTATACCACTTCTGATGTCCCTTCTTTCACTGATATATCTGAAAAATGTTTTCTCTCCTCGCTTTACCTCTTTGGCCATCCGTTTGACCTTTTGCTTTCCTTATTACTTTAGGTGTTACTTGGAGTTAGTTTACCACTTACCTCCCCATCTTTTCATGCATTGCTTAGATTTTATGCTAGACAAAAGGGCACTCTTTCCCAGCTATATATATTTTTACATAATCAAATCTCTTACAAAATCTCTGCAGCTCATCTTATCTCAGGGATAAATGTCCCTAGTTTTGGCTGAGCTGTATTGGCTCCCAATTTCCTGGCATATCAGATTAAAATCCTTACATTAATCTTTAAATCCATTCATGGCCTTTTACCAAATTGCTTAACTGCTAGGTTGAAAGTATACTGTCCCTCACATACCTTGCGTTCTCCTTCAAAGCTATTGTTAGCGCAGTCCCTCCATTAAAGGATGTTAAACTACAGGAATCTCTCTCACAAATCTTTAGCATTGTGGGACCTGTTCTCTGGGATGATCTTCCAGAATCTCTTAGAAGGGAAGAGGTTTTGCTGCATTTTAGGAATTTCGTAAAGGCTCACTTGATTGCTTTGACCTTCTCTAATGGCCATCCTTTTTTTTGGTCTCCTGGCTATGAGCATGGGAGTGGTGTTGTAATTGCTTGGAATTTTGTAAAACTGTTGCAGGGCTGTGCTGCTTTTAGGTAGTCATTTGTTTGCTATGTTTCTAGTGTTCATGGTTGTATATTTCTTGTTTGCGTTTACTCTGCTCAGTGATGTTTCTTTTATAATAAAGACATAAATATGCAAAGAAAATTCATTTTCTCTGTTGGATTTCACATGGAATCCTTGTCTTTTCAGAAGCTCTCTTAGAGTCAAAGAAAAGCTTTAAAAAAGAAGAATTTAATGTTGTGATTGGCAAAGGGCTTTCTGTTATCTTTGCTGCTGCAGTCACAGTATGCTCACTGTGAGAGAGAGACAGAGGCACTGTTTTCTGTCTGTTCATTGGGGCAGGGTAGTGGACTAGAGATCTAGAAGCAGTAAATAGCAGTGATTTTTTGTTTCTGTCTGACTCTGCACAGTGCATTGTACTACCTATCTGCAGACAGATTGAAGAGAATAGAAACACAGCTTTGCCAGCCTTTTCAGTTTATTCTCTTTCTGACAGTACTTTTGTATGCAAAAGGCATCAGTCAGTAGTACAGTATGTGTGTGAGAGAAACATTTTATACATACTGTGAGGGATAGCCATAGAAAGGCAGAGACTAAGTTTGTGCCACTAGCAAGCTATTAATTCTCCTTGGTAAGTTGGCATTGTACTTGTTAAGCACTGAAGTGAACTCAGATTATCATCTTAAGTGTGTGACAGACAGTATTAGAATTATAGTGGTGAGCGGTACAATATTAGCAAAGTATATTTTGACATTAAAATCCCCCACTTCCAATTCCATCATGCCACTGCAAACAAAGGGGAGAGGAGAAAATGGCAGGGGCAGAGGATTGGGGTTCCTGCAGAGCCAGCCTAGCCTGTCAGAAGCACAAGCAGTAGTACTAGTGAGAATAACAAGGAATCATGGCCGTAATCTAAAAAGAGACTTTTTTAGTCCAGAAAACCAGGAGTAGAAGCTTGTTCAAGCCAAAATAAATTAAAATTGGGAAAGTATGTATGACCACCACCTATCCCTCTCTCTTGCTTTGGAGCAGGAGCAAAAGGCAGGACAGCAATCTGAGGTTAGTGTTAGCAGGGCAAGGGCAAGGGTAGGAGCAGAAGAATTGCAATACCCCAAATCAGCAAGGAACTCCTCCTTGATTATGGCTTCTGAGGTAATTGAAGCAGTATTTTCAAAAACTGATTCCCTGAATCAGAAGATATAAAAAATCTAGTAGCAGAAGAGAATTTGGGAGCTATAGTCAGTAGCATCACAGCTTCCAGTGAAGGGGTGGGGGAAGTAAATGATAAGACTATGTTGATAGCAACCCCCAGGCAGAGTTGATGTAAAAGTTGGCCTTCCTAACAATCTGCCTTTGCTGGGTTTCCCAGAATTTCCATGCAAGTGGCAGGATGATGGAAAACATCTTGGTGGTCTTGCTTTGCTGCTATATCCCTGATATACCACCTTGAGGGTCTTCCTGCCACTCAGTGTTGCTGTCTTACCTTTTATCCTACATCTTGAGGGTCTTGCCATAGACTCTACATCTTAGAGTGTTTTTGCTACTCTGGTGATTGCTTTGCACCTATCATGATCCCTTGAGATGTTTTTGCTACTCTGTGTGCTGTTTTGTCCTTCTATTGGTGCCTTGGGGATTTTACTGCCACCTTTGCTTCTTCATTCTTCCTTCATGGGACTGTTAGTGTCATTTTGCCCCTCTCGTGCTACCATTGGGGGTTCATGCCACTTTTATGGGTGCCCTCCTTTGGAGCCTTGGGGTGTTCTTGCCTCTCTTGCTGCTGCTTTGCTCCTCTCATGGTGCCTTGGAGAACTCCTACCACTGCTGGCACCCTTTTGACTGTTTATGGTGCCTTAGGCTATTCATGCCACTTTTGGTCCCACTTTGCCACAGTTGGTGTCTTGGAGTTCTCTTCCCTCTTCCAATGATGTCTACCCACAAGTACATTAAAATTAATTAGAAAAAAACCCTAATTTTGAAGCTCAAAATAGGCTGCATTACTTTCACCATTGAATCACATGTAAAATAAAAAAACAAATGGAACAAATAAACAAATTTATTTTTGTTTGAAGGAAACAAAATGAATGGAGGTAACCTACGAAAATGAATAAACAAACTAAAACCAAAGTTATGATTCTGCACATCTTTATTTGGTGGTTCAAGGATATCAATGTCATTTGAAGTCATTGCATCATGACTGAATGCCACCTGGTTAAAAAAAACTTGGCATTGTATATATATAGAGAGAGAGAGAGAAAGAGAGAGAGATAGATACACATTTTCTTTTGAATGAAACACCACCCCCACAACAACTTATTCTTTATCTTTTCGTGTATCTTTTGTTTTTTTTTTTAATTAATTGCTTGCTACAGTCTTACAGCAAGTAGCATGCAAAACAGAACAATGGAGAATCCAGCAAGGAGTGCTATCATTTTCTAATATATTGTGCCTAAATAATAAAAGCATTTTTTAAGTTTTATCATCTCTCATAGTCTCAGGAGATGTTTGTTTCATCTTTTGTTCAGACTTGGTATATATTTATATTCTATTCTTAGCTTTTAGATAAGGAGTGAACAGTACTGTAACTAACTACTGTGCCATTTGAAATACATTACGTCAGTTACAAAGGGTAAAGAACATTTCTTTAAGGAGGAACAAGCACTATGATGGATCTACATATTATACAGAGGTGCTAGTCTTTCTGCATATTTGGTCTAGGATGAGTGCTCCATCTATTTTACTGAAACAAAGATCACAGAATGTGCCAACAGATAAATACTACCAGGCTCTTTATCCTTTCCCACTGCAGTACCACAGACCTAATTTCCAAAAAGGGGCAGAGCATAGGCATGGTATGGGTGGGGCGTTGACGCCTGGCCAAAAATGTGAGCGTAAATACTCTTACGGGCACTCACTGGGGTCCCCTGCCATGTAAATTTACTTCTGCTATGGAGGACGTGTAAGTAATAAAATAAAAAATTTAGGCCAGGCAGCGGAGTGTTCAGGGTCGGGGTTAACAGGGTGGAAGGGTGGCTATAAAAGTAGGGGAGTTTGCAAATCCTATCCCTAAACTGGGCACATTTGGAATGAACTGAGAAAACTATCTATGGCATCGGCAGATGCCCCTTGTAAAATTTCCCCAACTTACATACATGCATGTGTCCATTGAAAATTGTGCATACATGTACACGCGATCAGCCTATTTTATAACATGCGTGGAAATACATGCGTATGTTAGAAAATGGCCACGTCTTTTGGTGCGAGTCGGCATATGCTCGTACATGTGCACCCGCGCAGCTGTTTAAAAGATACCGTCTTAGGCTTTTGATCAAAGACCTGCGAGAACAATCCAGGCCTTTACTTTCTTCCCGGATTTCAAACAGTTATTCTCTGTATGCAGATGTAGGGATAGAGAATTTCAAATTAAGGGTGCTTGGAATTGAAAGGTTCTCTCTCTAGTCTCCCAAACCTAATTTCTCAAGGTGAAAGTTCTTTTGAGAGGCTCTCAAAACTCTTGTAGGTCTCTAAGGAAGTAAGAGCTTAGTCAGAAAATCATGCTTGCCTCTATATAAAGCCTTATATGTAAGGCAAAGTACTTTAAATATTATTCTACATTGAACTGGAAGCCAGTTCAGTTCATACAAAAGGGGAGATATATGATCATATTTGGACACACCAAATATAATTCTAGTTGTTATATTCTCAAGCAATTGTACATGTCTTAAATTTACCTCTGTAATGCCTACGTAAAGGGCCAGATTTTTGGAGGATTTACGCGCGTAACCGGTCATTTGCGCGCCGGGCCTATTTTCAAAAGGCCCGGTGACGTGTGTAAAGCCCTGGGATGCCTGTAAGTCCCAGGGCTTGCAAAAAGGGGTGGTCCGGGGTGGGTGGGGGTGTGGCCAGAGGCCTCCGCACGGCCGCTGTGCCGGGGATCGCGCACCGGCAGTTGGTCGGTGTGTGCAACTTACTTCAGCCCCAGGGCTGAAGTAAGTTTTAAAACAAGAAAAAAAAACAAGAAAAAGGGCAGGGGAGGTAGGGGAAAGGAAGGTGGGGTGAGGGGGAAGGGAACGGGGGAAGGCAGCGCAGCTCGGGCTCAGCGCACACAAGGTGCACTGACCCCCGATTTTATAATATGCGCGTGCCTGCGCGCACATGTTATAAAATCGCGCGTCCATGGATGCGCGCGCGTATCTCTTAAAATCTACCCCCAAAGAGAATTGCAGTTATCAAATATAGACAATATTAATGCACTAGACAGCATGTTCAAATCATTCCTATTCAATAAAGCAGCTATTTAACAAATTATACAAAGACTGTGGAAAAAACAGATTTGGATAATAGAGGTACTTGCTTTGACATTGACAGTGCACTGTCCAACTTAATTCCCAGTCTTGTAATCACGTCTACAAGAGCAATAACAACATTTTGCGTACAGGGAGTTCATGCTTCCAGTATTGCTGACATAGCAAGATAGGCAGTACCGGCTGGGCTTGCAGTAGCAGTGAACTGCAATCCCAGCTGAAGATGGCTACTTGACAGGATTCCGGGAGGGTGGGAGAGTTAGGTTTGGGCTGGGGGAGAGGGAGGGAGGCTCAGGAGGGGTAATTGTGGGCAAGCATTCTGAAATGGGGAATGGGTGGAGGGAGGCCAAATCCTAGGTCTTACAACTTTTCATAGGGGTTTGTGTATGAGTCGGGCGGGCGGAGGGAGTTTGGGCAGGCTCAACCCAGCAGGAAAAATTTGAAAATTACTGCCTGGGGGTTGAGGAATCAGGCTGCAGGCTCACATGGTACTCTTTTTAAAATTTATAATAAATCTCTGCTATTTAACAGATTGTATTCTTTTGAATATAACCAGTTGAGATGAGGCAGCCCTACAATTATCTGGCTAACTTAGCCAAAAATAGCTGATGGTAGCTTCAGCCTGGCTACCGCTATTACTAATATAACATGTGTCTAGTCTGAAGTAAATAATCATTTGAATCAGCCATAGTAATACATTCTATTTATTCTTTTGAAGATTTATAACCCGCTCCATCCAAAGCACTTGGCAGGGTAAACGGAGGACCAACCTTAGTACGAAAAGGTTCCCATATCTTAGGATCATTTTGATAGAACCCCTCTGACCTCAAGGTTTTCCAGTGTATAAACTTGCCAAAGTAACATCGTGCAATCAAAGGTGGGAGGGTGAGAGATTCAATCTCCAGTGAGAGGCCAACATTTCAGATAGCTGCTACCAACGCACGGCTAACTAAGCTAATTCCCCCTTTCCTAACCTGCTTAAAACCCGTAAATGGCAGACCCAGGAGGGTCCAAAGATAATTTGATTTCAGTAAAGTGACAAATCCCCAAGAGGCTTTCAGGCCAATATAACCATACTTTAGGGCATGTCCACCAAATGTGAAAGTATGTCCCACAACCACCACACTCTCACCAATATTTCTCATGGTTCATGAAACCTATCTTTATCAGTCTGTCTGGTGTATAGTATCAATGCTGTAATTTCTTGTAACCTGCTATATTCTTTTCAATATAGCCAATTAAGTCTTAAGTTATCCAAGCACATATTGCTGGATAACTTTAGGACAGGAAATAGCTGGAGATAGTTTGAGATACCTGAAAATAGGTTAAGTTAACTGGATAACATAGATCAGCCCTGGAATGCGTCTTTTTTTATGCAAGTCAGTATTTTCCAGATAATGACTTATCCAGCTAAAATTTATCCCAAGTGCCCTAATTTGTGACTTACCTGGCATATAGCCAGATAAATCACAAATTATTTGGCTAAATGCCTCTGAATATGGACCCTAGTATGCTGTGACAATGAGTTTCTGGACTGTATTACAAATGACGTAGCTCAAGACTCTGTAGCCGTGTCAGATTCCTTCTTGAGAGGGCAAGTGAAAGTGTGATTTTGGTTTTCTTTTAGCAATCTCTAATGGAATATGGCATTATTCATTTCTACAGTAATTCGATGAGTAGAAAAAAATATTTCTTCACCAGTGACATTCCTTCTCAGTCTAGAAGAGGTGTAGGACGTTTATTTTCTACAAATAGGCAGCTGTCATAAGAATGATTAATTGATGTATTTATGAATAAACAAGCCTAGAATTGCATGCCAGCTTAAAAAAGTGCTTTTCCTAACTCCATGACTTACATGTGTGTGTGTTATAATTGCTTCAGATGTGTGTGTGTTTCAGAAGATTTGTGTGCATGTGCCTTGCAGTTGTCCAATAGGGGAGAGGGAGGGGAAGGTTTTAAGATGTGGGCATTAGGGAGAGGGTATGTGGTGGCATGGGTTATGTGTATATTTGTGTAACATTGGCCAGTTGCGAGGCTGTCCCGTGACCAACCGCATTCACCCCAGAACGCCAAGTTTCTTTGCGGCCCTCACGCCGTCATTGGAGCACCACTGTCACTCTCCATAGGCACACACATCTCCACTCCTAATCTAGGCCCCATGGCAGAAACTCCTGCTCAGTGCTCCCTGATGACATCGGCCCTGCCAGGCTATTCAAGCATGAGCCCTGCTCAGCAAAAGGTCTCCTGCCTTGCCCACAGTGCGTGCTACTATTGTTCCTGTGCTTGGCTTGCCTCCTGTGTTTCCTTGCCATGCCCTTGCCAGCCCTAACCTCAGCCCGTGCATGGACTCTCTCTCTCTCTCTCCGACCGCTCTTAAGCCCTCGGGGTCCTGCCAGCCTCTGGACCCCAAGGGCTCAACCTGCAGTGAACGGGGGATGGTGTAGGTGAAGCTCCCGCTCAGTCCCAGGAAGGTCGTGTCCGCCAGCTGGCGGCGTGGGCCTGGTAAGTTCACTTACCAAGCTGTGTCAACTACGCCACAGCCCAGGGGTTCACAGCTGTGACAGTGTGTGTGTATATATGAAGTTTCGAGAATGTGTGTATATACGGTATGTGTGCATGAGGATTATGTGTCTTTCTGGGGTATGAGGATGTGAGGTATGTGTGTAGGTGTGTGTTAGTGTGTGTGGATATTTGGGAAGGTATGTGGAGTTATGTGGGAAAACATGCAGAGTGTGAGTGTGAGTTGGAGGTATGTGTGGAGGTTATGTATATGGGGTGTGTGTCTGTTTTCTTTAGTTTGGTTGCAGATTTAAGTTTGAGTAGTAATCTTGATATCTGCAACTGAACTAAAGACTAATGATTGTCTAATAAGACTACTCATCACCATCTCCAACTCTGATGGCTAAAAGAAAATAAAATTTAGGACAAAACATTAAAGTATGTGAAATAATATGTGATTCTTTTACATTATGGGAATTTTAAACCATAAATTAGTCAACTAAATTGGTGAGTATAGGATTTACATGAATGGAGATCACCACACATGGCATCCTTCTTTCGGGATGGGATCATTTAATGTGCTTTAATATCTGAATGCTCTGAGAGTAATACGCATTTTGTGACTCATGTATGCTATATCATAGCTATGGTGTCAATCACCCAAACCTGATAGCCACAGCTCTGAATTTGTAATCAGTAAATGAAGCCATAATCCTTCATTGAGGGGAAAAACAGCTTCCCCTATAAATCAAAAGGCTTTATTCGGGAATGTGTGATACTGTCGAAGGCGTTTGAACTATGATGTGTTCCTTCTGCATGACAGACTGCCAAGAAAAATAGCAATTATGATCAATTATGCACTATTTGGTTGAACCATATGATTGTATCTGCTTCTCTTTGTGGATTTTGGCAGTGGTTCATTGTAAAACTGCTCGCCCTAGTGATATTATAAGTGGTTTGCTGTATTTTTTTTCAGTACCCCTAAAGATTTTGGGTGAGTATAATAATGTTCCTCGTGCTATCTTTCTGTATCCCTGAGGATGGTCCCATCTGGGGATAAAATGTTGGATCCTTGGAAGGCATTTTCTTTATTTTTTTCTTTGATAACCATTGGAGTACCTGAAACTTTTTTGTTCTCCAATTATGTCATAAGTAGGGGCAGCCTGACCTGAACAATCTAAAATGATCCGTAAGGGGAGGACAATTTTCAAAGGTATTAACACAGGGATGATGGGCTGGCTGAAAATCGCATGCCTGAAATGTGACTAAAAATACATGCACGTTCTATAGCACACCTAGTTTTAGCCATAAGAAAAAAGGGGCATGTTTAGATCAGGGAAGTAAAACAACAAGAGGTCAGTATTTAAAACTTATCTGGCTAACTCACATGGGATATTCAGCAGCACAGCTATGCTATGCTATGCTGTGCTGCTGAATATCCCCCTATTTGATGCAACTGAGCCAGATAAGTTACATCTGGCTAAGGCTTGGATTTATCAAAATGTGGTGTGTTTTATGGTAATAGACAGTTTATCACAATTTGTGCTGAGAGAGAGAGAGAGAGAGAGATAGATAGAGCCTAGCCATAATGCCCTCACACTAGATCGGTATTTATATCTCTATGGGAGACCCAATTAGAAACTCGAGGTG
The DNA here is from genome assembly GCF_901001135.1 of Rhinatrema bivittatum. Classification (NCBI taxonomy): domain Eukaryota; kingdom Metazoa; phylum Chordata; class Amphibia; order Gymnophiona; family Rhinatrematidae; genus Rhinatrema; species Rhinatrema bivittatum. The sequence continues at coordinate 27,397,479 of NC_042628.1, forward strand.
AGGTTTAGGTATTAGTGTAGGGGTTAGGGGCCACTTTGACATTCAAAGTGAGATGTACAAACAGAACAGTGCTCTCTTGTGAAGATTTGATGTCCTCCAGAGTGAGGAAACTCACCCAAAGATGAGATTTGTGCAATATTCTCTCAACCTCTCTCTCTCTCTTCCCCCCCCAAACCCCCCCCCCCACCATATAACACTTTGATTAATGATCCCCTGGATAAGTATGAATATTGCTACTTATCTGGCTAGTTAGCCAGATAAGTAGATCAGCCCACTGGATATTCAGCAGCTGTCACTTAGCCAGATAAGTCAGACTTATCCAGTTAAGTAGTATTTGAATATTGGGCTCCATGAGTACAAAGGGAATTTCCTGGACTGAGTGGATGTGTTCCTGGGGATGGAAATGGACTCATGATTAAACTTTTGCATTTTCAAAAGTGTGCATGTAAATTTCCCCATAAATTTCCTATGCACAGATTAGCAGGTATGTGGGTAGTTTTGGTGGAGTAATTTTCAAAGCAAATGTGTGCATAAGTTTGCTCTGAAAATTGATGTAACTTATACATGTATTTGCCAACTTTCTTTTGTGGGCTGTTTCAAATTAACCCACTAAGGGAGTGATTTTGTAACTGCCTGCCTTGGTATAAGGTATGAGGGCATCTTTTACCAGCAGACTTTACACTAATTTTCAGAGTGAAATCATGCATGCAATTTCAGTTTGAAAATTATCCCACAAAAACTACCCATGCATATTTACACCTACTAACCTGATCAGGTAGTTTGCCATAGAAAATAGGCATTTGCAAGTCACAAATGTTTGCTTTGGATTTATTTTTTTTCATTTTGGATTTGTTTTCTGGAATTCAGTTTATTTAATGTTTATTTTTGTTAAGTTCTTTTGCCTTGCTGCACAAATGTCCATAACGACTTATTAGCCGGGTAGACATAGGAAATATAAGAAACAGATGAACTACTGGGGATCTGACAGGTGCCTGTGACCCAGACTGGCCACTGTCAGAAACAGGATGCTGGGCTCGATGGACCCTTGGTCTGACTCAGCATGGCACTTCTTATGTTCTTACCTATCCCTAATGATCGAGAAAGAAAAACATCTGGCAGCACTGTCCAAATGTACTTCCAGGAACCTGATTATTTATGGTAGTAATCATGAGCTGCAGTACAGGGATCAGTAGGGTGAGCAAACATAGCAACCCAGGATTACATTTCATTATTGTTATTTCCTTCACAGTTTATTCATGGCATTAGTGGCCTCCAGATCAGCTCTTTGCTCTTTGCTTATGATCCCCCGCCACTTCCAAAGTTGCTAACTACCAGGAAATGCATTTCTTATTAGTTCCCTTTAGGACACACATCTTGCCATGGTGCTCCAAAATGGTCTTCACTCTCTCAGCCTATTCCCACCGCGATAATACAAAAATTGCTAGAGCCAAATGAGCTCTGCTCTGCTGATGCAGTAAAATGGGTACAAGTACAGTTCCATGAAAGAACGTAAATTCCATTCTTTAAACTCCATCTGAACAATAGTCGCATTAAAGACAAGAGCAGCAACAAATTTAATGCGTTATCTAGTTTTTCCTCTATTAAAGAGGGAACTGAACCTATGTGTCTCTCTGAAGATGTCTGGTTGAAATGCTTCTCCCCTGAGTGCACAGTGCACATTGAACATTCGGTGCAGGAGGAGAGATTTTATTAAAAAGTTTACTTTCTTCATAATTTTTGCCGTTCTTTCACCTGCACTTGCTAATCTCTAGGAATGTGCTATCAGGTGAAATTAGCATGGAAACAATAACTTTTGTTGTTTCATTTTGTTTTAGCATGTGCTAAAAAACCCTAAAAAAAAAAAAGAAAACAAAATGAAACAACATCTTTCTCTGTGCATACTCCTACTATTTTCTTGTGGGGGCCTCAGAGAGCAATGGCTCATTCTTACAACAAGTCCAATAGGAGCCACTGGTGGAAGGGATATGAGCCTGAGTTAACCCCTTATTTTAAACCTTCCCACTCTTTGTACTATGCACATAAGAGAGGGGTATATGATAGAAGTCTATAAAATCATGAAACAACTTGAACAGGTAAATGTGAATCGATTATTTACTCTTTCAGATAATACAAAGATTAGGGGCCCTCCATGAAGTTAGCAAATAGCACATTTAAAATAAATTGGAGAAAAATCTTTTTCACTCAGTGCACAATTAAGCTCTGGAATTCATTGTCAGAGGATACGGTTTAGGCAATCAGTATAGATGGGTTTAAAAAAGATTTGGATAAGCTCCTGGGGGAGAAGTCCATAAACTGCTATTATTCAAATCCATCGAAATCCATGCTCCAAAATGGAACCGATGCTCAACGAATAAAGGCCTCCTCAAAATCCCTCATGCCAGAACCACAACCACACAACTGAACACAACCCATGAGAGAGCTATATCCATTGCCAGCTCAACACTATGGAACTCAATACCAATCGAAATAAGAACTCAACCAAACATTAAAACCTTCAAAAAAGAGCTGAAAACCTGGCTGTTCACCAGAGCCTACTCAAACTCACTCACTCAACCACACTACCAAACACCCTCGCAACACAACACCAAGAAGAGATCTTCACCTCTCGATCAACAAATAATGTCTACTAGAGATGTGAATCGTGTCCTCGATCGTCTTAACGATCGATTTCGGCTGGGAGGGGGATGGAATCGTATTGTTGCCGTTTGGGTTTTAAAAATATCGTGAAAAATCGTTAAAATCGTGAGCCAACCCCCTAAAACCCACCCCCGACCCTTTAAATTAAATCCCCCCCCTCCCGAACCCCCCCAAATGCTTTAAATTACCTGGGGATCCAGCGGTGGTCCAGAACGGCGGCGGTCCGGAACGGCCCCCTCAATTGAATCCTTTTGTCTTCAGCCGGCGCCATTTTGCAAAATGGCCGCCGCAAAATGGCGGCGGCCATAGACAAAAACGATTCGACGCAGGAGGTCGTTCCGGACCCCCGCTGGACTTTTGGCAAGTCTTGTGGGGGTCAGGAGGCCCCCCCAAGCTGGCCAAAAGTTTCTGGGAGTCCAGCGGGGTTCAGGAAGCGATTTCTTGCCGCGAATCATTTTCCGTACGGAAAATGGCGCCGGCAGGAGATCGACTGCAGGAGGTCATTCAGCGGCGGTCTGGAACCCCCGCTGAACGACCTCCTGCAGTCGATATAACATATATATATATATACATAACCTATGTATACGTCAATAATCTCTCGACCCCTGTACATATTACTCCTCTTGTACCTGTACATATTACTCCTTTTGTACCTGTTTTCACCCACCCACCCTCCCCCCCCTCCCCCTCCCCTGTCTCGACCACCCCTACCCCTCTTTCCACAAGTTTGCTAGTTTTTGCTCTGTTTTCTGAGCTATGTTAAACACTGTTCCTTGTAAAGGCTTTGCCTATATATCCATTGTTGTAAGTTATCTGTAAACCGGCACGATGTGCAAACGGTTGCCGGTATATAAAATTAAATAAATAAATAAATAAATAAATATAGAGGCAGATTTTCAAAGGCTACGCGCAAATCCTGAGGAAATCTGCCCCTGCGCATGCCGCGCCCATTTTGCATAGGCTCGGCGGCGCACGCAAGCCCTGGGACGTGCGTATGTCCCGGGGCTTGCTAAAATGGGCGGTCCGGAGGCGTGTCTGCAGTCCGGGGTGGTCCGGGGGCGTGGCCGAGTACCCCAACACAGCAGCCTGTGTCGGGACCTAGCCAGCCGGTACGTGCAAGTTACGCCTGTCAGAGGCAGGCGAAACTCCATCGAACAAGGTAGGGGGGGGGGATTTAGGTAGGGCTGGGGGGGTGGGTTAGATAGGGGAAAGGAGGGAAAGGTGGGGGGGATAAAAAAAAAGTTCCCTCCGAGGCCGCTCTGATTTCAGAGCGGCCTCGGAGGGAACGGGGAAAGCCATCGGGGCTCCCCTTGGGCTCGACGCGTGCAAGGTGCACATGTGTGCACCCCCTTGTGTGCGCCGACCCCGGATTTTATAACATGCGCGCAGCAGCCCTAGAGATGTGAATCGGAACTGAAATCCGAACCGATTCTGGTTCCGATTCACATCTATAGAGATGTGAATCGGAACTGAAATCTGAACCGATACTGGTTCCGATTCACATCTCTAGCACGCGCATGTTATAAAATTGGGTGTACATTTGTGCGTGCCGGGTAGTGCGCACAAATGTACCCCGCGCGCGTAGGAATTAAAATCGGCCCCATAGAGTTAGGAAACCCAGAATGCATATTTTATAAATAAGTTTTACTAAAGGGTGCTATAGAAGAGGTAAGGATTTAATGAGATCTAAAAACTCACTTAAATTTAAATTCCCCTTCCACAGTCTCTCTAACCATGGTCAGCCTGATAAACAGAAGTCAGGCTCAAGAATCAAACAGAAGTTTTCTACCTGGCATCATACAACACTGCCACAAACATCGGGCCATCCCAACTGCTTTGCTTAAAAAAATCCAAAAACCCCCAAAATCCCTTATCTTTGACAAAAACATGTAAAACATATTTCTTGTCCCTCCAAATGTAATGAGAATGTAATATTTTTTGTACATTACATTGGTTAATCTACATATTCCTCTGGCCCCCCTCCCCCATATTAAAGGAAAATTCATTTTTATTTTTATCCAAATATATTTTATTACAAAAAAACTCATTTGAATTGAAATAAATGTAATAAATCTGTGCCAACAAGCCCTAGTTCCAAGAGACAATGTCACATATTTGGTGATATAGTTTCATGAAAATTAAGGTGGAAAAAACAAACCACAGTCTGATTCTTTCAACCAAGTGACATTTTGTTTTACTACTTGTGAAGATTTGGTAATAGTTCCTGCATAGAAAAGGGACTGTGACTTTAAAAACGCAGCATTTTTCCTTTGTCTGAGAATAACAGGACTGAGAAACTGAGATCATATTAGTTTAGGACTACATCCCCCAGAATTCCTTGCGGTCTGACTTTGGCTGAGAGCCAGCAAGGATGAATGAGCATTGGGTGTGGCCAGTCATATCTCCTATGGTAGCTGCTTCGGGGCAGATGCAGTAAAGTGCGTCCAGTCTAGTGCACAGGTTTACATGTGGTTGGATGCATGTTTTGGATGTGTTAGACTAGCACCCGATGCAATAAGGAGATTAGCATGTCCAAAACACATGCCCAAATAAATAGCCGATAATGCCCATCACATGTAAATTCCATATAGATGAGGCTATTAGCTATTACCCCTCAATGCAGAAAGTTGCTGGGTGCCCAATTCATACTTTTTAACATGGCAGATTTAAGTCCAGCCCTGAAGGTGGCATAAAGTCAATCTGTGAGTCAAGGGCTCATATGAAATTAAAAAATATGGGCCTCTGTGATTCCTCCTACTTAGCATCATTGTGATACTTAAATTTACTGCTTGCAGTGTTGAAAAATGAATGTATAATTGGCTTGATTAAAAAAAAAAAAAATTATTCTAGGTGCACAATGTAGACGGCCGGAGCAAGGGGCATTTACCTATGGGCGTCTTCAGCAACCTCAGCAAAATCGACCAGAAGGATAAAAACGGAGGCTCGTATTGAGCACCCATTGCAATTTTGGGCGCCTAATGAATTTGAGTGCTAGGGATGCACAATTCTCCCCTAGCGCGTCCTTTTTTACGCAGCCCCTCATTTAAATACTGCATTGGGCGCCCAGGGCATGTGGTTGTCTGTGTGGTAGGAAAACGGCCCCTCAATATGAGCGCCCGTTTTCAACGCACATCTTATTGCATAGGGCCCTCAGTGTATAAGAGGCGTCTGCACTCTGCAGTAGCACTAAGGGGAGAGCAGGCAGTGTGGCAGTCCCCAACAGTTCCTCTCTAGCCCCATCTATGGAGGAGGAGGTGGCAGAGGAGGACTCTGAGACTGACTGGACAAATCACTACTAAAAGTTAAGTTAAATGCTATAATTATCCAGGAAGAGATGGTCTTAGCTTAATTACTGAAGACTGACTTTAGGGAAAAGTTAAAGTGATTTATTTTCAAGTCTTTTGTCCAGTTATGTTGAAGGGAAAAATACAGGGAGATTAAGCTTAGCTGATTAACACTGAGAAGCTTATGAGTGTAGGAGTTTTAGGTTACTTTGACTCTATATTCATCTAAGACTCTCAGTGAACAGAGGGATATAAGGAGGCTTGATTGTGAAAAGTTTTAGCTGTAAAAATCCCTCCCTGAACCAGAGAGAAAGTGTAACAGTAGGGTTTTCAAAAATAGAATGAATTTCTCTAAAAGAATAATAGTAGTGGGAAAAGGCACTGAAATTGCTCTTGGGTTGGTTCACAAGCACAGCTACAGATTGATTGCAGATAATTAAGGTATTTCCTGTCAGAAAAACTGGGCTTAGTCCCAGAGTACTTCTCTAGATTGTTTGGGGTTTGAGTGTACTAATTAGAGTGCTTGCAGCGCTTTCTTAATTGTCTGCTAGGAGCAACTGTGTAATGTGTTAAAAGTATTGAGAAAAGAAGAATTCCAACTAAGGGGGCCATTTATCAAAATGCGATAAGGCGTTTTTGCATGCAAAAAGCCCTGGTAATGCATGTGATAGGCCCTTACCGCATGTGAAAATGTGTTTAATGCATTCGATAGCACCATATTGTATGGTGTGATGCAAATTCCAGGAGGGGGGGCGGGGGGAGAGGGAGAGAGAGAGACCGAGCCTGGCCATAATATCATAATATGGTAGGCCCACCTAGTAACTCGAGGTGGGGTTTAGGTAAGAGTGTAGGGGGTTAGGGGCCACTTTGACATTCTACATGACACCTATGAACAGAACAGTGGTCTCATGAAGATTTGATGACCTTTGGAGTGAGGAAACTCACTCCAAGATGAGATTTGGGCAAGGTTCTCTCAACCTAGCTTGATGGACTCTCTACCTGGGTAACATCAAGCTAGGTTGAGAGACCACTGTTCTGTTCGTAGGTGTCTTGTAGAATGTCAAAGTGGCCCCTAACCCCCTACACTCTTACCTAAACCCCACCTCGAGTTACTAGGTGGGCCTACCATAGGGATACAAATACCTACCTATGGGCCATGATATTATGGCCAGGCTTGCTCTCTCTCTCTCTCGACCATTAACAGTGGTTGAATATAGGAAATACAAAAGATCTGGCACTTATTGCACAATCTGAAAATGGTATCGCAATTTGCGCTAACTTAGCTCTTCGCACAAGTAAGCGCAAATTGAGATAAATGCTATATTAGCATAAAACATACCCCTTTTGCTATCGCATGCGGTACTTACCACATTTTGATAAATCCAGGTCTAACATTGTTAAAAGGGGATCTGTGCAATGAGGGTTTCTAAGTTTACACAGAATTATTAATTAAATGGCCATTAGAAGAAACTGCAGGTTTGGTTAAAGAAGTACATGGAAATAAGCCCATAGGAGGTACATGTGTGAGTCCTTAAACTTTGAATATGGTTACTAAAATTAATATAAGCTATCTATAATAAGCTTAAATGCTTCTTTCAGCTGTTAACTTGGTCTCAGGCTCTCACAAGTGTTAAGTCCTTCACTGAAACTAATTGAAGTTGCCTAAACTCTGCGATGTTTTGGGATGGAATCTTAATCTTGCTGTGTAACTTAAGGAGGAGGAAAATAAAGCTGTACTCTAGTACATTTGAGTAGCTGTGATGATTGGGGGAAAACAGGGTTTGGGATTTTCAAACTTCATCCCTTTAAGCTTTAGGAGAGTGAAAAAAGTTGCTGGGGCGGTAGGTGACCAGAGAGGGCGCCATTACTAGAGGCGTATCCCAGGGCTTTAGAAAATGAAATAGTTCAGAGTATGACGGACTGACTGACCTCATGCCCCTACACTGCCAAACCCAGTAGTTATCAAGTCTCCCCATATAGAATCCAGCCGAAGACAATGCCCCCTTGAGGATCAGATGCAGGCATGTCACTATACTACTGTAGTTCAATAGTTTGTTGAAATCACAAAATCTTAATTTGCAGGGGGGGGGGGGGGGTTTCCATTGCTGTATATTAAGCTGGCCTTCTGGAATTAACCTATACTGCTCAGAAGACCAATATAACTTTTATTTTGTCAGTCATTAGAATAATTAGAAAAACATTTCTGGTGCGATACACATGGTTTGAACAATGTACATAACATAGGCACTTGCATCTTCCCCTGACTCAGTCACCCAATTCCAGAAATAAATTCACACAAATCTAAAGTAAAACATTAGGGTCACAGTAGCTCAAAGAATAAGAGACATTCTCGTAACGCTGGAGAGTGAAAGGGGAGTTTGGAATGGTTAAACCCCACCTTAGTTGTGACAAAATCCCAAACCATCCACCATCAACAATGTTCCCGTTAAACAAACTCCACCAAATCATAAAGAAAGCCTAACACCAGGAGGGAGGGTGAGACTTGGTACCAACTGTCTCCACATTTACTGCTGATGTCACTCTTTCCTCGAGTTCACCGCAGATAGGTCAGCACAACCCCAGACGTTTCTCCTCCCTCAGTCACCCTGAGTAGCCTGGCTGGCAAGTGAAATACCAAGGGGCATAAGCATAGTCCCAAGAGTGACTGAAGGGCTGCTGGTCAGTATCAAGAGCTCAGCCATAGTATCGCCCCTTCTGAATAAAGGGCTATTTCTATACAAAAACAATCATATTACACTTCCACTTTTGTGGTAAAAAATTAATGGTTTTGACTACTCTTGTTATGTGTATTACGGAGATGCACTTATCTAGATCTTTAGAAATGAGGACCAATTGTGTTCTACAGTACAATCTACATACTAAATACATTTTATTCTTTTTCTTAGCTCTCGTTACTCTGACTGGAATCAGCGTCTATATTGCATATTCCGCAGCAGCACTCAAAGAAGCATTGTGCCTTTCGGGAAAGAAGTTTCTGGAAGGCATTGATATAAGATTTGGATGGTCTTTGGCCTTGGCATGGATCTCCTTCATTGCAGAAATCCTCACAGGAATAACATTCCTAATGGCTGCTAGAGTGGTAGGCCTGAAACGAAGGCGGGAGCAGACAATATGAACAGACATGGCTTGAAACAAAGATTGAGTCCAGGAAAGAGAAAATAAGGCATTCTCAGCTGAACATGGCAACATCATGGCAATTGCTAAAGGGTACTATGCTTTCTGAAAGATTTTGTCAAACAAGCAGGCCAGATATTTGGAAGTGCTGTGTTTGCTAATCTAATTAACAAGGTAGTCTTCATATCTGCTGATATGTTTATTTTTCTTATTTTGTCTACATGCCAGATACTTAAATAATAAAAATGAAAAGATTTGAAGAATGACTTTTGATCAACATGACTCATTTTCAAAATAAGTGATATTAAATGTGACTGAACAGCACAAAGTTAAAGCTTATTGTTACGTACAAGACTGGATATAAATCCATGCTCTTCAAGAAGTTTTACTTCATCAGATTGACTGCCATTTTGGTAAATCTTTGGACCGTTGGAGTTTTGCAAATCTATTACAGATTTCTACTAATTTTCCTGAGAGGATCGGCATAAAACAGATAGATTTTCCAGCAGAACTTGGGACATTTTGGCAATTTCTTTTCAAACTGAAACCCACGTTTGCACCTCCCTCACAATCATAAACCCTTATTACTGAATCTACAAGGATACCAAAATATCAGATAATTAACCAAAATATTCACAACCATAATCTTCAGTGTAAATTTTACTAAAGCCATTTGCAAGAAATGAAGAGAAAAAATTGCCCAAATAACTACAATACATAGAAAATATTGCTTCTTTTCTCTTAGATGGCATAGTGGCAATTCTGCACCGTAAACCCCATGAGATAAGACTGAGATCTATCTATTATAGATATAGATACCCTAGTGGAGTGAGAGGTGTGATCTAAGTAAGACGGTCAAATACCTCAAAATAATGCACAGAAGTCCAGCAGTTTTCAGAACAAAGGAAGCTCTAAAACAAGCAGTCATGGAATGAGGCTGAAAGCAGAGAGATTCAGGAGTAATGTAAGAACATATTTTGTCAAAGAAAGGGTGGTAGATGCATGGAACAGCTTCGCAATGGAGGTGGTGGAGACAAAAACTGAATCAGAATTTAAGAGAGCTTGAGCTAGGCATAGAGGATCTTTAGTTGCAAGGAAGTGAGGGTAAAGTTTAAGTTTAAGAAGAATCTGTGGTCTTACAGCAGGAAGAGCAGTCCAGATGAGCCGTGTGGTCTTCATCTGCTGTCATATTCCCTGTTTCTATGATCTCAGACATTTTCTAACTAATTTTGTCAAATTACAACATACATTTTTTTCAAATAACATAAAAAGCTAAACTTCCAAGAATGGAGTTTCCCATTTTGTGTTGATAGGAATAACCAAATTGGTGCCCAGTGTTAATCACAAGACAAATGAAACAGTAAGTTTAATTTCATACACACTGACTGATTGGAACCCCAGGCAATAGTTCTTTGGACACGTCCTATTTCATAAATGTAATTGTTTGAAATAGTCGAGCCTTCTGCTGTTATTGTAAAAGCAGTCATGACAAAAAAAATATCATGTTAGCTTAGACTAGCAATGATCACTTCTGGACAGGATACAATAAGCCTTCAGGAAGAATGTACTGGTAGAGCTATGTTTATGTATAAAATAATCAATGAGAAAAATCCTGAAAATTCCACCTAAATATAGCAAAAATATCTCCTGTTGATAAAAATAATCAAAAAAGCCTCCTTATGAAACTATGCAGATCTATAATAATAGTTAAACCTACATTATATATATATGGCAATCATATATGTGATGAAATATCATTAGATCTAAAACTCTTCTGATATTCTTATATTGCTACAGTATAATCATAGCCCCATGTGGCTTTTTCATTTTTCTTATACAGGCTGATGCAACACAATGAGCTCAGCTGAGCGCACGACTTTACCGGCACTTGGATGCGTGTTTTGATGAATGCATGTCCAAAACTCCTTATGCAAAAAGGGGATTAGCACATCCAAAATGCGCATCCAAACAAGCACAAAGCTATTAGTACTCATCACATGTAAATTCCTATTGATGAGGTTATTAGCTACTACTCCCCCGATGCGCACATTTTTACTGTAAAAAATGAATACCTGACCCAGAGCAGGCATTAATTCTTGAGGACCCCCAAACTTTACAGAAAAGCAGAAAATATTGCTTTTCTATAGTTCCTCTGACTTAATACCATGGCGATATTAAGTCGGAGGAACCTAAAAATGGAGAACAGAAAAAAAAAAGTGTTGCCGGCAGTCAGGTTAGGAAGACGGACACTCAATTAACGAGTGTCCATTTTCCTAACCCGTTGCTGTGCACAGGCTAGGAAAATGGGCGCTCGTAAAACTGAGCGTCCGTTTTCCTAACCCGCTGACAGCCACCTCTCCTGGACGCCCAATGCTGAGGAGATGCTAGGGAAGCAAAACGCTCCCTAGAGACTTTCTACTACGGCAGCCCATTTAAATATTAAATCAGATGCTCTGGAGAGGTGGATAGGCATGTATTAAGAGAGCGGGCGCTCAATCTTGAGCACCCGTTTAATGCATATCGATATTATATTGGCCTAATACTGCTGTAAAAAAACCCAATAAACATGATCATCATATATATGATTGTTCCTTATATGTATACACATAGATGAATGTTTATCCTTAGAGCTCTGTTTATGCCATGTGACTAGGTTTTAAATTTGCTTTTGTTCTAAAATTAACTAGGTAGAGCATGTGGAACAGTATGTAAGCACTCAAAAATTCCAATTGATATGCAAAATTGAAGCACAATTCCAATGTGAAGTGCCCTGAAACCACTCTTCTGTTGTTTGTTCTGGAACATAGGCACATAATCCAGGTCTTAAAGGGCAGCTTAACCTACATCTGGTTTGAGAACCAGATTAATTTGCATAGCTTTCTTTTACAGATAAAACAGACCTGTTGGTAGCCCTTGAAGACTAGGGTTGTGCACCCTTGTTCTAGAACCATACTTTTGTATATACCACAAGAAAGTTCTACCATAGGTTTGATGATGAACAGTACAGCAGACCACAATTAATTAATGGCAGAAGTGGTTCAGTAAGAAGGAACTTTTCAGCTCTGAATCTTCTTTTTACCAGAAGAATGAAAAAAAAACAAGAAAACTAAAAAGATGGTTTTTAATGATCTTACTTTTTATGATGCTTGAATTAAAAATGCTTTACTTGTTAACACTTTTATTCATTCAATTTTCAAAACAATTGCTTCTGTAATTATGATTTCATTTTGGATACTTTTTTTAATGGAGTTTCACTATACACTATTCATGTGGGAATAATAAAAATGTCTGGTCTGATGGAGAATTTGAAGGAACATGTTTAGCTGGAACATACTTGAAAAAGATTATGTGAACCTCACAGCTCAACTGAAACATTCATTCAGTAACTATGCCTCTTTTTCCTGGTGCAAAATGCATGTCCCCTGGTAATGATATATTTGTAATTTTATTTATCATAGTGCAAAGGCAATTCAGGGGGCTATGATTAAAACATCCCTGAAGAAAATATTCCTTGCATAGCTGGAGTTTGATTAGCTCAAGAATGACCTACTACACTATCTTGCTGCAGAGCACAGACTTATAAAATGGGCAACCAGGACTGACTGACCTCTCTCCACATTACATCCACATTCATCTAAAGAACCATAAACAACATTGTTGGGAAACCAAGACTGTAGCGTTAATGACAATAATTAAAAAAACAACAAAAAAAAACCCAACAACAACCCAAGCCAGATGCATACAATAAACAAATTGCCCTGGTGGGTATCTGCCATACCGCCAGCAAGATGCACCACCCATAGGCCAACTTGGTCTGAAGGCACATGGCAACACCCACTGCCTCCCAATGAGGATCCTGCTATATCTGATTAAGGAGGCCCCCTCTCCTCCCCACTGATGTGACTGATCCCATTTACACCAAATCTACATAAGGTCACCGGCATTGAGTATACAGCCACCTGGCCAATCTCTCAACGCCACCCTAACCTAAACCCAGCTTGGTCGGGTATCCTCCCACAAGCACAGGATATCACTCACACAAACAAAACGTTCCCTTCTATGCGGCAAAACATACCGCCATGATAACCCAAAAACAATGTGCAAATAAAACATTTTTTTAAAGCTATAGATGGCTACTTCATATGTGGCCTACTGTATCCAACCACTGTTTCGGTGCCATGTTTCTAATCATCAAAGCCACCTTCCCACTCTATTTTTTCTTTTCCACATAAAAGATTTTTAGCAACAAAATTTTTGTGAAAAGTTTTAGTGAAAAATATTACTTAGATAAAAAAAATGCTTATATTCATCTTATCTTGATAGTTCATTAATTTTTCTATAAGGCTGTGAAAATGCCGGAAACATTCAATTTATACACTTATCTTTCCAACTTAGAGCAGTTGTAATCAATATCCAATGTGGCCCTATTTTGAACAAAATCTTCTTCAAGGGTGATTACTAGTACTCTTCTTATATTGATGCTGAAGCACTCAACTGGCAACAATAGCTCCACAGCAAAAACTGTTATCGAGAATATACAGTGTCCTATCCCAACGTCCCAAATTGGCCTAAGATTCCTGCAAAAGGACATCCTCCAAGAGCTCCTCAAATGTATTATTCAGTAGATCTTGACTCACATCTGATAAATTTACTTCATTAGACCAAAACAATCCTCCACAGACACACCATGCTCACACATGTTTAACATGTTTATCTTCTTGCAGCCGAAGCCAGGAGCCAATCTATTGATTGACCTTACCTTGGCTGTGACCTGATCCAAACAAGAAAACCTTGGAATGATGTCCGAACAGCATATAACAGTATTAGGAAGCTAACCTATTAAATCCTCCCTCACAGCATCCAAGAGCTGCCAACTTGTGCATTTATCCAAGTCATTTCCCCCAAGATGTATCATCAACACTTCAGGATAAGCCCAGCTTCTCATCAAAGACTGCAGGAAGGACAACAACTGACCCCAGGACATTCCATGCCACCCAAATCAGTGGACCTGGACACCATGCAACCCCTAAGCCAAGTGCAGACTATATGGCTGCTGCAAGTTACAACAATAAAACCCACAAGATGTAAGAATGCCCCATGATCCCACATTTCTGCATGATGAAGACCTGAAAATAATAAGATTTTCATCGCAGGGCCCAAATGATTATGAGTTTCCCATTCTAAGATTTGATTCACATGTCTCAGATTTCCACCATCTAATGCGATGTATGGCCTGCTCTAGTAGTCCTGAGTCTGCCACCAAAGTCACTGCACCAATGCGGAAGGAGTGCATGCCATAATGATTCGCCTCAAACCCCATAATTTTGTTCATCACAGCTGGAAACTGATATCTGGTAAGAGGGGAAGACTTAAAATGCAGCAAAAAATTGTGATCCACCCATAGGTCTGATTTAAAAAAAAATCCTCACATTAGTCATAGGACATGCAGACAGCCTGTTCATTACTGCCAATATCAGGCTGGTACTCTTTTCTGCCTCATCATTTAAAATTTAAAAAGGTTATGAATCTTTATACTATCCTGTTCTCCTCGGGCAACACATACTCGTGTCATAGCCTGGTGCGACTCCTGCATCCTGTAGGCATATTCAACTCACCCACCCAAAATGCCCCTAAAAAAACACAAGCACAAACTGGCTGTCCAGAACAACTGAGTCTCATAATCCAAAAACCAAATCACAGGTATATACAATTTACAGTCTTAAATGTCCTCCTGTACAGAGGTGTTTGTTTTTTTTTGCCTCTATTCCCCCTCTGTTAATTTTCTTGCCTAACCTGTCAGGTTTTTTTTTCTTGAAGTTCTAATCCTGTTAATTTCACCCTGTTCAATGTACTTTTTGACCTTGAGTTATATGTAAACCGGTGTGATATGTCTTTTCATGAGCATCGGTATAGGAAAGTTTATAAATAAATAAATAAATAAATTCACACATATGTAATAACAAGTCATGCGTAATTGGAAATCTACCGTCCGCCACCAGAACGAAACCCCTGGAACAACAAGCTAACAACCTGTTAATAAAAAAAAAAAAACACCTGCTGGATATCTCCATCAATGAGCCATAATAAAAAAAATAAAAGGCCTGCAATATGCCCCAAAGCTGCAGCCCTAGACACGCCAGCTTCCTTGGTAAAAGTCACATACTCCATCAACATTTGTTCTGTCACTGGACCCCTTGACAAACCCTTGGAAAACAAAAATGTCAATACTTTACTACAGCCGCTACTATATGTAGTCCATGTACACAGAGATAATGATGCTCTCAGAAGACTCTGTGCTTCGGGACTCCATGTTGCCAGAGAAAATTGGGGATCTCCACTCCGCACAGTGGCGCTAGCTTTTGGACAGTTCTCACTTGCAACAAGACAGTCTGCTATAGCAATATTAACACCTGGTACATGCAGCACCCAAACCGTCATGTTAAGTTGCAGCCCTTGTAACAAAAGCTCCTGCAACAAATCAGTCACTAACACAAACTTTGCAGAATGCTGATTGATAACCTTCACCACACTCAAGTTATCGCACCAGAATATGACCTTTTTGTTCCTTACCCTCTCCTCACAAATGAACAAGGTCACAACAATAGGGAATTACTCCAAAAATGGTAATGAGGCAAGTAGACCTGGCATGCAGGCACATGTTGGGCCAAGATGCAGCATGCCAAGCACCTTGCCAATACACTCCAAAACCAACAACCCCTGCCACATTGGAAAACAAATCCAAATTCCAATTAGATACTAGTTTACTCTGCCAAACAGACACCCCATTACATTTCCTGAAAGGTCACTCAAACCCTTAAGTCTTCCTTAATAGACCAAGGGGCAGATTTTAAAAAACTACGCCCGCGCGTACTTTTGTTCACGTGACCGTCGCAAACAAAAGTACGCCGGATTTTAATAGATACGCGCGTGTATCTTTTAAAATCCAAGGTTGGCGCGCCGAGCCGCGCAGCCTGCCTCCGTTCCCTCCGAGGCCGCTCTGAAATCGGAGCGGCCTTGGAGGGAACTTTCCTTCCACCCCCCGCACCTTCCCCTACCTAACCCACCCCCCAGCCCTATCTAAACCCCCCTACCTTTGTTCTAAAAGTAACTTGCGCACACCGGGCCGGCTGCCGGCGTGCCATGTTCCAGTCTGGGGGCTGGTCTGGAGGCAGTGGCCACACCCCTGGGCAGGAACCATGCCCGCTGCCCCATCCCTGGAATGCCCCTGATGACGCGCCACTGTGACACACCCCCGACACACCCCCAGGAAAGCCCCGGGATTTACACGCGTCCCGGGGCTTTGCGCGCGCCAGCAGCCTATGCAACTTAGGCTCGGCGCGTGCAGGGGGAGCTTGGGGCAGGTTTTCGGGAGGTACACGCGTATCTTACACGCGTACCCCTTTGAAAATCTGCCCCCAAGTGAGTTGAATATGATGATGCTTCTTCTGCATGCCCAACATTGCAACAAACAACAGAGGAATACCCGACCCATAGGAATCACTCTGCAGCAAAGTTATTGTAGTTGCATGCAATGTATCAACTAATTTCCGTAACCACAGAACTTTATCCTTTGGCAAATGAGATATCATCTCCACTGAGTCTAGTTCAATACCCAAGAAAACAAGATGCACCACAGGACCTTCCATTTTGTTCTGCCAGTGGAATGCCAAACCCTTGCAAGCTCTAGAAACCGCAGGTCCCACAAACAAACATTCATCCAAATAATGTACAATGGATGTTGAATCTGCCACACTCATGGTGACCCAGTTAACAAATGTTCTAAACATTTCAAAGTAAGTGCATGAAATGGAACAGCCCATTGGCATGCACTAATCAAAATGATATTGTCCTCGAAACTGAAAACCTAATAAAGGAAAACTATAGGGGTTGACAGGCAACAGGTAGAAAGCTGACTCAATATCTCAATATCTGACTCAATGAGCTTTTGAAAATTGCTCCAATAGTATGCTACATTTGAATTTACATTTTTCTTTGAAAACTACCCTTTGAAAGTACACACATGCATAAAACATTGACAATTCAATGGCATATTTTGTAGCAATTTTCAAAAGCCCATTCACACGTGTAAAAGTATAGTTTTAGGTGTAAATCCTTTTGAACATTTCTTCCATTGTGAAGCTCTTTAAGGTCTAGGTCTTTGATGAGTTGGGTTATTTTTACTGATTTTACTATTACAAGTGGTGATATTGTATTTTATGTTTTATGATTGTTATTCCATCTTGGGCATCTTTTTAAATGATACTAAACAAAATAAAAATCAAAAGTCCCATTTGAGTCTATACCTCGCATGTCCAGAATACATTATCTATCTAATATAGATATACAGTGAATCCAAGTGATAGAGCCTTGAATATTGTTGTAGCTATAGATAGCCTTGATATCTTGAATAAATTGGAAATCTCTCAGGAAGTGATTTCCACATTGACTTCTCTGATATTTACCTACAGTTTGGATCTGGACAGAGATTAGATGCTGAAAATGTTTTTTCTTTTATGATTGAAATCCTCTTTTCACCTATCAGAAAGTTAGAATCTCCCAGATATTTTTCACGGCCAGCTCAGTTTTAGAGGAAAGATTTGTGGGTTTTTTTTTTTTTTAAATCACAATTGTGTCAACATATTATCTATAGGCACAGACTATGTTTTTAAATTTCCTTGTAAATGTTTAGTAGACTATAAAGGGAATAGTTTCATCTTTTCTGATCTGACTCATTTACAAGATTTCCTAAGAGATAAATGTACTGTGTGCGTATTACCATTTTGTACAGAATTACACTCTCTAGTTAAATTTTAATAAGGTATTAAATGTTCTGCTAGACACAGTGCTCTTCATGATGTTGGAAGTCAAACATCAACGTTCCCTAAATTAAAATCTCCTAAAAAGACTCAGCTCAATTTTTAAACTATACAAGAAGGTATTACTATCACTTTAATTTTTTTTGTTTAATGATAGATGAATGCTTTCTCTTTCTAACACAACATCAATACAACATCTGGCAAAATTTCCAAGTCAACTGTAAATGCATTATATGTCCATGATTCCATATAATTCTAGTATGGTTTTCTGTCTTGCTGTGCTTAAAATGATCAATCTGCAGGAATAGAGCATTTAAAAATAGAAACAATTTTTTTTTTTCTACAAGCAACACTATTTTCTTTCCTTCACCAATTTAGTATGAACTGCTAAAGACCCCTAGTCTTTTCTGAAAGTTTTGAGAAATTGCTACAAACCTTTCCTTTGTGCTTATAGGAGACAAAGCCTCTTGTTTTAAGTTCTCCAAAAGGAGTTATTCTGTAATTTTTTTTCCAGTATGTGAAGTTAAGTTTCAAGAAGGCAGATTATTCCTTCAGATGTGATTGATAAAATTGCTTGTCGTTATTTCTTTCTAGAATGCTGTTCCACATATTCTAGAACGTTTGCCTTTCCTGCAAGATCCAAATACATTTGGCTTATATCATTTACTAGTCTAAAAGTTTTGCGTTGCAGAGCAATGGTTTGGAAGAATGATGAATCAATAATGCATCGCTAACAAATAAAAGATTGCTATTTTTTCAAATGTATATGACTAGATTGTTGGAAATAATTTATTATCACTGTTGCCAATTTCAAATGATATGTGTAGAAAAGTAATTTAATTCACCTTGGTGGCAAATAAATAAATAAATAAATAAATATTAATTTATTTATTTAGGCGTTTTAGATACTGTGGTTCCAAAAGAAGATCACAACGGTTTACAAAATCTGCTTTCATGTTCATGATCAACATTCACATACTGGGACAGTGTTCATATTCTGGGTCAACATAATAGCAAATACATATCCTAGTTCATATTCATACATTTTAAAGGTCAGCCCAAAGCAAATAAATAATCTAAGTCATGTTCATACATTTCTAGGTCAGCACAACATCAGCTACACCGTTCAGTTCTTATTTCTCATTTCACTGACAATATCTCTGGTATTGACAGTGGAGTTATCATTGTATAAGTGTTTTATGTAAGGTCATATGCATTTATAAAGAGCCATGTTTTTAGTTCATGCCTGAAGCTCTTGCTTTCTTTTATCTGGCGTATTGGCTCTGGGAGGTAGTTCCACAACTTGGGGCCCGCTATGGAAAACATTCGGTCTCTTATTTGTGTTAGGTGTATCTTCTGTGTTGAAGCCACTTTTAGAAGTCCTTTATTTTGTGATCTTAGGGCTCTCTGTGGAGTGTGTGGTTAAGTGTCACTCCTATTAAGCATGGGTTAATATTGTTGATGATATTAAACATTAGAGTTAATACTTTATAGTGAATTCTGTATTTTACAGGAAGCCAGTGTAGTGCTATCAGTGAGGGGGTGATGTGGTCAAATTTTCTTGTCCCTACTAACTGTCTAGCAGAAGTAGAAGCAGAAGTAACTGTAGTGGTTTTAGTCGATCTGATGGTAGGCCAAGTAATCGAGAGTTACATAGTCTAAGTCTGAAAATAGAAATGTTTTGTAAGACAGTGCGGAAGTCTTGTATTGTTAGTAATGGCTTCAGCCCTGTAATATTCTCAGCTTGGAGTATCCTGTTTTAATTAGTTTGTTTATATGTTTTTTCATTGTGAAGTTCTCATCAATCTGTATTCCAAGGTCTTGTACTTGATCAGATGGAGTAATCTTAAAAGTTTCTAGGTCTAGTGTTGGCAGTTTAATTATCGAGGCATTTCTCCGTAACCACATAATTTCAGGGGTTTTTTTTGGATTTAGTGTTAGTTTCAACTTAGAGTTTTTGTTGTATTGCCTTCATGTATGTTGTCAGAATTAATGTGTTTTTTTTCAAATGTTTTGTTGAAAGGAATGTAGAATTGTATGTCATTTGCATATAAGAAGAAGTTGATTCCTAGGTTTGCTAGTAAAGTACATAGAGGCAGTAAATAAATGCTGAATAATATAGCTGAGAGTGATGAACCCTGGGGTACACCTGTATCAATTGTGAAGGTGTCAGAAAGCTGATTTCCCAGTTTGACTAGGGATTCCGTAGTTTGGCATTTCCGCCTTTGCTTCTCAGATTTTCTCAAGGGTCTGTTTTGTGTGCTTTAATCCTTCATTATACTAAGGTTTCTTTTGTTTGGCTTTATTGCTTTCACTCTTGAACACTTTTTCCTGGATTGGGCATAGGCTATCGGCTATTTCTTTGATGATTTTATTCCAGGAGTCAAAAGATAAGAAGGCATTGTCATGATCAAAACCAGTTATTTAGAGGCATGATTTAGAGGCATTCCAGGGTGGGGCCAACACATATGCCTGTAAATTGCTATTTTAAAAGATATGTGTGTACATTTCCCTGCTTATTTTTACATCTGCTAATTATATTTTTTTTATTTATATGCTGCTTTTTGGCACTTCAAAGCAGTTTACATTCATTTATCCCAGAGAGCTTATAATCTAAGTTTACACATGAGGCAATGGAGAGTAAAGTGACTTGCTTAAGGTCACAAGAAACAGCAGTGGGATTTGAATGCTGGCTTCCTTCAGCTGTAGCCCATTGCTTTAACCACTAGACTACTCCTCTACTGGTGTAATTGACATTAAACATATTTATTGTATAGTAATGGCTGGATGAGAGATCTTGGTGGAGTTCACGCTGAAGAACCAGGAAGTTCCCAATGATTTGGAGTAGAACTGGGCAAACTAGTGGACTAATTGGAAAAACTGGTAATTTTCTTTATGTGCCTGACTTACATACATAAATCAGGACAGACATGAAGTAAGTCCTACTTTGCTTTTGTGCATAAAATATATACATGTATATTTTTAAAATAGGTAGGAAAAGTACACATTCAATGCATTACTGTATGTGTTGTGAGGCAGTGCCCCTAGTGTTCCCCTATTTACCTGTGCAGGACCTTAAGAAGAGTATGCTCTATATGCAAGATCATGTGGGGCAGGTAGGGCTCAGAGGGCGTAACTAGAGATTGGGAAATAAGTGTTAGGATCTAGGTGGAGATAAGCAGACCAGGCCCAGGTCTCCAGGAGGAAGGCAGCTCCTGTAAAGTAACACTGTCCAAACACTGAGCTAAGACAAAGCAAAGCTGTGAATAGAGAGAGCACACTGTCTGAAGATAAAGGCAGACTACTGTTGTGTATATGATTGAAGCTGTGAATAAAGATAAAGGGCCAGATTTTAAAAGGGTTACGTGTGCCGGGCCTCTTTTAAAAAGGCCTGGCGACGCATGTAAGTCCCGGGGCTTTACAAAAGGGGCAGTCTGGGGGTGGGGTGTGGGCAGGGCCAGAGGCCTCAGACATAGAGGCCATTGCTGCTGTGTCGGAGGATTGCGTGCCGGCAGGCCGCCGGCGTGCACAACTTGCGCCTGCCTAGAGGCAGGCGCAAAAGGTAAGACAAAAGTCAGGGGGGTTAGAGTAGGGCTAGGGGGGGAAAGGTTAGAGGAAGGGGTGGGAAGGTTATATTAGGGGGGAGGGAACGGAGGAAGGTAGCGTGGCTCGGATAGCGTGCGTATATGTAGGCCATGCGTGCTTCTTTTAAAATCTATCCCATAATGTTCTAAGAAAGGATGGAATCAGACTAGTTTGTCTCCAGGGAATCATTGCTCGTTCCCACAGTGTTTTAATACATTGCATGTATTCACACATAAGCCTACATACACGCGTATGTTGCAAGGTAGAGATATGCATATTTTATAAAATATCATACATGTAGGCAATAAAATACTATGGTAAAATTATGCACATCCATATATGTACATATATACTGCTGCACCCTCTGAGTTTTCTGATAACTTTCAAATAACACAGTTATTTGAAAGTTATCCTTCCTCTATTATAGGCGTATGCTGATTTTATCCAATGTAATGTATATACAAGTGGAGCATTCTCATATAATACATTTTTATGAGAATGGCAGGTTATTTTACTCTGTAAAGCTTCTGCAACTCTTCAACAAATTTTCTATAGACAATAAACCTGTCTATTTGGAAGGCATGAAACATGACATACCTTACACTCTTACATTACATATCCTTATACTCTTTCAGCCAGATTGCTTCATTTCCAGTAATAATTAGTGGCTTGTACTCTGCACAAAAACTAATTTTCTACCCACTCAATGATAGTCATCATAATGAAGAAAGAAAAAAAACAAACACAATCATACTGATTTTTACATTGAATAATAGGATAAACTGTGAAATTCTTTGGGAAGAGTTATCATTGTACAGTGCAGAATTTCAAGGAGCAGAGATTCTTTATTTTGAAAATGGGTAATTTGGGGAAAATCAACTTTTGCTTTGATTTTCAGTTTAGGAAGCTATGAGAGGAGCATCACTGGCAACTATAGCTAATTATCATAAAAGCGCATAAAAATAATGAGAAACGCTCTCCAATCTTTCCCTTCCTCTCGTCCTCCTCACATTCTCCAATCCCCACCTTGGCTGCCAGCAGGTGTTCTACCCTGTTTTTAGCTGGCGTGGTCAGGGCTCTCTATCAGCTATGCAGCTCAGTGCCACTGGCGCCACATTCTGATCAACTTGGAGAACCACATGTAGTCTGCCCATGTGCAGAGTGGCATCAGGAAAAGCACCTAAACATCACACACAGAAATGCAATTGTCTGGTATGTATAGAGAGATGCTGTTTATTATTGTTGCTATATGGACTCCGTGATGCCAGTTCTTTATGATGGAACTGCACCAGACTGCACACAACAACCACAAAGTTCGAAGTTCATATTTGCAAAACTGACATTTATAATCCTTTTGCACTTCTTTGTGTTTAGTACGCTGTTGGATTAACCCCTTGACATACAGCAAGTACCCTTCAACTCACAGTTGCCTAGAAATAAGACTGAACTGCATTGTACTTCTTCCAGCTCTTGTGTTATACATTTTAATCTCCAAACATCAGTCAGCTTAAACTGATTAGCAAGTTACTGCTAGAATTTTGCTATAGAAACATGATGCACAATGATTTGTTTATTACAAGCTTAGTACGTCACTGACATTTGAAGATCCTTCAAGTGTCAGACAGAACAAAGCCACAGAGATCTGGTAAAAAGAAACCTTATTCTCTGGCACAAAAATAACAATTAAGATACGCATTTAACAAACTGATCTTTTTTTTAAATCTACATTTGCTGCCTGTTATCTGCAGTAAATTTTCTCTTTTTTTACCGTTTTGCAGGTTGAATTGTATTGCAAAAGAATAAGGGTGAAAAACGATTACTGTATGTACACAGACTAGAACATGCTGGCGGATCAGCTAATCCCGTGTGACAAGTGTGAATGGGAGTAGCCCATCAGCTGGCAATCATTTTGGAAAATGGTACCAATGGAGCAGGAGTGAGTGGGCATCACTCCTGTTTGCTATGAGGTAAGCTTTGAGTGCTAAGGGGGGGGGGGGGGGGGGGTCCCCAAGTATGATAGTAACTATTCTAAAGGGGGGCAAGGGAGCACAACTTAAGGGGCATGGCTTCATAAGTCCCATGGCTTTTTAACTTTTTTTGGCCCATGAGAGGCTCCAAGGTGGGGTAAGGGGCCACTGCATCACCAGGAAATTGCTACTATAAGGAGGAAGGGGAGGTAGGCAACAGGATATGCAGTCCCTTTAAGTCCGCTTAGGCTCTGTAAACTCAGGTGAAGTTTGCCTGATCATTTTTGCAAAATTGCCCAGCAATGAGCTGCTTTGCATCGCAGCAGCTCATTATTGGGCAAATTAAATAAATCTCTGCATGTAGCAGAGTAGGTACGTCAATTTACTACTTCAAAGCCTGTTTTTGCAAAATTTTTTCACAAAAGGGATTTATGCAAACTTTTTCAAGCAAAACCCTGTTTTGCAAAAAATAAATAAATAAATCACAATTTAGTAAATTGGCCTCTAGGTTTCAACCTCTGGGAGTTGTGAGCTCTCTTGCTGCTTCTTTTGATTTTATTCCTTGGTCTCCTTTATCCTAACATTTAATTTCATATGCGTCACACTTTTCAGGAATAAAATGGTGTGCAATTGATATTATGATTATGTCTCTTCATTACAAAAAAATCTTCCTCCCTGACTTTGCT
Source organism: Rhinatrema bivittatum (assembly GCF_901001135.1). Classification (NCBI taxonomy): domain Eukaryota; kingdom Metazoa; phylum Chordata; class Amphibia; order Gymnophiona; family Rhinatrematidae; genus Rhinatrema; species Rhinatrema bivittatum. The sequence continues at coordinate 27,421,610 of NC_042628.1, forward strand.
CTTCAGTTCTTCATACCATGAATGTAGGAAAGCACATGAGCATTCCATCAGGAACATGACAAAGGAAGAGAAGAGGGAAGAAGGAAGGGGACAATGGGCTGATGCGTTTATGGGGCGGGATGGTAACTACATGCGTGCGAGCGCGCATGTGCACGTCGGCCTGCGCCCGGGGACATGGCCATTTTATAACATGCGCGCGTATATGCGCGCATTCTATAAAATAGCCTGAACGCGTGTGCATGTGCGCAATTTTAAGTGGATGCAGAAATATTTGTGCAATTGTCGCTTCTACCACGTAAGCGGGCGTACTTTAAAAGACACATGTGCAGAAGCCATTAGCAGTTTTACCAGTTTGTTCCCAGTTCGCCCAGGTAAGGAATAGAACTTCCAAACCCCCTTAGTTTAATAGCCTCCCTTCTCCCCGTTAGCCCTGACCCTTAAAGGCCCACTGATGTGCTTAGTTTTCTTTTGTTTTATGACTTACACGCATTCCATAGAAGAAGTAAAGTTATGCGGCAGGGTCTCATGTGCACGCCTATGCGCATAAGTATTTACACGCATATTTCAAGGTGAAATCAAGGAACGCCCATGCTCCGCCCATACCACGCCCCTGCCCTGCTCCTTTTTAGGAACTTTTCCTTTGTGCGCGTAGTAGGAGAAACGCGCATACAAGAGCGAGCGAGAAACTTGGGTGAGTCTCTCCCAGTTCTGGCGCATGCCGGGTTTTTTAAAATTCACGTTCAGATTTTCAGAAGGGCACCCAATTCCAAAAGTGCACACATCTGTTTCAGGCGATACAAACCCAGTCCATTTTCAAACCCCAAGGGGGTAATTTTCAAAGGAGTTACACGCATAAATGTAACTACTATTGTAGCAATTTTCAAAAGCCATTTACTCACGTAAAGTGCACTTAGGCAAATAAATCCTATGGACGATTCAATGGCATATATTGTAGCAATTTTCAAAAGCCCACTTACTCGAGTAAAGTGCATTTACATGCGTAAAACCCAGATTTACGCATGTAAATGCTTTTTAAAATCCGCCCCCAAGTATCTGCGTATATTGAGCCCAGTTTTGTAACAGTGTGCGCTTAGGGCACAGACTTCAGCCCAAATTTTCAAAGTGGACTTACGCCTGTGGATCCACTTTGACAATTAGCAGGACCTTGCAAACCTTTGCACAGCATAGGCGCTCACATTTACTCCTGACAGAGAGCGGGTGTTTAATGATCATGCAAAAATGTAGGCTCATACTTACAAAAAAATCAAAAGTACACATGAAAACTATTTCTCCTATACTCTGCCCCAGGGAACGCCTCTTTGCTGTACTTCCACACATTCATTTACACCTATGACCACTGGGGTAATTTTCAAGAAAGCCCATTTACATGCATACATTCACATTTTATGCATGTAAATGCTTTTGAAAATTATCCCTATTGTGATTGATTATCAACTTGCTATGTGGCTAAAAGTATGCAAAGTACACTTCAGTGGTGCTGAATGATTGCATAAAGTGTTTCTTTCTTTAACATTTTATGTATACCTCTTATAATGGAATACCACTTCTAGGTGGTTCACAATTTACACATACATAATATCTAAAATGACATTTTAAAACATTAAACATAACAATAAAATGAATATAGATTTAATATCATCCTCATCAAAGCAAGCAAGTTAGTAGCAAGTTTACCGTGTGCATACAAGTTTGAAATGTAATTGTATGGAAGTAGTTTCCAATCATACCCCTGAAATACTTTATGGCTAAAATATGCAAGTTGTGAATACACACGAATACCTTCAGGCAGCTGAAAGGAAAATCCACTTATGTGAATTGAGCCAGGCTGTCCACATAACTCCTTATGTTACACATGTAGATCTCAACTAAGCCTTTGAAGATTTGTGTTAGAAACCATAAGGCTCATGTTATTAGTGATGACTGCATGTCAGGATGCCCCAATGTCTGCATTTTTTATTTGTGAATGAATCCACGGATGCCCCATAAATCCAGAAATTGTGAATTTGTTTGCAAACCACATATGGAAATCCACATCTCAGCTGTGGTAAAGACTTCCTTTTATGCACCTATGCCAGATATGTCAATTGCATAAGTACTTTGAGAAATCTAGCTACTGTAATACACTCACTGATCACCAACAGAACTGACTACTGTAACTCCCTATTCCATAGCATCACAGAAAACAACCTCAATCATCTCCAACTTTTGCAGAGCACAAGAGCTAGATGCCAATTTTGCATCATCTACACTGGCTCCTAGCTGAGAACAGGATAAAATTTGAAACAGTTTGCTTTGCTTTCAACTGTATGAATCAACTGGCACCTGAATATCTTTCCAAACTTCTGCCCTCCTACATCACTATGAGGGTCTCTATCTTGCCAACAGGCCCTCCTGTCCTCCCTTCTACTGGCTTGAGTTAGACTAGTCTTGCCATTGTAAAATATCCAACTCAAAAGAAATCTTAGGTCAGTTCATGAATCGCTTCTTTGATTATCTACTTTGAAAGAAGTTAACGTTAACAGCCACAAGAAACCGGGGTTCTCAAATACCAGCCCAAAGACTTGGAATCTGCTCTGAAAGAAATGAGGGATTCAGATAGTCAATTAAAGGTGAATTTTAAAAGCCCAGCGCGTGCCGAGAGTATTTTAAAAGCCACCCATAGAAGCGTGTACTTGCTGCTATGCACAAAGATAAAAAGTTCCCAAAATGGGGGCATGGTTCTGGGCAGGGCATAGGTGTTACTGGATTTCACATAAATCCCTCCACTTGCGAGGTAGAAGTGGCATTTGTGCGCATAGGCACGCGTCCACTTAAAATTGCACACATGTGCACATGGTCAGGTTATTTTATAACATGTGCGCATAACCATACACATGACATAAAATGGCTGCAACCTTGGGTGCGAGCTGACGAACGAGCGCACATATGTGCCTGCGCCCCTGTTTAAAAGTTACAATCTTAGGGTTCTGAAAAAAGATTAATGAAGTTTTTTGAGGTATGATCACAGGATGTTTGAAGGCAGAGGGAATGGCTGGAGTGGAAAGTGCTAGACTGAAGACATGACCAATGGGATTGCAGAGGAGATAGACTTGAAGAGCTTGGTAGGAAAGGGGTCAGAGGAACAAATAGTGAGCTTGAAGGAGGAGAGAAGGTGGACAGTTTCCTCCTTTATGATTTCAGAAAAGAAAGAAATGGTGGCAACGTCTAAGAGAAATGGAAAATAGTAAAGTAAGGGAGGTAGAGAGATTCTATTTATTTATTTATTTATTTATTTAGATTTCTAGTCCACTTCCTCATATAAATTCTCAAAGTGAATAATAAAGTTTGTAACATAAACATCAGTTTTATATAACAATGTAAATACACAAAATACAATCATGAACAAACAATAAAGCAACTATTACAAAATTGTGGGTTGACAAAAAGCCATCTTTTCCTAACCTGGAATCAAAATACATCTGTAAATCTTGTGAAAGTATGTCTAGACTAATATTTTAAATCCCAGTACATCGTCCATTCCTAAACATCTAAACCATAGAATGCAAGGCTGAATAAATGAACCATTAGACTCTTACTTGTCCTATCATCCCCTCTTCCTTTTCCTTTCTTACATTCAAACTTTTAAGGCCCGATTTTAAATGGCTGGCATGCGTAAAAAACGGGGGTTACGCATGCGGCTGGGCCTTGCGTGTGCCGCGTGCATTTTAGAAGGGGTCCGGCCAGCGCATAACCCTTGTTATGTGCACAAGAGCCGGGCTGAAGAAACGGGGCAGTCTGGGGGTGTGGGGGTGGGGAAGGGCGGGGCTTGAGGTGCCAGTACAGCAGTCATTTGCCGCTGTGCCAGGGAAGTGCATGCTGGCAGGGTGCTGGTGCACGCAACTTGCTACTGCTCCTTTGGAGGAGCAACAGGTAAAATAAAAAAAAAAAACAAAGATAGATAGGATAGGGATAGGGGGAGGGGTGGAGAGGGGAAGGGGAAGGCAGGTTATGGTAGGGAAGTAAGGAGCGGACTGGGAGGGAATTGGGGAAGGCCACGATGTGTCACCGCGCGAAACTTGCAAAATTCTACCCCCCCTTGAGCGCGTCTGTTATAAAATCGTGCGTCCTTGTGCACATGCCGGGTAGTGCATGCACATGGACACGTGCACGTATGTTTTTAAAATCTATCCCTTAAAGTTCCATAAATTGTTAAGAACGTGGTTACTGGGAAATTTATTTGGTTATTAATGCCTAATTCAACATCTTTAGATTTTATGATCTTCCATTTTAATTGATGAATATTGTTTAGAATATTGTATATGTTATTTCTAATCTTGTATATCACCTAGAAAGACTTTATCATAGGCGATTATTTATTTATTTATTTAAAATTATTTAGCAAATTACCAAACGTTCTGCTGTCCATTTTTGCATTTCAAGCCATTCTGCATCAATTTCAGTCTGGTTTCTACCCTCTACATTCCACAAAAATATTCCTTCTCAACATCTCTAGTGTACTCTTTATAACTAAGGCCAGCAGTACTCTCCTTGACCTATCTGCTTTTTTGACACTGTTGATCATTTACATCTGTACCCTGCTTAGAATGCCTGCTAGTTGCGATAAGAGGGCTATAAGAAACTTAAATAAATAAATAATCAATCCTTGACATGTAACACTCTGTGTTCACTTGAATATTGCGATTCTCTTTGAATCTTGGCTCTTTTTTTTACACTTTTAGTATATCTTCTCCATCACTATCCTATTATTGGTTGGTATGTCTCGACGCTCTAGTCTGAGCCCTTTTCTTGTCTCCCTCTATACTCATTCCCTTGGGGCTCTGACCTCTTCCCATTTGTAAGGTACTCAAAGTCATGGCAGGAGATCAGTGCCCCAACCACTCTGTAACAGAAATTTCACCAAGGATCCAATCTCAAATTTCCACCTCTTTATCTGACCTTGCTGCCTGGATGTCCCACCGCCGTCTTAATATAGTCAAGATTGAGCTTATTGTATTTTCTCCCAAACCCATTTCGCTCTTCTCCTTTTTTCTATATCCATGGATAACTGTCATCTTCTCAGATCCCTCAGCCCACAAGTTTGGGGGTCATCATTCTCCCATCTCTCTTTTTCTCTGTACACATTCATAACACTGCTAAAATGTGTTGTTTCTTTCTCTGCAACATCGCCAAAATCAGTCCCTTCCTTTTTAATACATTACCAAAATATATCTCCAGTCTTTCAACAACTCCCACTTAGCCTACTAGAACCTGCTTCTCACAAGTTTTCCAATAAACCAGGTATTAAGGATGTGCAGGGGGAAAATGTTGTTTCTGTTAGATTTTTTCATTTTGTTGCTTATTTTTTTAAATTGGGTATTGGTTCATTTTATGCTTATTTTTGGTTCAGTTTGTTAGCTGAACCAAAATAAATGCATCCCCAATTCAGGGTGCTGACTGAGATTGGCAGGGCCCATACTCAGTCCCAAACCCAGTTCCAGTTGTCTTGCACCAGGGTCTCAACCCTGGGGCATGGATTCTCTTGATGGGGGGAATCTTAGCCTCCTAGGGCAAGGCATGCAGGGGAAAAAAACACCAAAATCTCTCTCCTCTCATACAGGTGTGTACTCATTGTTCGATGACTCGGAAGGAGGATGATTTCTTTTGCCAGGACAACTTGAATGGTGTCAAAAGTAAAGCGTTACTGCAGAAGATAAAAATAAACTTGAAAGTCCAATTCAAAAATGAAATCAATGTCCATGAATCTTCCAAACATTTAACAATAACAAAAAAAAGGTCTACAGTGCCTGTTATCAAACCGATGTTCTCTGAAGCAGTAATCCCTATGGGGCAGGAACCTTGGAAAAACCTACACTCCGAGGTCGCAGAAAGTAGGCTCCTGGCAAAACGAGCGGTTCTCAGGCCCTCCAATAGTACTCCAAACCTCTGGAAACTTGGGTGGCAAAGTCCAAAAATTCTCCCAAATATACGACCTCTTCACTTCTCTAAAGCCACTGCAAACCCCACTTCAGTAGGTGGAAGGGAAGAACAGTGCCCTATTCCCAGGTCCCCTCTGGCAGGGGGGGGGGCTTGCCTCCAGAAAAATCACAGGTCTGGAGGTGGGGAAAGCAGGGCCTATAAAAAGAAAGACTCTTTTCTACCATCCTCTCCCCGGCACAACTAACTGCACACGCTCAGCCCGCGCAGATAGGGGCCAAGCTGACCAATCCCAGGCTTGGGAGAAGGAAACTTCTAGGGATGGTCTTAAAACTCCCTTAATGTTGGTCAAAATAGGGAAAGTATCCCTTACATAAACATTCAATAAAAGCAAAAAAAAAAACAAAGAAACCAAAGTGGCCCTTCCCCAGGCTCCCCTGCCACTGCCTTAACTGAGCTGGGGCCTCCTCTTGCAGGTTCACTTTATGGATGTAAAGACCCAAAGGCAGTATATGCCCCTGGATTGCTCCCCTCCCCGGGAAGAGGATCCAGCACTTCCCCAGGCTCTTCCTCTCCCGACAAGATCTGCTACACCAGAAATCCAATGCTATACTCACACACTCTGAGGCAAGCACACAATAAATAAATACTGGGATTAAACGTGTTTATTATTAATGCTAAGTTACGTCCCAGAAAGCAAGGCAGAATACACGGACAGAGCAGCTGCAAGGATAATAACACAGGACTAACAATTTCTTACAGTTATTAGGGCAGCTGAGTTGCTTCTGTCAGTGAGGATTCTCTAGCACTGCCTGCACCTCTGCCATCTCCCTCCCCTGCCTCCTGTTAGTTTATACTTCTGTGCATCTGAAACCATATTTTGAGAAAATGTGTGCGGTTTTCCCCAAAACATACTGGCTTTCTCTTGCAATTCTAACTCCCTCACTAACAGATTCTCCACATCTGGTGCTGTTTACTTCTTCTATCCTCACAGTTGTTACCGTCGTGTGATGTATGTAAGTGCGAGAACCCTGAAGCCACTAAAGGCCTGGCTTCTGAATATATCCTTAGCCAAAGTAGTCAGATTTAATGAATTCCATTATTCCTCCCCAGTACAGCCCCCACCCCATGCAAATAAGCTGAGGCCTCCCCGTTTCTCTCCGCCCATTCCCACCCTCCTGTAAAAGTGCCAGGGCCTCCCTGGCTCCTCCATCACCCCCCCCCCCCCCACTACTAATAAGTTATGGGCTGGGGTCTTGCCAGCTCCCACTTAAGCCCTTCTGTAGGGGTCTTTCCGTGATGAAAGATGCGGGAACGATCCCCAGTCCCTCTTTCCCACCGGCTCCTGTTTAATAATGGCGCTTGTCTCGGGGCTGGCCGGCACCATGAAGTTTTACGGCCTTAAAGTGTTATGTGTTGAAGCAACATGTCTGCATAATGTGGCACTGGCCGGCCCCCGAGACCAGCGCCATTTCCAAATGGAAGCCAGCAGAGAATTTTATTTATTTATTTATTTATTTATTTATTTATTTATTTATTTATTTCGGGTTTTTTTTTATATACTGGCATCCGTGAGAAGATCACATCATGCCGGTTTACATTTGAACCAGGGGTGCAGGATAACAATAAAACCGAAACTAGTGCATAGGAAATGAAGTTACAATGAACAAGGGTAATGAAACTAGGAGAAGAGAGAGAAAGACAGAAGTAAGTTAACATCATAATTCATTATTTACAGAGCCGGAGGTCACTCTTTACCCTTTTCTTTATGGGAAGACCCCTACAGAAATGGTAAGTGGGGACTGGGAAGATCCCAACACCAACGTATTAGTGGTGGAGGTGGACGGGCCTAGGGAGGCCCTAGATTTTTTGGTGGATGGGGTTTTGGGAGGGAGCAGAAGGGCACGGGAGGCGCTGGCTTTTTTTTTTTTTTTGCAGTGGGAATGGGATGAGCAGAAGGATCTAGCGAGACCCTGGCTAAGTTAAGGCAGTGGCAGGGGGGGAGGAGGCCCCCTTTTTCTGTTTTCCATGTAACAAGCTAAACATTTTTTGATATTTTCAAGTAACTGAAAATCGACATTTCATCATGAAAAACTCATTCATTGGAAATGAATGAATATCCCTACCCCATCTATCTCTATTACAGTCTTCAGCTGCATGACTTATCTTCCTCCAATGTCACTATGACCCATGCAACCTCCCTTCTAAGTTATTACATTGATTCCCCATCCACTTCCACATGTATTTCAAGTTTTCCTAATCACTTACAAGTTCATTCACTCTGCAGTTCCTCATTATCTCTCTTCTCTTATCTCCCTTATCTCCCTCACAACCTCTGTTCATCTGGCAAGTTGCTTTTATCAGATTCCATCTCCTCCACTCCCATCTTTGACTCTATGCTTTCCATCTTGTTGCACTCTATAGGGCTTGGAATAGCCTTCCCGAGCTGGTGTGTCATTCCTCTTGTATTCCCATATTCAAATACCACCCAAAAACTGACCTTGCTGATGTTAATCATATTTACTGTTGTACATATAGGGCCTGATTTTAAAAAGCATTTACTCGAGTAAAGCAGGGTTTTACTCGAGTAAATGCACTTTACTTGAGTAAGTGGGCTTTTGAAAATTGCTATAATATATGCCATTGAATTGTCCATAGGATTTACTTGTGTAAGTGCACTTTACTCCAGTAAATGGCTTTTGAAAATTGCTACAATAGTAGTTACAGTTACATGTGTAACTCCTTTTGAAAATTACCCCCATAGTTTCTGAAAGCTTTTATTGGTCTTGTCTGTGTGTCTTGACTCATATGAGTGTCTGCCAATGCTCCATATGTCCAGATAAGCAGTATTAGTAGAAGCTGACAATTGGCCTAATGGTGATCTGCTTTGCTTCCATCCTGAATGGGTGGGTATGATTTAGGTAAAAGAACATTTCAAAGGCTTTTGCACTAATATGAAATAAAAGCCAGAACAAAGAAAAGGGAGTTTAATGCTTTAGTTTTAACTGACAACTACATTATCTTAAAATAAAGGTATCCTGGCTCTAAAGAACAAATCTAAACATTTTTGGTACTTGCAGTACCATTGATATCTAAGTTACCCAGGTACAATCCGTTATAGAAATGATGTTTAATTCATCATTGCAGTAGTTATGCTTATTACAATGAGAACATCTCTTTAAACCTCCCCTCCCGCCCAAAACATTCCCTTTGCGCCTAGGTTTCCCACGAGTTTGAGGAATCACAACGCACCCTTCCTCTTCATCATGGGGCTTCTGATTTTGAAGGTCATAATGATGCAATCAAGAAATCATTTCTGACCTCTATGCGGCTCTCTCTCTCCCTATTTGAATTTCCAGAGTGAAATGCATTTTCAAGAGACATTTTCTCCTGCTAAAAAACATCCTTGCTGAAAGAACACAGTTGCAATGGAAATTGAAGCTTAGACATTTGTGAAAGCTTTGGGGTTTAAATGTCACAATCAGGACTACATCATTTAAATCCTGAGGACGCCTGCTGTTTGCAATACATTTTTCCTGTTGAGACTTACCGGTAATAACAGATAAGATTGATATGCAGCCATTTTCATTCTCCTAGCAAATCATCATTGCACATCTTTTCTGTGAATGCTACCATACTGGGAGCATTTTTCAATCTGTTTCGGTGCGAAGTTCACAGGTAGTTTCTATTGGTGGACTTGCACCAAATTACAAAAGAAAAGCACAAGGGTCCCTTCCCTTTGAAACTGCCACAGGTACAAAGCACCCACTGATTTTTGCTCCTATCTTTTCTGTGAGTCAGATTTTTATGGAATATCATATGCACGTTTGAAAATACAGTCTTTGGGAGTCATTTTCAAAAGGATTTACATGCGTAAAAGTAGCATTTAGAGCAGTAGTTTTCAAAAGCCCATTCATTTGCTTGAAGTGCGCTTACATGCATAAAATCTATTAACAATTCAATAGCATATATCAGAGCATAAAGTGCAGTTATGCATGTAAAACCCTGTTTTAATCAAGTAAATCCTTTTGAAAGTTGGGAGTAATTTTCAAAAGGATTTACACACATAAAACTGGGTTTTACAACAATAAATGGACTTTTGAAAATTGCTATAATATATGCTATTGAATTGTCAATAGGTTTAATGCACATAAATGCACTTTAAAGAGGAAATTTTCAAAGTAGTTATGCAAGCAAATATAATATAATATTATAGCAATTTTCAAAAGCAAATTTATGCAGTTAAAGTACACTTACACATGCAAAACCTATGAACAATTTAATGGCATATATTGTAGCAATTTTCAAAAGCCCACTTACATGTGTAAAGTACATTTACACAGGTAAACTCCAGTTGTACTTGAAGCCTGGATTGGCCACTGTTGGGGACAGGATGCTAGGCTTGATGGACCCTTGCTCTGACTCAGTATGGCATGTTCTTATGTGCATATTTTATTCAGTCTGCTGCTTCTTTTTATGCACGTGATTTGTCTTCCCAAACTTCTTCTGGGGAGACCGCACAGCCAATCAGCTGCAGTGAATACATATGACATAAATGTGTATAGATTGTTTGCAAATTTATCTCATGCACATTCATTGTGGATATCCTGAAAAAAGAGGTGACTGCACAGTTACCAGAACAGCCATGGGAAGCTCTAATCTAAAATGTTGCTTTGCCATATAAAGTATGAATTTTAAATACAAGTGTATACTGTATGTACTAGTTGAATAACATTTTCTGTTCCATGGTCTTTCACACCAGTCTTTGCATGTGTACTGCCCCTCTTCAGAGGCACATTTTCATCAGCCTGGCCATGTCATAACTAGCACGGTTTTTTCTTTCCTGTGATCACACATGGTTTTGCCAATTTCTCTAACTGACAAATTAATCTACAAGTTTCTTTTAGTGTTCTCCCTTATTGGTTTTAGTTCAATAAAATTCACATCTGAAGAGACTTACGTGACCAAAAAAAAAAATCCATGATAATTCAATGAAAGGTATCTTAACCTGCAAAATTTAAAAATCAGAGGCTAATTATATTGTATTTATGGCAGGAAATTAACTACACCATTTGAAGTGTAGTTTTTTGGGGGAGAAACGGGTTTGCAAAGCTTTTTTCGCATGCCTATTTTCATAAAATTCTACATTGAGCTGCCTTGCATGTTTCTGTATTGCATCAGCTCATTAATGCACCATTTGAATTAACCTTTACATATAATGGACTATGGTTGGCTGAATTCCGAGAACACATGTTCAGTGTCTCTGGTACTCTCCCCTGAAATTCACGTCTTGACAAGTTAAAGACCAGGACCTCACTGGTTCATTATAGGAAGCAGTTAAATGTGGACTTGTTTGCCCTTAAGAACATAAGAAGTACCATGCTGGCTCATCCCAAAGGTCCACAGAGCCAAGCATCTTCTCTCCAACAGTGCCCAATCTCTACCGTAGAATCAATTTCTTGCTGCTCACCTCCTGTGACAAGTAATGGGTCTCCCTGACTCATCTGGTTAATAACTATGGACTTTTCTTCCATAAACGTGTCCAACATCTTTTTAAACCCAATTATGCTAGTTGCCTTTGGCAACGAATTCCACGGCTTGATTGTGCGTGGAATGAAAAAAATACTTTCTCCAATTTATTTTAAATCTGCTGTTAGTTTATAGTCCTAGTGTTATTTGAAAGGGTAAATAGCCATTCCTATTTATCTGTTCTACTCCAGTCATGATTTTGTAGACTTCAATCCTATCCCCCCCCTTCAATCGTTTCTTCTCCAAGTTGAAGACCTCTAACCTGTTTGGCCTTAACCATTTTTATTGCCCTTCGCTGTATTTTTATTTATTTATTTATACAATTTTTATATACCGTTGCACAGAAACAAGTTCTATCTCTACGGTTTACAAGGTACATCCAAAATCCGAATAATAAGAAAAGAATAAAAATACATCATAAAATATTCAAATATAAATTACTATAAAACTCACTTAGAAGCTACAAATTAACATTATAATAAAGTAAAGACAAGTTAAAAATAGAAAGTGTAAAAAAGTCCTAATTGATATCTCAAGTGTCTGTCTCAAATGCCTGTTTAAAAAGCCACGTTCTAAAATCTTTTTTGAATCTCTTCAAGTTATGTTGCAACCGTAACTCTTGTGATAACATATTCCAATGGCTTGGACCTGCAATTGATATAGCACAATCTCTAACTTCGCTCAAATGAGCGTACCTTACTATAGGTACTGAAAGGAGGGCTTTGTTGGCTGACTTAAGATCTCGCAGAGGTATGTGCAATTTTATAATTGAATTTAACCAGGCGGTCATTTCACCATACATTATCTTGTGGATAATGCATAAAGTTTTATGCATTATTCTACTTTCTATGGGCAACCAATGCAGATCTCTTAGAACCAGGGTGATATGATCCTTCTTTTTTGTATTTGTGAGGATACGGGCTGCAGTACCTTTTCCAACTCCACTGTTCTCTTTTTGAGATGGGGTGACCAGAATTGCACAGAATACACAATCTCTATCACAGAGATTTTAGCTACTTCTGGCACTAGATGTTATCAACTAAGCATGGAACGGCCTATTATTCTTGTACAGTTAGGTTTGGATCTCTTTGGTTCCCTAGTCTCACTGTACCATTTTCCAGTTGTTATGACTGGCAACCGATTGTATCTATGTCATATATTTAGATTTATATTCCGCTTTTCACACTTTTTTCAGTGCTTCAAAGTGGATTCCTTTCAGGTACTGTAGATATTTCCCTATCCCCAGAGAGCTTACAATCTAATGATTTTAAGAAAATAAGAACTTGCCATATTGGGTCAGATTGAGGGTTTATCAAGTCCAGAATCCTGTTTCCAAAAGTGGCCAATCCAGGTCATACGTAAGTACCTGGCAAGATCCCAAACAATAAATAGATCCCATGCTGCTATTGTGGAGTGATAAGTAGTGGCTATTTCTTACTTGGTTAATAAGAGTTTATGGACTTCTCCAGGAATTTGTCAAAACCTTTTTTTAAACCCAGGTATGCTAACTACCTTAACCACATCCTCTGGTAATGAATGCCAGAGCTTAATTTTGCATTGAGTAAAAAAGAATTTTCTCCAGTTTGTTTTGAATGTGTAACTTACTACTTTCATGGAGTGTCCGATAGTCTTTGTATTTTTTGAAAGAATAAATAACTGATTTAAATGTAACCATTCTATTCCTTTCATGATTTTATAGACCTCTATCATATCCTCCATCAGATATTTTTTCTCTGAGCTGAACAGACCCAGCCTCTTTTGCCTTTCCTTGTAGGGGAGCCACTCTGTCCCCTTTATCATTTTGGTCGCCCTTTTCTGTATTTTTACTGTCTTTTAACTAGTTTGCAATCCACAACATGACATTGCCTCCTATCCAATGCCTTTTATTTGTGTTTAGTATTGAGCGTCCGGTTTTCGACCAGACAGCCACGGGCCTATTTAAAATTTTTTTTTTTTAAATGTTTTACTTTTTTAAACTTTTGGGACCTCCAACTTAATATCGCCATGATATTAAGTCAGAGGGTGCACAGAAAAGCAGCTTTTACTGCTTTTCTGTGCACTTTCCCGGTGCCCGGAGAAATTAGCGTCTACCTTTGGATAGGCACTAATTTCTAAAAGCAAAATGTGCGGCTTGGCTGCACATTTTGCTTTCTGAATCGCGCGGGAATACCTAATAGGGCCATCAACCTGCATTTGCATGTTGCGGGCGCTATTAGGTTCGGGGGGGGTTGGACGAGCATTTTGGACGCGCTATTACCCCTTACTGAATAAGGGGTAAAGCTAGCGCATCCAAAATGCGCATCCAAATGCCGGCTAACAGTGCGCTCCATCGGAGCGCACTGTACTGTTTCGGCCCAATAGTTGTGCCCATGCTGAGTGGGGGTGACAGCAATCGTCTAAAAACATCCGATTATTAACCCTGAGATGAATAACAATTTTTTTTTGCAAAGCTTAATTTTAGGCTAAAGCATGGGGAGTTTGGAAAAAAAAACAGGCATCTTAAATTAGATTTTCTTTATATAATGCATTACAAAGCTTTATATAAAGTGTTTGATGGACCAGCTGCAGGATTTCTGTGGTGATTATACTGTCATTTCTCCATGGTTTGCTCCTTGTTACCTATAATTTAAATGCAAGTAAACACTTCTGTTACAGCAGTTTCCCCCTACACATTAAAAAAAAAGTAATTACAGATGTGCTGAATCAAAAGACAAGTTCCCTTTAAAGTGTGATGGACCTACCATTTATTTGTTCCAGCCTTATCTTCAACTCTATTGAGGAAATGCATTGCTTTCCGGAATAGATAGCGCAATGTTTATGCTATGTACATACATGCTTGCATAATGCAGCATGATAACACGGAAATATTCCTTTATTAGTCATCTTCTTTTGATATATTCCTTTACCATGATCCCTGATAATGAAAATTATCGCAGATAAATGAGATGTCAGGTTCTTGCTATCCTGTACGCCTTTATACAGTATCTGTGTGCATAATATCCACCTATTTCACGGGTGAAAATCTTTATACACACTCAGATAGAGGCAGAAAATGGATTCTGCATCCCAAGATGCATTATTTTTCCTGCAACTGATACCAATGGGACAACAGGCTAGTTCTTGTCTTGCACTCACAGCCCCCGGTTTCCTGCAGGAGATTCTGGGGCAGCAGAATGCCGGGGCCAAGTTTCTGAAATTCTGCAGTGGCGCTTTCCCATGCATTTGAATTGTTTTGCATAATAAGACTAAAGTAGTTTTTCCAACATTGTTGTGTGTCTGAAAACCGGATTTTGCCCTTTTTTTTTTTGGAGTTTAATGGGTGGCGGATTTCTGGTGTTGATGTGGAGGGCAGAGGGGCAGAAGAGATCTGAGGGATGGGGAAAGAGGGGGATTTGGGATGGGAAGACAAAAAGGAAGGAACATCAGGGATGGGGAGATGAGAAGTGAAGAAGGATTAGGGATGGGGTGGAAGAGAAGAAGAAAAGAGAGGGAGGGTTGGGAATGGGGTACAGGAGAAAAAGTGCACATCCCCTCCCCCAAGTTCTGGGATCTTGGGGGAGGGGATGTGAAAAGAGGAGAGGGAGGTGTCCTTCCCCTAAGCTCCAGCTTTGCTCCCTCTCCTCACCTCACTATCTCCCTTCCCACCCTGTCATCTTTCCTTTCTCCACCATCCACCTTCCCCCAGCTCCTCTTTCACATCCAGCCTGATCCCACAGCCATCCATGTAAATGCATCCCATCCCCAGAGCCCATCTGACAGACAATCCCTCGTCCCCTATTCACACAGCCTCTCCCCCTCCCCTGCATGGTTCAAAGCAGTAGCCAGACCCCAGCAGCAGAGAAGGATGGTGCAGCCCAGTGGGATCCGCATCTCCTTTTCTTCTTGCCACACAATCATTGCTGCATTACAAAAGCAGGGCGGAGGGGGAACTCACAAAGGCTGCCCTGCAGAAGGATATATCTACCTGGTGGGAGCACTGTGTTAGAAAACAGGAGATATCCTTACCAGTGGGGATACTGCCGAGATGGTTTTGTGCTTCCAGCATCTACCTTGACACTACGATGCTATGGTAATGGTGGTGGATATAGGGCACGCTCTTCCAGGAGAAGTGTTTCAGACAGAAACGAAAATGTAGTGTCAGAAAGCATGGTAGAAGCACGCAGGATGCACACATGCCCAAAAGGCCAGTCTGCACCAACTGAGGTCTATGCCAATGCCCTAGGAATGAAATTGTGCATGCTGCATGGGCGTCATGGTCCATATCTTCTCTCGATGTTTCTATCTTTATTTTGTCAGGCTGAGGATCAAAATCAAGGAAAAGAGAGCAAGAATCCGAATCCGGAATCAAGGACACGAATCCAAACAAGAATCAAGAATCAAATCAGAATCAACAACCCCACAGGAAAGCAAGCCCAAGGTGGAGCTGAAATATTCAGCCCAGCAAAGGCTGGGCACTGCTGGACCAATCAGGACACAACTGACACAGCCAGTAGAAAAGCGGCAGTGTCAGTGAAGAAGAAGAAGTTAACAGAAGTCCAAAAGAGTCCACAGTGCCACCTACAGACCAGAGGTGAATTCATCATGGAATCCTCTCATTGCCCCCTTCTAAAAGGGCAGACTCTGGATGCCCCTAAGTAATCCCCAGGATCCAAGGTCCCAAGAGGGCATGGATCCAAAATTGGGCCTGCACTTGGCTGGTCCAAAGTCATTAACAGTTGTGATTAAAGTCTCTGGAACAGGAACTGGAGTCACTTGGTTGACTGGAACCGGATTCCCTGATGCAGGAACTGACTGGAAGCTAAAACCCTCCTAAATTTTGTCTGCTTAGCAGCGACCTTCAAAGAACCATGCTCCGGGAATTCTCCCAGGGCTGCATCTTCCTACCTGGGTAAAGTTTGTGCAGTCAACAACAACATTTAGCTGGGCAGAGGGGGTACATCTTCAAATGTTGGGTTTGGTCTGGCTAACTCCAAAAGTTAACCAGACAAATCCTTTGAATGCTGCCCCTCCTAGAGGACAATTTTCATATGGTTTTAGCCAAATACTAAACAGTTACCTGGATAAAAATTGTTAATGAAAATTGTCCTTTCCCCTGCCCTTTTGGGGCCTGATTTGCCCGTACTATAAAACGGGGCAAAGCCCATGGGCACAGAGGTACCTATGGGGCAGGCTGGTCCCTGCATTTTCAAAGGGAAATTCTGCTGGGACTTTAAAAACTGCCCCCTTAGACTTTGTTAAATACTCACAGTTTTGCTGCTATTCACAAACTTTTTTTTTTTTTTTACATCTCGATATAAAATCTCATGCTTAATAGGTTAAATGTTGCCAACAGTCCTGTTGTAAATCTGTTCTAGTCTTTGCCTCATTGGTTGCGGTGGGAGAAAGTGAATACAGTATAGAATTAGGACTCGAATAAACGAAGTCAATATGCTGTGCGAAACCGCAACAATTGAAAGAAGCAGAAAGCAGAAACATGGTCTCTCCTGACATCTGGTGGCCGGTAGAAGGGAATACAGCAGAACAAAATTACAATAGTCACTTCTGGGAAAGACGGTGCTAGGGGTCCTGGTCTGGTCTCATCATTTACTGGAGCGATCTCGGGGTAGGAAAGCTTTCAGAGGGATTCAGCCTGGTAACTGAGTCATTAACCCATCCACGTTGCCCCAGTAGAAAATTGCTCTCCTTACAGAGGATAACGGTACACCGGGCTTTGACAGTATTGCAGACTTTTAGCCAGACTAAAAGAAGTTTATGGGGGCGGAGTAAACAAGGTACATGCATTTGGATTTTCAAAGGTAGTGGGTTTCCTCCTATCGCACTGCCCAGAAAAAAAATAGCAGGCGATTTTCAAAGGGAAATTACTCTTGCTGTTGCTTTTCAAAAATTAGCTGCAAGGTCCATGGGTATAAAAAGTACCCACACACTTGACAACAATGTAAGCCATGGAAAATAGTTCCCTTAATTTATCTCATTGTTTAAAAAAAAAAAAAAAATAGAAATTGTTACTTTGCCCGACATAACACTGAATATTTTTAACAGGAGGAATTTCATCAGCGTGCTCTAGCTGCTATAACCTAAAGATAAAAACACAGGACTGAAGGATGGAAGACTCCCTGGATCCATGGATTTTTCTGATTTGATCTCTGAATGGTCTCTGTATGGAGGTGCGGGGAACAAAATTGTCATTCATTTTTGTTTTTTTTTTAATTTCAGGTTTTTTTTAAAGTTTGTTTTTTTGATTTGTTTAATGTTTATTTTGGTTCATTTCATTTACAGATTCAAAATAAACATCAAAGAAAAAAAAAAAGAAAAATTGAAAAAGAAGCTGTCCCCTAACCCCTGATGCCATAACAGCGAAATTAATCTCCCAGGCCTTTCCTATAAGCCCCCCCCCCCCCCCCCAAGTCTCTTATCCGTTTCCTGGAGTCTGCCCTGCCAGATGCAGGTACAGATATTGGTCTGCCTGGCCCTAAAGCACTGCCATTTTCAAACTGGAACCTGGCAGGGCAGGAGCGATTGGGAATTGCTCCTGCTGTTTTCTACTTTGCAGGCCACAGGAAGGAGGTTAGAGACGTCTGGGCAGTGCAGGGTGGGGTTACCTGCAGAAGGCCTGGTTGAGTTTTTTTTTTTTTGCTGTTTTGGTGCCTCTCAGTTTTTGTTTTGATGATGACCTGAAACAAAAGTGAAAACATCTTTTTTCATTTTGTTTTTAAATAAAATGAGATTTTCATCACCTCCGATTATCTACGTGTAAATGAATAAGAATACCTATACTATCAGTAAGGTAAATGGGTCCAATATTCAGAGATATCCATTTACCTAAGTTATCCAGCTATGCTGCTGGATATCCGTGTATAAGTCTCTATTTAGCTGGATAAATTATGTCTGGATAACTTAGCCCTACTCTATCCAATTAACTTAACTGGATAAGTCTGAATATCGACACATATCCAAGTAAGTTAACTGGATAAGTAATGCCACCCCAATCCACCCATTCCCTGCCCACTGACTATTCAGTTATTGACTTAGCTGGATAAATGATTTATCTGACTAAGTGGCATAGACCGATATTCAACGGCCACCTCTTAGCTGGATAAGTCCTACTTATCTGGCAGAAAAGAAGGAATGGAAAAAAGTTCAGTTATCCAGTTTTAGATAAATGTTTTCTCAAATGAGACATTTTATAACTTTAAATAATCCAGGTAAATGGTCCCCCGACATGGAACGTGTTTTGAAAAGACTGCGGCAGGAGGGACTTAGAAGCACAGTACAAGATTTGTTAGGATACGCTGCCTGACAGATCTGGTTTTGCATTAATCCTTAGCAAAGAGATAATAATTAGTCAAAAGCTTGAGCAAATAAAGATTTATATACTTTTCTAAACTGTATAACTAAATTCAGTTCTCTAAGAAGCAAAAATAAGGAATTCCACGACAGGGCCACAATAAAAAAAGGCCTTTTCATGGTATCCTAACTATGAGATGTGGGAAGTAATATTTCATTTTGTTTTAAACTTGTCATGTGATGATTTTATCAGATAAATCCCTAGGGTTTTCAAACTGTCTGCAGAATTGCAAAGTTCATGGGTACTTTTTGGGAATCTATACATACATCAACATCATTGTTTATTTATGACTTGACTTTCCAGCCAGAGAGTTCAAAGCATATTATAGATACATAGAATGGTTGAACAGTTCAACACAGTGTTTATAGTGTAGGATGCATGTTTAATATAAAAAAGAAAATAAAACATAACCCCTGTTCTAAAAATGTTACATTGGCTCCCAGCACTCTACCGTACTAAACTGAAACTCAAGTGTTAGCTTAAAAAATACTTAAAGGCCCAGTCATAGCCTACCTCAGGAGATCTCTCACCTCTTGTGCACCTCTGGAGGGCCACAACCAGTTTTCAGGACATCCACCATGAATATGCATGAGGTATATTTGCATGCACTGCCTCCATTGTATGCAAATATACCTCATGCATATTCATGGTGGATATCCTGAAAACCTGACCTGGTTTTGCCACTCCAGAACCGACGTTGCCTACTATTTAACAGTAGTTAAATAACATAATTATAAAACATTGCTCAATGGATAATGTAATACAGTCCAAATATGAATAATGCAA